>NW_028274818.1:14781250-15087500 GCF_037043125.1 Eumetopias jubatus
TAATTTTAGAAAAAATGTCCAGAGATAGATGTTATGATGCAACCTTACTCATAAGCTAAAGAACCAAGATGACAGTTAATTGATGTTTAGAGATACTCTTTCTTCCCTTTAGCAATTAAAATACAAGTTTGAGCATGGAGTCTGTAGAGAATCCTAAGTATTGACAGTAAAATGTAGCGTCTGGGCCATTTTTCAATTTTCATAAGCTTTTCAATGTTTTCCTTCCTCCTCGTCTTACGATTTTTTTTCATTGCCCCCCAAATCAATCCATCATTAAGGATAGACCATGTTACTGGTTTTAGTATTTACAACTATATCTGTAAAAAGGGCTTGGGTTTATTCATTTCTCCAAGCATTTTAAAGTGAGACTTGAAAGAATAGTTGAGCTACATTTTATATTATTTTAAAATAATTTTGGCATTCCTTCTCCGGAGCCTTTGCTCGGACAGCTCTTTGGTTTATGATGACATCATGTCCTTTCAGAGACAACATTATTATGTCACTGAACCTGAAGTGCTGAGGTCAAAAGTACACATGAAGTAACTATGGGCCTGGAAGACCATGCTTCGGTTCAAAGGAAAGCAAGCAGGGCTGAAAAGAAGGCTGAGGGAGTCAGGGCAGAGGGGCAAGGAAAGAAGAAAGGGAGCAAAGCAAATCCTGAAATATGCTCATGGGCATGAGCAGAAATTTTACCCTCAGCATTTTCCTACTATGCTTTGGGAAATGCAGAAAAAATAATGAAGGAAAAAAAAGCCAACAAACCTTTAAAACTTCGCTCTATGGCATTACTCAGAGAGGCTTCAGAAAACAGAGGGGTTACATAAATGAGAGCAGGTGCGGTCGTGCAGAGGTAACTATTCAGCATATGTAAGAGCAGTTGGAAAATCATTGTCTTGCAGAGAATACTCGAAATTGGTCCCTAATGGCCTTGGTTTTTGTCATATGGTCTTGATTATAAGGCTAAAATTGCATTGCCATGCCTTTAGTGTGAACGAGATGGATGGATAATTATTACGTGCGCTGAATACCTTTCTGCAAGGAGGAACCAGGACACCCCTGGTCACTGGAGCCACCATTTCGCCTGGCTGTCAGAAAAGCTCGGAGCGGCCAATTCATCACTATATTTATGTGGAGGAGAAATGGAAATGTGCCTCTCTGGTTGGGTGTGCTCACTCCCACATGCATATACATCTGCAGATTGTAGGCAAACCAGAGTGGCCCAATGTGAGGGATTGTGAGTCAACGTTCAGAGAGGCAGTAGCATTAGTGGAAATGAGGGGTACAGAAATGAAACAGTGAGCTCTGTAGCAAACTGATGGCTCTTGGTGGTGTCCATCTGCTAGGAGGTGGCACCAGAACAGTGCTAGGAAAGATTCGGGACTCAGTTTGAAATGCTGCAGGAAGTTTCAAGTGATTGACAATAGGCTTTGCCAAGTAAACGGGAAATAGTTGTAGAAGAGCGATGTTTTTAGAGACACTAAAAGGAAAAAAAAAATCTTCCCTTCCCTTCATGCATATGTACTTTTTAAACCAATTTTGCTGTTTTACAAGCTCTCGGGCTCCTCTCGGAAGGTGGGTATAATGGCCGGTAACTAGAATTCCAGCTGCTGTTGCTGCTGAGAATGAGTTGTGTGGCTGTTTGATAGTTGCTCCCCCCATCCTTTCTGGTGAGGACAGCAGAGGCGGGCACCATGGGAAATCAGAGCAAACCCAGTGCGCTGGCCTGGGCGGGTAAGAAAGATTCAGGACTGCACTAAGATCCCCGACCATGACCACGCGACTCATTCATCACTGGAATGTTTATTATGGATACTGGCCTTGGAGGCTGTGGCTTCCCCTTTCCATGCGGCCCTTTGCAAAATATGGGCAATTAGCTATGAGGGCCCCTGCCTCGTCCACACTGAGCCTTGAACTTTGGGGCCAGCACTGGGGGGAGAAACAAATCACAGTCTGCCGAAGAGCTCATGGAAAGTCTGATGTGAGAGCAGACACAGGTTTGAGAGAATAAGGTGCTGAGTCCAAAACCAACGTTTGGAAGTTTTCTGATTGTGATATAGAATTTGCCACTCAAAGTCCAAACTGTGTATGTTCAGAGGGGTTGCATGAGTTGCTTGATGGTCAATCATCCCAGCTATTCTGCTGTTGCTATTTTTGATTGTTTTGATGAGGCATGTATATTGTAAGGTAAGGAGTAGCCAAAACATTAAGGATGGATGTTTCTTTGCAAATGAAAGAAAAAGAGAGGAGAAAGAAAACTGGAACCTCTCTCTTTATATATACACACATGCAGAACCAATATATGGTGCAGAACATATATGTGTGTATATACATGCTATCTATATATGACTGTACAAAAGTATTTAATGGAAAGGATTAGAAAACCTATAATAATTATTTTAGCGCATTTAACGCACACTTTTCTTTTCAGGTATATACACACACACACACACACACACACACACACACACACACACACACACACACATATATACATATATACATAGTGATACAGGGCTTCATTATACCCTTTAGTATGCTATACCACATGGTAATTAAATGTGGGATTCTAGGGCAATACAAGATGAGAGTTACACTATTTTGGTGCTGTTTTTAGCTTTCATTTCTATTGAAAAATACTAAATTAGTAGCATTTTTTGATTCCTGATTTAGCTCTTTTAATAAGAAGCAGAAGCTAAAAACAGCCCAACCAAGCAGTTGAAGTCTTATCACAAGCCAGTAAGATCAATAGCTAAAAAAAGTATGAAAAGTTTTTGAGTGACAGCTTAAAAATGGAAAATTTAAATATATATCACTGCCTTCTGCTCCATTGTGTAATGCATAAAGCCCACTTTGGCAGTATGTTTTTAGGCAGTCAAGAAAGTGATTTATTGTTATCACTGGATTTGTGTTTATGTTCCATGCTGTAAACTATGCTTACAGCAATATATCTGTATTAAGGCATTAATACTAGGAGTGCTACCTATGCTTAACATTACTAATATTGTTCAAAGTGGAGTTTATTGGGCTATAAATAGTAACATCAGTACTGACACTTGCTGCATCATCTAAGTGCCTGGGTAACCATGTCTGATGCTAAATGACCATGCTGCTGACAGTATATAAAACATAAATAGTGACTACGAGTGATATTTCATGGCTACTGCTGGTGTTTCTACTCTCCTTTGGTCTGCAGATAAGGAGATCTATGTGTGCCGAGACCTTGCTAGATTTCTCCCGTGTTTGCCAGAGGGAGATGATTAGAGGAAATCGCGTCTTGATTTTAAACATTCTTGTTTCCCAGGACCACTGATGTTTTGTCACAAATACAAATAAATAATCATGGTTCACAGTAATGGAAGGATAGTTAGCAAATCAGGATTCAAGTATGGTGTAATCTATGCTCAGGCAGGGTCTTTATCTTGATAGGAAGCTGACGGTTGTTTAGTCATTCATTGGACAAGTTTTAATGGAGGGTTGACTACTATCTTAGTCCATTTGGGCTGCTGTAACAAAATACCATAAACTGGCAAGCTTCTAAATAACAGAAATTTACTTCTTAAAGTTTTGGAGACCGGGGATTCCAAGATCATGGTCCAGCACGGTGGATGTCTGGTGCGGTCTCCTTCCTATGAACTCTCTCTTTTCTCTGTAACCTCACGTAGCAGAAGGGGCAAGGGATCTCTCTTGGGCCCGTATGGTAAGGGCACCAATCCCACCATGAGGGGGGTTCACCCTCATCACTGAATCACCTCCCAAAGTCCCCACCTCTAAACCACCATGACATTGTGCGTTATAGTTCAACATAAGAATTTGGCTGATGGGCACAAATATTCAATCCATAACAACTACCCTCTGGTGGCCACTGGTACCGTGGACAAGCATAAGTGCTAAGCCTGATTTCTTTTGTTGATAGTCAAGACAGTATTTCAAGTCTGTTTGAATTTTACCAGATACACTCTCCTTTATTCAAGGCTGTAAACAATGGAACCGCTCTTTCTTAAAGGTTGCCTTCAGGAGGCAAAACAGCCACATAAATCCTGAATATGCTACTTTATCAAGGTGCTTTAACTTTACTTTGTAAAGGCTAATGATATATGTTAAACTAAGCTTTGAGTTCATTTCGGATGGAAGAGAAGAGCCCTATCTAGCAATTCATTCCTTCATTCATTCACCATACTTTCATGGAGCACCTGCCATGTGCTAGAAACTACATGGCCCTCTAGAGAATTAACAGTAAACGGAACACATCCCTTATCCTAAAGACACGGTCAGAAGATACCACGTTTTGCTGAGTTAATCCAAAGGAATTATGAAAAAGTTATTTTTTACCCCCAAACTAATAAAAGAGGTGAATTAAATGCATGAAATAATAATGATCAAGCACATTTTTGTTAGCTTGTAATTTCTTGCTAGTTTGTTAGAGAATATGATAGAGGCAAGCTCATTGAGAGGCTAAGATATTCATGTACTGCCTTTTTCACCTCAGATACCTTATTTCTTGGAACTGATTGGACGGTGACAAGAAAGATACTGATTTGGGTAACCCATAAAGGACAGACAGCTTATGATGTAAGGTATTAATGCTAGGTGTGCCAACCATGCTCATCATTTTTAATCTTCTTAAAAATGAAGTTAAGCAAGCACTGATTGCCTTCTTTCCATTGAAAGAAGGTAAGTGCCAGAGTAGACGGCGAGCCAGGAGAAGGGGATTTTTCTCATCCAGAAAACAGGAAATACACTCTCATCTTTTCAAAGCCATGCAAGTTTGTGCCTTCATGCAACCTTTCGTTCTCCCTTAAGGAAACTTTAGTATTATTTGACTTACTTTGCAGTAAATAAACCTGCATCCTTTGCGTGCGTGCGTGCAGATAGTGACTGTGTGGTTAATGGGCAGGAAACAAAGAATGGGGGACTCGCCACGAAAGGTTTCTTTCTCTTTTTTCATCCACATCCAGAAGGAGGGAGCAGGAGGTGGATGTGGCTGGTCAAAACAGCACAGTTCAAGAAGCCGGTGGAAACAGGACACATTAAATTCTCAAGTTTCAGGATGGGGAAGGTGTTGGGAAGGCAGGGGTGCTCTGTTCTCTTCTAGTTGGTTTACCGACAGCTTTCAGAATAGCGTTGAGTCCACATTAGACACCTTTCTCCTCCAAAGTCTGGCAGAGTTCCATAAAGAACTCAAAGCACATTAGGTGTATGTTATTGTTTCTTGGGCCCTAAATGCAGCCTTGTAAAAGTGCACGAAGTGATGGCAGAGTGAAGGCTAGCAGCCCAAGGACCTATGAAATCCAGTGCTTTCTCATTGATTCCTCATTGCCTCCTTTGTTCGTTGAAATATTCAGCTTTGGTCTAAAAAGCAGCTAAAAACCTTATGCAAAGAGCTTGTAAACAAACACCCACTTGAACCATCTGGTCTTGTAACACATACAAGTGATTAAGCTTCAGAGCTATGATTGTTAAAGTTTTAAAAACACAACAATCCCAAACACCCCCAAATAGACTCCTTATACAAGTTTATAGGGAGGAAAACATGGAATGCTTTCTATAGTAAATAATCCAGAGAGATTAAACAATCTTTTGATTTCCCTACTTCATTCCCTCCCTCCCTTTCTTTCTTCATCATAAGTGTTATAGAATGAGAAATGCTTAAGATACAAATGCATAGATAGACTACAAATACATTTATAATTCCACTATACTGAGTCTACATGGTCAACATCTTAGGATAGTTGCTTATCTTTACCTTCATGATTATTTTTGCCCTTGCTAGAGAAATACATGTGCTAGAATGTGTGTGTGTGTGCGTGTGCATGGAAGGGGGTGTCTTAGTTCCTTCTAGAATATATTAAGCAATCCAGGCTATTTGCAAAGAATGAATTCATACTTTTTGTCCATAATGACTGAAGAAAGTCAGGTCAGGGGGAAATTAAATATATTAAGAGCTCTCATTTTAATTGTATAATATCGATACTGTCATTAGAGTTAATTTCCTTGACAAGTTGTAGGGCCTATGGATTGGATTCTTCATATATTTCTAATATGGAAATGATTCTAAACTGCAACATTTCATTTAGGTGACATCATGGAAGTGAAAAAGAATTAGCTGCACACTCTACCACAAGCATATGGAAATAACACAGCTTTCTAGTGGATCACTGTTGAAAGGAAACTCTTAAGTGAAATAAAAGCTCTAAGTGAGAAATTAATAACATATTAGGCCCTCTGTTTCTGTCTTCTCAATCTTGACCAGCCCTCATCCATAGATTTAGCTAGATTTATTCTATCAGCTGGAAGGAGGAAAGACAATAATTGAAAGAAGAGAAAGAGTGTTTAGTTATGGCAGTAATGACTGGTGTAACCAACAAACCACCAAAGAGTAAATGGTTTAAACATAAATCCGTTTAATCCACAATGGGTATTCCTGATTGAGGTGAGTCTCTTTCATGTGGTGATTTGAAGGCTGAACTCCCTCTGTCCTGTTGCTCTCTGACTTCAGTAAATGGCGTCCAAGGTTGCCCATGTCATCTGCAAGAGCCTGTTGCAAGGGAAATGTTACAGAATATAGTGTGTGGGAGGGTTTTATGCGCTACGTACTGGGAAGCTTCTGTCACTTCTGTTCTGTTTCCATGGAGGAAAGCTCAGTCACATGAGCACACCTAAATGCAAGGGTGGCCAGGGCATATGGTTCCGCCATGTGCCAAGGAATAAAAGTTGAGTTTGGTGAATTGCTGGCTAGTCTCCACCGTAAGAGGAAAAGAGGGAAAGATAGGTGCTGATACAGGACGCTCTATAGTATTTTTTAATTTGTTTTTTTTTTTAAGATTTTATTTATTTGACAGAGAGAGAGACAGCGAGAGAGTGGGAACACAAGCAGGGGGAGTGGGAGAGGGAGAAACAGGCCTCCCACTGAGCAGGGAGCCCGATTCGGGACTCAATCCCAGGACCCTGAGATCATGACCTGAGCCTAAGGCAGACGCTTAACCACTGAGCCACCCCCCCAGGCACCCCATTTTTCTATTTGTTAAGAAGGAAACAAATGAAAACCTTTTTTCACATCAGTGATGTGGTGGTAATCTGTCTCTCTGGAGGGTAAAAAAAAAAAAATACCCACCTGATTTGTAATTTGTAATGTTTGCTGATTTCCATGGTGTAAATACTCCCATGATGGCTGACTTCAGGCTACCAACATGAAGTCACTCAACATGGATCTGGGAAGAGATTCACAGAGTCAGTTCTAGCAAGCTGGAACAAGCCACTGTAGCACCACATTTTACTAATGAATTCTGAGAAGACACCTCTGAGGCAGCCCATTTGTGAGCAGGTAGTGAATGTGCATTTTCCCTTTTGTGTCTGACCTAAGAAAGATTCATTTTGGAATGGATTCTTTATCACTTAAAAATCCATCAATATCCAGGCGATGTATAGAATTGTTGAATCACTGTACTGTACACCTGAAACTAATATAATACTGTTAACTAACTAGAATTAAAATAAAAACTTTGAAAAAAACTAAAAAATTAAAAACCATCAAGGCGCTTGGGTGGCTTGGTTGAGTGTCCAGCTCTTGATTTCAGCTCAGGTTGTGATCTCAGGGTTGTGGGATTGAGCCCTGCGTTGGGCTCCATGCTCAGTGGGAAATCTGCTTGAGATTCTCTCCTCCCTACCCCCCCCCACCCACCCCCGAGCTCTCTCTCTCTCTCAAATAAATAAATAAACCTTTAAAAAATTAAAAAACATCAAATTGATATGTTCTTATCAACAATAGATGGGGGTATACAGTTTTTGAGTCAGAGAAAAATAGCTCCAAGGGCACAAGGAGTCAAGCTGCCCATCTGTACTGAATCCTGGGTCACTCTCAGGAAAGATTTAAAGCCTCTAGAACAAGTTTCCAAAGGGTTTACCAAGAAGTCAGATGTCACTTCTGGAATTTCATATGATTGTTCCCGTAATTGTTTTCCCAAAAGAGGGAACGATTTGGAGATGGAATGGATAATGGTGATGAGAAAAAAGAGATGCCAAGGAAGACTCCTTTGTTTCTGTCTGTACAATGAGTTGGATGGTGGTGTCATTCCCTGCGAGAGAAGCAAAGAAGTGATGGGAGCTGTTCTGTGTTTAAACAACAACAACAACAACAACAATAAACCTCTGAAATTCAAATGGGTCCTCAGATCTCAATTGGTGAATTACTTAAGATTGTTATTAATAGACCAATGGCTGTATAGTCTTCTAAAATCTCCACTATTCCTTGTCTACCTTTTTTCAAAGAGTCAAGCCATGTAATGATCAGTTGGAGTCACTCTTAACCATTCTGTTTGATCCATGCAGATGCAGCGCTCTTGAATCAGAGTGCGGTAGTCCAGATGGGGGACCAAGGCTTGTGATGCACTTGGCTTAGCCCTGTGGTTTTTGCTGTGTGTGGTTTTGTTTTCAAGTGTTAGAGTGCTTCAAGTGTTAAAGATGTAGCACCTCTTGAACTGATGGTGTGGTCTGAGTCCACACTGTAAAGGCTCAGGGTTTCCTGTTCGGTGCTTGTCACTTTGTGTAATTCTGAGGGTTAGAAAAACATCAGCAAGATTCCAGTCTGTACTTTCTGTTTGGAACACCAGCTGAGGCAGATCAAAACCTAAGAATGAATGAAATCTGTAATGCATTCGTTGTAATCCGTTACTGGTTTGTCTGAGGCTGATGGCTATTTTGGGAAAGTACTAAAACTGGTAATGATAGACTCAAGCATTGAGGTTTGTCAAAAAGTTAATCCATTCACTTAGTAAATAATGAGCTGTTCTGGGGAACAGCTCTCCTCCTCCCATATTTTTTAATGATGGTGAAAATTAAGCTGCTCCGAAAACTAACTTTCTTCATGCCAACCTGCCCTATTGTTTTTTTTTTTTTTTCCCCCTTAACTCCGATCTGCCAAAAAAACAGAAGTAGGCCTTGGCACACCAGTTTTGATCAGACCAACCATCAGAATCATAATGTCCTAAGTACAAAGCTCACTAATTGAATTTCATTCACTGGACTGAAATATAGCAGCCAAGACAGAGAACACTGTCGGCTGTTTTTTATGAGGTCCAGAGTCTAAAGTCATTTTTAAAATGTGAGTGATGCAATTTCTTGTATCTTTCATTTAAAATGCTACTTGGTAAACAGTGTTTCAGATTAGTGTATTTGTAATTTAAATGAAGACAATACATCAAGCTGAATCTGAAAAGAAAGAAGTTTAGGAAATGATTCATTCCTCTTTTTGTGTGAGCTACTGTAGAAAATAATAAATAAATAGGTAAGGAGAGAAAAAAAAAAAAGGTTTGTGGCTTTTAAGAGACAAAACTGAACTATTTCTAAAACAGAGTCAGTCCCAACAGCTAAGTCTTTGTTTTCTTCAAGCAGACTAATACATTCTGCCTAATTCATTTTTTATTTTCTCTCGGGGTCCTCTTGCAGATTTGCTTCAACAAAGGAGGCATCATGTTACATCTTTTAAATAATTGATGGCCTCTCAGTCCAAGCCAGCTTGAAGGAAATTCTGAAAATAGGTACTGATTGAGCAAATGCCTCCTTTCTCCTCCCCATTCCCTTCTTGAACACTCCTCACTCATCTCTTCCCTCCCCCGTTTGCTGCTTTGCCTCCTTCTTGACTGGGAGAGGATGATGATATCATTTGGACTTAGGTTTTATCTACCACTTGGTATTCCTCATTTGTTTGATATCATTCTATATATTTTATTAAAGATGGGGTAACCGTTAATTATAAGCTGACTGATGTAATGAAGAGTTCTTAGTTAATCACCAGAAATGTTATGTCATAATCACCACCAGAGATGGTTTGTTAGGACTATAAAAAAAATGAGGCTTAGGTCTTGTCCCTCTAAATTCAAAGTACGTTGTCACCAAGGGTCAGGTTGCCCCGGAAGCTGGGTTGGCTTAGCCTTGCCAACTCCATCTGTTCTGCAAGTTCAGATACTGTAACTGACCTGTGTTTTCCCCCCCAGAGAGAGAAAGGCACCTCCATCTTACTTCACTGTTGAGCCATTAGCAACTGTCTACAGCTTGGAAAAACCATCCCTACTTTAAGGCAGTTGTGGTTGATAGGAACTTGGGCTGGTTCACCGTGAACCTGGCTTCTGGTCATGATTTTGTAAGTTACTTTGCCTTCCAAGGCCTCCCTCTGGTGAAATGCGGGCTTCGGAGAGGATTGTCTCCAGCATCTAGCCCACACTGGTATTCCTGCATCCTCCAGAGAGGAGCATGAACCACAAGGAAGTTGCGCTCCATTTGAGAGCATTAATGTATTCCAACCTGGAGTGAGTGGACTATGTGCTTGCTCATGGTTCATCTTCCTCTTTCTTTCCCTTATTTTTCTTTTCTTTTAGTCTGTCACTCACTTCTTCTCTTCCACTACTTATCCCCTTTCCTTTCCCTTCCTGACTTTCCAAACTACCAGGGTCAGAGTGGAAGGAAAATGATTGGCGATGTGTTAGAGTCGAGGATCTCAGCCTCTTATTTTTAAAATATCCTGCCTTCACAGAAGAGCTTCCTCCATCAGAAATTGCATCCGAAGGTAGCCAATATTACTGAATTTGGGAAGACTAGCTATAAAGTGGCAACTACTGGGAGATCTAAATCTGGAATTCTAAGTTGGAGCTCAGTTTAACTGGGGGAAAGCTTTACATTATATCCATCCCTGAAAAAGCTGTATCGAAATTGATGGATTATTGTTCACTCTCAAAACAGTATCACAGACTGTGATCTACTCTCCCTTTCAAGGGACATTTTAAAATATCATGTTGCTTACATTGTTCCATTTTTCTCTCTTATTATGGCAAGCTTGGTGAGGGGTGGGGAGCTAAAACCATCTTTGCCCCAAATCTTCCCCATAACCAGTAGCTTGTTTGGATATCCCATGCCGGCCTGGGAAAATCTTTTCTGATTGCCTCTACTGAAATCTTAGAAAAAAAATCTTCAAATAATCAAACCTATTTAGAACCACACAAAAAACATATGGCAGGGAATCTAGAAAGTTGCGGAATTTCTTCTGTGTATCTTCTACTATCTGACTGTATTCTAAAGTTGTATTCAGAAGGATTAAAGGGACTCTTTGTGTTTTCCTTTTTAAAAACCTACTGTTACCTATTCATTTTTTAGACTATATTATGCACAGGCTTTTGTATTCTGTGCAAGTAGATTAGAGGTAATGCCTCCTGGTAAGATATACTCATAAGGTTTTGGAATTCAAAATGTGCTTTTCACCAAGGATAGCAGTGCGGTTAATAGTTGGGTTCTACCATAGTGCTACTACATTTCAGGAACATTCTGTACTAAGTGGCTTCTCTTTTTATTGGAACATCCATTCTTAGTACCATTTTGGGACCTGAAGAACAGATCTTTCTCTCTCTGAAGGTAGGGAGGTAATTCCCTATTGTCTAAGGAGCTGACTGCAACAACCTAGAGACTGTTGATGGTGAGGGTAGGGGTGGTGCAAGTCCTATTGCATTGGGGTCAGTGACTTTGAGTGAAGGGACCCTAGTCATTCAGTTCCCTGGATTTGCTTGAAAAATATCCTCTGGGGGGCACCTGGGTGGCTCATTCAGTTGGGCATCCTGCTCATGGTTTTGGCTCAGGTCATAATCTCATGGATCATGAGATCGAGCCTTGCACTGGGCTCTGGAGCACTCAGCCGGGAGTCTGCTTCTCTCCCTCTCTTTCCCTCACCCTCTACCCCTCCCCCTGCTTGCGGGTATGCACACTCGCTCTCCCTCTCTCTCAAATAAAGAACTAAATCTTTTAAAAATTCCTCTGGGCTAGGGAAGGGAATCCAGATGCTTCTTCCCCTAACCCCATGCTATGCATCCATAGTGGGGTAGCACCATTCACATTGTAATCTGTCTGTAGGATGCCCCCTCAAGTTGTGCAATGCAAAATCCATGTGAACATATCTGGTAGTTTTTAATCCTGGAATTAATTTTTTTGTTGTTAGTTCAAGTTGTCCAATCTCAATAATTAGTTGACTATAGGCAGTTCCTAGTTTACAAAATGGTAGTGTTCCCATGTACATTTTAAAACTGGTTGTTTGTAATTCAGAATATTTCCAGACAGAAAAATTACATAAGGAGTAGTGAATTTCTAGATTACACACAAAAATCCTGCTCACTCATACTGTAACTGAACTTCTAGAAGTTGGCAACAGTTTTGTTTTCTATTCTTCAGTAAATTACCTGCAGTATTGAATAAGAAATCTTCCACCTGGGTCGGTTGTCACCATTTAAAATGGGGTTAATCTGGGGAAATGTATATTGCCTTTTGCAGTAAGAGGTAATGGGAATAAATCCCCATACCCTTTTAGTGCCCATCTGTCTTCCCTCACCCAGGACCCCTGAATGGGACAGAACATGAAATGGAGTCTAAGATGTATGTAGTAAAAATATGCAGACACTGGAGTTGGGGAAGAGTAGTCAAAGAGCTAGATTCTAATTCATCCTTCCCCCCACCTCCCAAGAATTCCCAAATAACAGGATCCCAGTTGCCCATGGGACAACTAGTTTATGTATCTTTGGTCCCAGAAGACTCCAGTTTTTTTTTAGGAAGCACTACGCATCCATCTTTTCTCTCCTTGCAGCAATCCCTGAACACCTTGCACATGACTGAAAGGGAGTTTAGTAATGTAGTAATTCTTCCTCCCCAAGACTCTGAGAGCAGGATGTTGCTGATGGCTGGTGTGGGCTGCCTCCTTTATGTATGGGAGATCCCAAATAACAGGATCCTGAGTGGAATGCCTCTGCTCAGACATAAGCTCTGTGTGTGGGATCAAAAGGAGAACTCGTTCCAAAAACTGTTATCATAATGTGAACATTATTTTGAATTTTCATTAATTTCAGTGATGGGCTTTGACAAGTTGTTATTTTAAATGTTAACTTGAAATCACAGCCACAACGATCATGACCATTGGCAACATCACATGGACAGCAACATCTTGTCTCATGAAATCAACACCCGGAGGATTTTTGATCCTTTGAATCCTTCTTTTGTAAGATACACCTCATTTTATTGCACTTTGCTTTCTTGCACTTTCAGATACTGTGTTTTTTACAGATTGAAGTTTTCTGGCCACCCTGCATCAAGCAAGTCTATTGGTGTCATTTTTTTCCCAACACCGTTTACTCTATGTCACATTTAGCTAATTCTCACAATATATCAAACTTTTTTGTTATTATTATATTTGTTATGGTGATTGGTGATCAGTGATCTTTGATGTTATGCTTGTAATTGTTTTTGGGGGGGCACGAGCTGCATTCATTGAAGACAATGACCTTGATGGATAAATGTTGTATGTGTTCTGACTGCTCCACCAACTGGCCTTTGCCCTTCTCTCTCTCCCCTCTGGCCTCCCCATTCCCTGAGACACAACAATATGAGGCCAATTAATAAGCCTACAGTGGCCTCTGAGCGTTCAAGTAAAAGGAAGAGTCGCATGTCTCTCACTTTACTTCAAAAAGCTACAAATGATTAAGCGTAGGGAGGAAAGCGTGTCAAAAACTGAGACAGGCCAGAAGCTAAGCCTCTTGCTCCAAACAGTTAGCTAAATTGTAATGCAAAGGAAATGTTCCTGAAGGAAATTAAAGGTACTACTCCCAGTGAACACAGGAATGATAAGAAAGTGAGACACCTATTGTTGATATGGAGAAAGTTTTAGAAGTCTGAATAGAAGATCAAACCAGACACATAATTCTCTTAAGCCAAAGCCTACTCCAGGGCAAGGCCCTAACTCTTCAATCCTATGAAGGCTGAGAGAGGTAAGGAGGCTGCAGAAGAAAAGTATGAAGCTAGCAGAGGTTGGTTCATGAGGTTTAAGGAAAGGAGCTGCCTTTAGAACATCAAAGGACAAAGTGAAGCAGCAAGTGCTGATGTAGAAACTGAAGCAAGTGATCCAGAAGATCTATGATAATTTGTGAAGGTGGCTACACTAAACAGCAGATTTTTGAGGTAGATAAAAGCTTTCTGTTAGAAGAAGATGCCATCTAGGGCTTTCATAGCTAGAGAGGAGAAGCCAATGCCTGGTTTCATAGGTTCAAAGGACATGCTGGCCCTCTTGCTAGGGCTCATGCAGCTGGTGACTTGAAGTTGAAGCCAATGCTCATTTACCATTCTGAAAATCCTAGGGCTCTTAAGAAATATACCTAGTCTACTCTGCCTGTGTTCTATAAATGGAACAGTAAAGCCCGGATGACAGCACATCTTTTTACAACATGGTTTACTGAATATTTTAAGCACACTGTTGTGACCTACTGCTCAGGAAAAAAGATTTCCTTCACAGTATGACTGCTTATTGACTATGCACCTGGTCACCCAAGAGCTGTGCGGGAGATGGACAAGATTAATGTTGTTTTCATGCCTGCTAACACAACATCCATTCTGCAGCTCATGGGTCAAGGAGTAATTTTGACTTTCAACTCTTATTATTTAACAAATACATTTTATGGGGTGTCTGGGTGGCTCAGTCAGTTAAGCCTCTGACTTTTGATTTTGGCTCAGGTCATGACTCTTGATTTTGGCTAGGTCATGATCTCAGGGTCATGAGATTGAGCCCTGTGTTGGACTCCACACTGAGTATGGAGCCTGCTTAGGATTCTCTCTCTCCCTCTCCCTCTGCCCCGACAGGTGCCCCCTCCCTCCCACCCAGGCTCTGTCTCCCTCTTAAAAAAAGAAAGAAAAGAAATACATTTTATAAGGCTACAGCTGTCATAAATAATGATTCCTCTGATGGATCTGGCAAAATAAATTGAAACCTTTGGAAAGGATTCACCATTCTAGATGCCGTTAAGAACATTTGTAATTCATGGGAAAAGGTCAAAATACCACTATTAACAAGTGTTTGGAGGAAGTTGATTCCAGCTCTCATGGATGACTTTGAGAAGTTCAAGTCTTCAGTGGAAGAAATACCTGCAGATCTGGTAGAAGTAGCAAGAGGACCAGAATTAGAAGTGGAGCCTGAAAATGGGACTGAATTGTGTAACCTCATGATAAAACTTTAACAGATGAGGAGTTGCTTCTTGTGTCTGAGCAAAGGAGGTGGTTTCTTGACATGGAATCTACTCCTGGTGAAGATGCTAAAGAAACTGTGAAGATCAGAAATGAAAACAAAGGATTTACAATATTACATAAGCTTAGTTGATAAAGCAGAGGCAGGTTGTGGGAGGATTGACTCTAATTTTGAAAGAAGTTCTCCTGTGGGTAAAACGCTATCAAACAGCATCACATGCCACAGAGAGATCATTCGTGAAAGGAAGAGTCAGTTGATTTGGCAGACTCCATTGGCTTATTTTAAGCGATTGTCTCAGCCACCCCAGCTTTCAGCCACCACCACCCTGACCAGTCAGCAGCCATCAACACTGAGGCAAGACTCTCTACCACAAAGAAATTATGACCTGCTAAAAACTCAGATGATGGTTAGCATTTTTTAGCAATAAGGTATTTTTATAAAAGGGTATGTACATTGTTTTTTAGACATGATGCTATTATCCACTTAATAGATGACATATAGTATAAACATAACTTTTAAGTGCACGGAGAAACTGAAAAATTCCTTTCACTCGCTCCCTTGCAATTCTTGCTCATTGTCGTCGTCTGGAACCCACCGGCAGTATCTCCAAGATATGTTTGTACTTCTTGAGTCGTAAGCTTTCTTTAAAAAAAAAAAAAAAGGTAACGACCTAAATTAGTTCCCCTCAGACTTCTTACCCTGTAGTGTCCATTGGGTGGGTTCTCTCCTCATGTTTCCTTAGACTTACACAAATTATAGCTTTTTAACAGGCCTCCTGTGTTCACAGTCCAAGGAAATAAATAGGGTTGAATTCCCACATTCGAGTCATCTTGCCTTCTTTCTCGCTTTTTGAGTGTCCTGGAAACATCCTCCTATTTTTATTTGCAGAGCATGTTTCTTTCCTGATTCTAGACTCTGCCAACCTCCAGTCTCCACTGGAAACCTTCTTGGTCTCTGGGCTTAGTAGGTCTTGAGCTCTCACTGTCTGCAAGAATTTATTTACAAAATATCCCTTTGTCTTTCAGTAATCAAGTCCTTCCTCTTCAACCTGAGAGCAAATGATCAAAGTTTGATTCCAGTTGCTTTTTTGCAGTCTGGGGGTATTGAGGCACCGTTGGAATTAAAACCTCAACTTGCTTAATTGTCAAGCATTTTACTTTTAACCTCTTTCTTCAAAGTAAAGGGCAAAAGCTGTGGGTGTGAAGGGTGTCTTCAGTGCATATGATTTAGGGCCTCTCTGAGACTCTCCTCATCACAATTCGGGCATTTCTTTGACGTGTTCACTCCCCAAAGGCTACAGCTTCCACATTCATGCCTCAAGGGGCATGACAAAAAGTGGCGTGGGTGCCACCTGATGAATGAGTTTCTGCACTGGAGTGTATACTGAAGACATCGTTACAGTTGTCCTTTGCTCACAAACTTTTCTTCTCCTTCCCCCTTCCCTGGGCTGCAAGCCCACATCGAATTCACCTGGATATTCCAGGGGTCATGTTGTTGTTCTGAAGAGTTGTCTTTTAGTGGAGGGTAAAGATGGGAGAGACGTTCATTTAAATCACGTGGAATTGCCATGTTTGTCCGTCAAGATTGGTAGAACGTTGGTAGTTTCATGAGGCTCCACCTAAGAATTTCTCCTGATGAACATTCTACCTCGAACAGAAGTGTGTTTTGAAGGGCATGCTTGGCTAAAACCCTCTGTGGAGTTATTTAAAACAGAAGCTTCACGTTTTTCCAGTCAGGAAACTTGTGCTTCTCTACCTGTTCTCTTTCATCTTTTCTGATGGTCGGAGAAATGAGAGACCAAACCCTCATATTTGGAGAAATTAATATATTTTGAGTCTGATGTGAAATAAGTAGACAACTTTGGTCCCTGTGATAGAATTTTTTTCTGAAAGTTATAAATGGGAGTTATCACAGAAACTGCTTTGAAACCTTAACCAGAGCATACACTATAAATAAGAGTGGAGCCGAAGATTAGTAAATCTGATAAAGCTGAGATAGAAGAAAACTTAAAATAAGAAATGAGGACTGTACCTTAGTTGGGAGTGTTAAGACAGCTCTGAGTATATATATATAGGAAAATCAAAGACTTGCTAAAGGCAGGGCATGCGAAGCCATAGCTATTAATGTGTGCTTAACTCTATTGCCTGGGAGATTTTATTAAATACAGCGGCCAAGGAAATTGACCTCACTTTTTTTTTTTTCCTTTTCTGGGTTGGATCCTTGCTCACGTCACATAAATGAATAGAGCTGACAATTTACTGGCTCATCAATGAAACAATATTAAATTATGAAGATGTAAGGAAAAAATCCTACGCTAACATTGTTGCAGTTTGAAAGGTAAGCTGTCCCCTACAAGAGTAGGAGATATTAATGTTCATTTCGAAACCTATATAACATAATGCCAGGTAGTGCCCGTTATAGGGTTAAGTGGCCTCTTGATAGCTTTGATTCACTGTGGTGCTAGCATGTATCTCATTAGCAACGCAATGAAGAGGCTCCCATATTTCTCTCATTCTGTCTTTTAAAATGCAAAAATGTCATTTTTCATGCTTTTAGAGTGTTTTATTTTATGAGATATTCTGACAAATTAGACTTCACTGAGTGTGTGTTGCGGTGATCATGGGGTTCCTTTTGAAAGGAACCTGTTTTTATTATTTTTTTGAAGCCTGGCTATCGGGGTCAGACTGTTTCTTAATTCTGGTCTTTGGGGATGCACCAGAAGCAAAATACAGTATTTTTCTTTATGCCATGGCCGGTGCTTATGATAGGAAGCCTTCTCTTCCTAATTCAGTCTTCCGTGAACTTACTAAAAGTACGTGGTATGCCGCCTATTACCAATTGAATACCTAGTACTTTCCCAGTATACCTAGACGTCAAGTCTTTTTCACTTCATGTTTGAAGGAAAATCATCCTCCTGTTCTTGGCTACCATCAGTTACTCAGTTGGTCAACTAGATCCAGGTCTGTCTCTTGCATTTACGAGCCCCATTATAATGACGGTCCCGCAGGATCAGAATGTGGAGGGGTTCTTTCAGTGCAAAGAGTCCCCGCTTCCATCTGACTTTCAAATGGGTCCACAACTTGGGAAAGGTGACACACCCCTGCCCTAAATGGTCAGCTCTTCCGAGGTAATATCGGTGATTTATTTGTCCCCCCCCCCCCGCCCCCGTACCGGCTGCAGAGGCTGATAGGTGTGCAGGAAATCAGTGCGTCCTCGCTGCCCATGATGTCTCTCCATCCTGCTCGGGACTGAACCCTCTGCAGCAAGTCAGATTTTTCTGAACAGCATTCGGCAGATTTTTGCTTCGATGTGGAAAATGACACTTTAGAAGTCAAATTACCTTTTTCATGGCACCCACGTTGCTTAATTTGCAAATTGAGAATAATTTAGGCAATGGGAGAATATGTTTCCATGTGTGAAGTGGATTGAAATGAGTTTGGTGTTCTCTCTGCTCCTTCAGCTCAAACTATCATAAAATGGAGTTCTGGCCAAAAATCATTCAGTTGTGTGATTCCGGGATATCATCTGTTGTTTTGTGTGACATCAGTTTTGTTTTAATTAGTGGTGATACTTAAATCTGTGCTTCTGATGAACTGCAGGTATGCCCTGCTTTAAGGAACCGGAATGGGTTTCAAACTCATGCTTACGGTGCCTTTGCATGAAGGGACAGTTATTTGCACTCTAAAAATACCTTGGCTTTATAAAATAATTTATCATAAGATTCCTTTAAATAACCAACTCACTTAGAGCATTCAAAATATGATTTGATTTGAAAAATCAATGTCCACTCACTCAACTTTTCAAGAACACATCTGCTTTGTAATGTGAGGCAGGTGAAGGGAGAAAAACCAAGTGACAAGGAATGAGGGTCTTAAGTGAGCTGAGTAGGAATTAATTTTAATTTAGAAAAGAATTTACCTTTCTAGAGTTTCCCAGGAAAAACACCTTCACCTTTATCACCTCCAAAGTACATAAGGAAAAAAAAAAAAAAAGGCCAATTTGAGTTTGGAGAAGATAAATCTATTTTTTTGGTGGGTCGCATTCTGCATTATGCATGTGCGTAAAAGTGAGGTTTGCTTTGATCCTGACTATTAAAAGTTTATTTTTAAACTCAGACTGGGCAGGAATCCAGCGATGCTCTTTCCCCCTGTAGCACATCCTGGTTTCAGGTCCTCAGCCTGGCGGAATGCAACTAAGCCTCAGGAAGTAGTTGAAAAGTGTGGAGACTTGATGAGTGCTGAGGGTTTTTTTTCCCCCCCTTCTCCCCCTCCATTTTTGAAATTCAAATTGAATGCAATTTTCAGCTCATTTGAGCCAGAATATACTGTTGCTGAGCTTCAGTGGCTCTTAAATTCAAACTCACAGGAGAAAACAGATATCATCTGTCACAGAGGGTGGGAGAGAGAACACTCCCCGCATTTTATTCATGGGAGGCAGAGTCCTAGTAACTAATTCAAACCTTTCTGACTAATCGACTAATCATTCACCAGCAAACTTAACAACTAATCAATGAAACCTTTAAGACACTCATCTTCGGAAGTCGGGAGCAATTTTCCCCCTCCCTTAAAAAAAAAAGTCATTGTTCAAGTCTATTTTTGTATTGTTGGGATTTTAATACCCTTTTTGCAAACTGAGACAGTATCATGGCAATTTTTTTCCTGCCCTTCCTGACAATTTTATTGTTTCCATCTTTAATGTCTTTGTCAATGCTCTTTATTTATGACTGAGGAATATCAGCTTACTGCTGGCTAAGTGAGGCCAAAAATTTTGAGTTTTTTCCTCACTAAACAGACTGCCTGAAAATTAGTCTTCTTTCTTGGGGCAAATATAAATACCAATTAAAAGAGGAAGACCCGCTCGCACAGCCCTTGAGTTTGCAAGTGTGTCTTCTCTTCAGGGTGGTTGCCTCAGCGAGGCTTGAGAATGCCTCTTGGGAAACTTCTCTGCCACTGGATATGTGCCCAGGGAATGCAAATGATTTGAACAAATGATAATCTGAAATCCCTACTCTAATTTCAGAAAGGATGTGATGTTGCAATTCTGGTCCTGAAATATAGGTTTTATGCCTTACCGCTGGTGCTTATCTTTGACTGCTTTAATGTCATCCAAAATTTCCATGGGAACATGAAGTCCATTAGCCTTCTCTCTCTCTCTCTTTTTTTTTTTTTTGTCAAGGTCTGTGAGAGACAATTATGTTATTTCAAAGTAAGCAGGAGAAGAACAATTTGCTCACTAAATATTATCCCTAATGCAATTAGCTCCTACCCATCCCATTTGGAGTTTAAAAATGCTTTGCAGTGAGTATATGATCAAGCCATATATATTTATACTTATGTGTGTATGTGTCTACATGTCTCCAAGGTGTCCGAGAAGGGGACAGCAGGAATTTCTAAACAGTCATTTTCACATTAATAAAGGCATCGATGACTTGATCCCCTAAGTGGTAATGTGCTTGTGCATTCGCCCCCTGGTCACAGACATTTATTTAATTGCCTTTATCAAAAAGAATACCCTAACTTTTTAACCTGTTTTCTCACTATTATACCTTAAGACTGTATTGTTGTTTCTTTGACGTCAATATAAGAAGCCAAAAACCTACCTTAACAAGGAATCCACCTTTTTAGCCAGTCACTAAGTTAGTTAATAGAATTTTAACTTTTCTACTAAAATGTCAGATCGCTTCAATAGGCAAGTAATTACAGAGTGCTTACTATGTGCTAGACATTCATTGTGCTAAGATTTGTAACATACAAAACAGTGGCTTTCTAAACCCAAGTGAGGTAGGCATGGGAGATGAAGTATCAGCCTCAATTAGGCAGCAGAAGGTGAAGCTTGAGAAGCCCCCGGGTTGTCAAATGATTCTCAAATATGGAGTCCCTCTCCTTTTCCTCAGGGGGTGACCACTGGTCTGAAACAAATATGATCTAACTTAGAGATGGGAGAAAGGATGATACACAAATAATCAGTGAAAAGGATAAGAAATATGCATACTTAGGTGCTAAGTGTACCCTATTCCTCAAAAAATGCTGACTGATATCATCCGGTAAGGGAAGGCAAGTAGGGGGCTATAATCCTGCATTGTAAAGTAGGTAGGCCAGGGGTCAGTGGAGGGCGATGAGGAGAGCCTGTTCAGGAGGGATGAAAAGCTGGAGTGGAAGGGAGGAAGTTTGAGGTGGGGGCTTGGTGTGCTGGAGCTTGCTTATACCCCGAGGGCCAGCTGTTAAATTTCTAGAAATTCAATGAGCCAGCTTTTATGACATATGATTAAAAATTAAATTACATAAACTTCCAATAAATCCATCCTATTAAAAACAAAAGTAATGGATACTGAAAACTTATCACTTCCTAGTTATTTCCCCTCATGCATTGCAATCAATCACCTATGCTCCTGAGGCATGTCTATCATATCTAGATGGTAAAAATCTGTGCTGTTCTCATGTGCTGCCCATCTCCTCCCCACGGCATGTACTGTGATGCCATGTGGGTAGCTTGACCTCAGCCATGGTAAGAGTATTTACTCCACAGAAATTGGCAAGTGCTAAAAATTGGGACTTTTTTTCATTTGAGAGCCGATTATTAAATTTTTTTAAAATTTTATTTATTTTTGAGAGAGAGAGAATGACAGAGAGAGAGAATGAGAGGGCTGAGGGTCAGAGGGAGAAGCAGACTCCCTGCTAAGCAGGGAGCCCGACGCGGGACTCGATCCCGGGACTCCAGGATCATGATCTGAGCCGAAGGCAGCCGCTTAACCAACTGAGCCACCCAGGTGCCCCTGAGAGCCGATTATTAAAGACAGAGCAGACAAACATAAGGAGTAAGGGTGGGGGCAGGGCTAAAGATCTGGAAGGCATGAGAGGACAGAAGCCAGAGGGCAGGGTTACACCAGGACCATGGTTCTCTCTTATTGAAGAGCAGGGCATTATGTTAGGCACATGGTTCCCAGTGATTTTGAAATCACTGGGAGCCATTGGCTATTTTTAACACATTTTATTATTATTCTAATACATGTTCACGATAGAAAACTTGAAAGAGAATAATAGCTTACACTTCTATAGTTCTTGGTATGTGCCCTACACTTTTTAAGTGCTTCAAATATAATAAATCATTTAATCCTGAAAGTAGCCCCATCAAGTAGTTGCTGTTATCCCATTTTATTTTATTTATTTATTTTTAAATTTTGTTTATTTGAGAGAGAGAATGAGCAAGTGAGAGAGAGAGAGAGAGAGGAGAGAGCACGAGCAGGGGGAGGGGGAGAAGCAGCCTCTTCACTTAGTAGGGAGTCCAATGCGGGGCTTGATCCCAGGACCCTGGGATCACGACCTGAGCCGAAGGCAGATGCTTAACGACTGAGCCACCTAAGTGCCCCAACTATTATCCCATTTTTAAATGGGGAGACTGGGTACAGAGAAGTGCAGAAGTCCAGCCAAGCAAAGGAGTATGATTCAAATGCAGGCGGTTCCACCGAGGAGCTCAATCTGCTCTGTTGCTGTTCTACGCAGACATGACATCCTGTGAGGACCCACCACCAGGAGCATTTCTGAGAAACTGAACTGATAGCAGGATCATTTAGGAGAGAGAAGGACACTCCTTCCATTGTAGACAATTAAAATTTGGGGTGTGGAGAATCTAAGTGATGAGTCTCCCCTAGCAAATCAGCTTAGAGAAGGAGTCCAAGCCCAAAATAGAGAAAACCCCTGTGCGTGGATGTGAGAAAATATTCATCATCACATGGATTAAGCAGAGAAAGAAGAGCTTTTGGGAAAAAGTAAGCGTTAGGGAGAAAAACAAGAAAAAGAACCCATGACGGAGAGGATGAGCAATTGGAAAGGGAAGAGAAATATGGGAGGGCATGATGTAACAGTGTCATGAGATGAGGTAGGAAGAGTTTGGGGAAGGAGTTGCTAATCAACGACACCAACGGCTTCTGTGAGATTTTTAATGGTAACCATGTAATTTCTCATCCCAATTGATCACTTTGGGAGTGAAGGGGGTGCTATTAATAATTTGGCCAGGAAACAAACATAACAAGTCAACAGTGATGTATGGCCGCACTAGGTTTACAAATGGATGAAATTGATAGATTTCTAAGAATTCATGATCATCTGGAAACTATTTCTCTTTGACCAACATTTGCTGAGCATTTACTGTGAGGAATGCAAAGTGCTAAAGATAAAGATACATATGGCAAAGTTAAAAAAAAAAATTTTTGTTGGGGGGAAAACAGAGAAAATTGGTGGATGAAGCAAAATCTTCCTTTGCAACACACACCCAGAAGTAGGCACTATTCACAGTGTATTAATAGCTTTTCCTACATATTCCAATGGTTATGGAGATATCTATCTAACTAGTTTTGTTTCCAACTAAAACAATAAAACATGCCACATATAAGCCTGCAATTTACTTGTTAAACATATATACATCTTTTCAGGTGAGTAAATATTTAGTATCCTCTTAAATGAACATATCATATTTGCCTATTTTCTTATTGAAGGGCATTTAGCCCTTTTTGGCGCTATTTCAATAATGCTATGTACTTCTTTAATTCTTGTGTTCTTATTTACGTAGGAGAGATATCTAGCGTAGGATTGCTGAGCCAGAGTAATTTTACAATAAACTGTCAGTGGGTTGTTTAAAAATTATATCAAATAGCACTTCCACCAGCCTTCTATGAACACCCATTTCCTAGTTAGCCATAGTTATATCAGACTCAAATTTTTGGCCAATTTATTATTGGATAGTGCTATATTATAGTTATTTTAATTTGCATTTTAAAAATTATTAATGAAGCTGAACATCTTAATTTGTATTGGTTGTTTGTATCTTTTTTAATGAATTTGCATTTTTTTTAATTCTCTTACCAGCTTTTTTCTGTTGAAATAGTCATCATTTTCCTTTTTTTTTGAAACTTCTTGCACACTAAGAGCATTAAGCCCTTTTCAATGTTACAAAAATCTTTCCCCATTTTAATTTTACGTTTTCATTTTGCTTTTTGATGATCATCAAGGAGAAGTGGTTGAATATTTTTTTTGTTTTATTTTCTGTGGCTTCACATTTTTCTGTCTTGCTTAGTTTGATCCTTCTCCCTCCAAAGAAGGAAAAGCAATATTAATTTTATTCTAAATCTTTTACATGTTTTTTCCACGTAATACTTGATTGCCCACAGCTCATAGACTAGTGGCGGAGATGACTGCAGAGTGGGTATTTCCATTCCATTTGGCTAGAGCTCTCACTGAGAGGTACCCCCAGATCCATGAGAACCCCAAAGAGGACACTTGGATCAGTGGGGTGGGGGGGAAAGAGGGGTGGCAGCTGGGCTTCCTGACTGGTTGACATCTGACCTGAACCTTTAAGGCTGAGGTAGCAGGGGTAGGTAGGGTTCCCAGTTGAGGGAAATGGCAAATTAAGGAGACTTGGAAACTTTGGGATGCAGTATGTTTTACAGGACAGGGAAAGAAGGGCCATGTGGTTTCATGGGGTGGGTCAAGGGAAAGCATTTTTAATCTCAGGGGAGGGCTATTTTTCTGAGTTTTAAAATTTCCACAAAGAGTATGTATTACTTTATGGTCAGAAAAAGTAACTCTAAGCTGAAGGAAATGAAACCTCTGAGTGTGGGAGTAAAGAAGTTAAATCGTAAGTCAGTAAGGGTAAGAAACCCCTCAACCTACAAGATTAGGGATGGGACAGAGAGGGACAGGAATCCGTACTTGAGGATTGGGAGGAATGTGCATGCCATCTTTGATACCTTTGTGCCTTCCTCCGGTTAGTCTGGGGCCAGACGGTGACAGGTGCCTGCTAACTGAACTTGGCCTTCAGCCTTTCAACTTTCAAGCCTCACTGCAGGCCACTCCAGAGTAATATCCCCATTATCTATAATGAGGTCCTTTCTGACTAACGTGGCAGTGAATTCTCCACAGCCTTTTCTCATCGCACACTTCTAGTTTTCACACACCATCGTATTCTTCTGCTCTTCACTAAGAAAACACAGAACCACTATGGGACCTTGTGTGTTTAACCTGCATGCTTCACACTTGCAGTTCCTTCTCTCTGAGACCCCTCCACAAATCTTTGTCAGGCCTACTGGAATCCTGCTTATCCTTCAAGACCAGCTTACACGTTGTCTCTTTCTGCAGCCTTCCCTGACTTCTTCAGTAAGAAGAAACCTAGATACTGAAATATTCCCTGGCACCATTTAAGACTTATCCTAAGGCAACAAAGTGTAATAATGTGTTTTATAATGATATACAGTGATATATGTTATAATGACATAGATAGCGATATATAAGAATATATTCTAGTTATGTGTTCATCCTAAAACAACAAAGTATATAGGAATCATGTTCCTAACTAGGTTGAAATTTCTAGAAGGTCAAGAACCATGTTCTACTTCTTGGCCATATTCCACTTTAATACAGAGAAGTCCCATCCTCCCTAAAAAAGACTGGAAGACAACGTCCATTTGTAGAAACAGACCCATGGGCAGCAAAGACAAGAGAAGGCGAGGGATGAGAGTGTGCACAAAATAAACTGAATATAAAGTCATTTCCTTAAAATAAGGGGACAGGAGCTTGAGGAGAGCGTAATTCTAAATAAACCTCCGAAGGAAGTGAGCCTCGGAGAGCACCGGGCATGAATAAGTGGATCACCTCATACTTGTGGCAGAGGGCCCAGATGAAGTTAGACAGAGCGAATTGGAAATGGGCCACATTCACATGTTGCTCAGCATTTGGTGGCCAAAGAGCAATATAGATGCAGAAGAGACCCGAGAATATCTGAATCAGAAAGAAAGAGTAAGAAGAGAGATTAAAGTGGCAGGAGAAGAAGGATATTTGTGAGGAAGGAGAAGTGAGTCAGAGAAAGGTTCTTCAGAGGGGATGTGAGTCAGCAAGAAAGATTACATAATCACCTTGGCAGAATGTCCGTGAAGTGAGGACAGTGGTGAGGACGTCAATCCTGGACGTAGACAGGGGAGAGATCCAAGGAAGCCATGAGGGGCCTAATAATTGGGGTGAGGTAAGAGCAACACGGTGTGCGTGGGGGTGAGGGGTGTTCTGGGGTGGGGGGGATCAGGCACAGTTTCCGTGAGGACACAGGGAGGATGGTGGCCGAACAGGCAAGACGATTGTGCTTGGAAAGGGATCACACTTAGCATCTTTATAGTAGAATGGCATCCTACACCAGGAAGAGACCGGGAGGTCTGGTTCAGTATTCTCATCTGGCTTTCAGGGAAAAAGTCTGAAGAGTTTAATGTCACCTCTGGGCAGGCCTCGTTGCTCTCTGCTCTCCCTTTACCCCAGCCAAGCCAAACTGCTTTACATTCCCCACACCTGGCTGTTCTTTCTCATTCATACCTGCAGTTCATGCTCTGGAATGTTCTTCTATACACTCTTTGTTATTTGCCTAACTCCTATTCAAATTCTAGATCTCTGCTCAAAAACCATTTATTTAAAGCATCCCCTCCTTGGGAAGGATTACATGTTCCCAAACATTTGTCTGTTTCTTCACTTATATGGGACATAGAGTTGCTTCTTGACTGTGGCTTTCTAGATTGGAAATTCTTTTTTACTTTTTTAGTATATTTTTTACTAATTACTTTTTTTTTTTTAGAGAGAGAGATTGTGTGTGAACAAGTGGGTGGGGAGGGGCAGAGGGAGAGGGAAAGAGAGATACTTAAGCCTGGAGCTTGAGGTGGGGCTGGGTCGCACAACCCTGAGATTATGACCTGAGGTGAAACCAAGAGTTGGATGCTTAACCGACTGAGCCATCCAGGCGCCCCCTGGAAATTCTATTCAGTCCCATCTTTGATTACTGTACTGTACTAGTGACTGCCTGGGAACTATCTCTTGAAGGAGGGAGGGAGTGAGGGAGGGAAGGAAGCAAGGAAGGAAGGGAGGGAGGGAGGGAAGGAAGGAGAAGGAAGGAAGGTAGGTAAATTTTAAAGTTTCACCCCCAATTGTTGACAGAGCCTGCCGTGCTTTTTCTGAAACTAAGTACAGTCAGGCTTGCTTTAGGTGTGACTTGAGCATTCATATACAGATTTGGGTGGTTGGGTTTTTTTCCCTAGAATTTTAACCATTGCTAAGTATACATTTCAGTTGCATTAAGTACCTACACGTTGTTTTGCAGCCATCCATCCTCACCATCACCCATTTCCAGAACTTTTTCATCATCTCAAACAGAAACTCTGTACCTATTAAACAATGATTCCTCACTCCCCACCGCCCCCCCCCCCCCAGCCTCTAGCATCCACCATGCTACTTTCTGACTCTGTGAAATTTGATCGCTCAAGGTACCTCATAAGTGGAACCATACAATATTTGTCCTTTTGAGTCTGGCTTATTCATTCAGCATAATGTGTTCAAAGTCCATGTTGTAGCATATATCAGAATCTTACCCCTTTCTTAAGCTGAATAATGGTCCATTGTATGTATATTTCACATCTTGTTTTTCCATTCATTAATTGATGAATATCCAGTGGGGGGAGCTGTTTTCACAGGAGACCAGTATTTTAAGTCCAGTATTTATTTTAAGATAGATACAAAATCTATCATGTAATCTAGTACCTGGGGCTGGTCAGTGGTGCCACGGCTGGTAGATTCAAGCAGCAAAAACAAGAGTAGATTGAGGAATCATCCGTGTGCATAGCAAAGTCAGCAAAAATATCCAAGCACATGGAGACTAGACAGGAGGGAGAGGAAATGCCCCCACTGGGCCATGGCAGCCCTGAGGTGAGGAGGGTAATGAAGATGTATGCCATGAATTTCACATGGTAGTAAATTTTGAGAAGTAGTTGGAGAGAAACTCATTTTTTCCCCTTCCCTTGTTATCAAAATGGCGGAAGGGGATGAGAATGAGAAGGGGCAGAACAAAATGAGACATCATCTAGGAGAAGGAGGGGAGAGCCCGATAGAAGATGAAGGGGACTTTGGCTCCCCAGTGCCCTGTGGAGCCAGTAAAGTCTTAATTCAAAGCTGTTCGACAATTTTCATGCAGGAAGAGCCCTCAGTGCTATGAGATCAATGGATATCTATTCTATAGTTCATTATAGTCCAAAGAAAAGAGATTCCACGGCCACCATGAGGCACCACATGAGGATGTTCAAGACTTTCTTTTTTTCAGCTAGACTAGTTTGGGCCCTTTTCTTCTCCTTGACTTTTCAGTAGTTGGAAAATAATTATTCATACTCTTTCCATCAAAATCCCTTACATGCCTGAGTTCTTTCTCAGTTAAAGATTGGAACTGGATTAAAAAATCTTTTCCCTTAACGACTTCTCAGTTACAGTTTTCCTAAGCCTTTAATGCCCTCTGAGTTGTCTGCCTTAGGTTCTCTTGGGTTAAAGAATAGTCAGATTTTGCCACATCCTGTTTGAAGCTAGTGTTCTCCTTACTGATCCGCTAACTCCATTTTCGTCGTGCCATTGTCCAATGTGTCTAGTGTGGTGCGGGCCTTGCTGCCGAGAGAAAGAGTGCCATTATTTTTCTGGAAGCAGCTTGACGAGAGGGGCTCATTAAGGGCCCTACCCATCAAGCTCAACCTCCCAGCCTAGAGCAGAACAAGTCACTTTCCAAGAGACTGCTGGCCCTGAGATTGTGTTACCTTTTCCGAGGTGTTATTTTTGTCTTTCTACTTCAGAAGTCCAGCTCATTAGCCCATTTCAAGTTGTCTCTGATCTTTAACTGCTGCTCCTCAGCCCCTTGAATCCATCCTTGGGGAGGCTTTCACTGGTCACTTTGCAGAGGCCCCTCAGGCCAAGAAAGCCTCCCTCACTTTGTTTCTACTTAACTCTTGCCCTCCATGGTGGTGAGGGGCCATCTCGGGGCCTCCTCCCTTGTAGTCTGTTATTATTTGCAGGTGATGAGCAGGTGGCTTCTAAGCAAAAAGGAACATTGCCCCAGGCTCCGCTCTCCCATAGGCTCTTGCCATTTTGCTACAAAAGAGAAAAATCGAGCCTTTGAACAGTGTATATATACTATTCATGTCCTTAGAAAGAGAGGAATGTCTATAAAATTTCAGGAACAGTATTAGATTTTAGTCTGTTATCAGAGGGCAGGACTACTGGGTTATGGTGCGGATTGCTTTTGGAATTAAAAAGAAGCCGTTGCCTTAGCTAGGCATCTGGTCTTTTAGTAAAAGCTTATTTGAGAATTTCTCTCTAGACACTAATCCCCCAACAAGTTGTATTCCAGTGAGATGGAGTGTCCATGAGATATCGTAATTGGGGATGTGGTGAGCTATTCTTCTTGCAGGGGGAGTCCGCCTGGTGACAGCAACTGCATTCAGCATTCGCCGGGCTCTCTGGCTACTCATTTGGCCAGATGAAAGCTCTCTTCTCTACCTCCGTCCTCCAGCCTTTTTTGTCACCTACCCTGCTACCTTCAGATCCCCCAGGGGAAATATTATATGCTTCTTTCAACATCTTGAGCTACTGTCCCTGGCATTAAGTGAAACATTATACTTTTTTTTTTTCCTGGATCTCTGAACTATTGCTCTGAGGTGCAGTGTCCCGCTCAGCTCCCGCGCCACCCTCCCCCGCCCCCCGCCAAAGGAGCCAGTTCATTCACCTGAGTTGTAAATTGCTAGTTTCTCTCCTATTACTTTCAGTTAAAAAATAAAATTAGAAGCCCAACAGAACTTCCTCTCCTCCCCTCCTGTGCCGAATAAACATGACCTACCCATTCGCTATTTGGATTCGATATTTTGCAGGAACCACGCGAACGTACATGGAATAATTCTTTTCCATGGATGTTCTCAGTTTGCCTGGGTGGGAAACTGGTTGTGTCAAAGTAGCTGGGTGTGTAGCAGAACGGGCCAGAAAACAGTTCCTTGGGTTCTTTGACTCCGGATTTAATTCTTTACTCCTTGATGGAGGGGCCGTGTGTCCCTTAGAGCACCTGGCCAGTGTCATCGACTTCGGTGTTTCCCAGAGGTGCCCAGAGCTGCTGAAGCAGAGTCCCCAGGGCAGGAGCCTGGCACTCTGTATTTTAACAAGTGCCCGAGGTGCCCCTCTGGGTCTGACAAGGCTGGGAAACACTGTTCCGTTCATTCCTGGGTTTTGCTCACGGAGGTGTACCGGATCTCGGGGTTGCCGGAGAGAGTGTGGAGTTGTTTGGCTGACCTTGTTCTCTTGCTTGGTTCAGAGTCTTTTGACCCAAGGAGATCATGAATATTGAAGAGCAGGCCCATTTTAAACCAGGAAAAGAGGGAGCCTGCTTAAAACAAAACAAAACAAAACAAAACCCGAAACAACAACAAAAGAAACCCCAAAAACAAAAACTGAGGGGTGTGTTCTCTTTTATTTGAGAATAACCTTAGGAGGTACATAGTTGAAATAGTCCTCAGGGCTACGGTGCTGTCTTGCTGGTCTCAACATGTTTTATGTGACAACAGTAATAAAGGCTGTTGCACCATCCTGTTTAAATCACAAAACCGAGTGGATTCCTTGTTTCCCTGCATGAGAACTGCATGTGGTTCCTAGTCCCTGATAAGGTGGCTCAGAAAAGTGACCTGTTGCGATGACCTGGAAATCTTCTTGAGTATAATCCTCTAGATAGTGGTAGATGATAGAGAAGAAAATCAGGAAGCTTTGCCATGTGCTGGGGAGAGCTGCCGGATGTAAATATACATAAGGAAGACAGTGCACTTTTATTATCTATTGAATAAGGCAGGCCGGGGACCAAGGGACAGTATCTTGGGTACATAATTGAGTTTCAGATTTTCTCACCTTGCCCGGTGTGGCTCTGCTGTTTGCCCAAGTCACATCTCTACCCTGCCCCATCAATAAACCCAGGCTGGGGCTACAAACTATATCAACAACAAAAAAGCCACAACAGGAGCCTTTCATGTATTCGCCACCCTCTTTGGATTGCCATGGCAACAATAGTTTTAATTATGGAGAGCCAAAATGATAACTTGTGTATCAGATGTGGCTCACTTTTCCCTGTGGACAAAACTCTGAATCGAGAGCAGCTTTGTATGTGGATTTTCCTTCTAGGCTGGATTTTATTATCTGCTCTAACAGACAGCTCTTTTTTGCTCATGGAATGAACCAGAGGAAGCTGAAGTACTTGGCAGGAGGGGCTGGTGGACAGAGACCCTGGGGGAGACGAGCTGGACCTTTTTGTCTTAGAGGCAGCCTGATGCCCTCATCCCTTGTGATACTCAGAACCAAGCAAACCGTGGCTCTCAAGGGCTGCTTTTGGCTTCCCCTCTTGACCAGTGGGAAGCCACATGTTAGGACAGAGACTTGTATGAAGTACTATCTGGTAATCATCCTTGACAACGTTTAGGGTTATGCTGGGTTGCTGACAGATAATTCCGTTGCAGTAGCAGTCATGGGAATGCAGGTCTCCAATCAAGCTGTGGAGGGAAGAGGCAGGAGAGAGCACTTCTGCCTAGGCGTGTGCCCTGCCCCCGCACCTTTGTTTCTGGATCTGCTTGCCCATTCTTTGAATTTCTCCTCAGGCTTGGAGAGGTACGCACACCGTATCTAAATATTTCTGGGCTTCCTCATTCTGAAAGCTCTTACAAAGCTAAATAATCTTCCCCTTAGGTAAACATAAATCATTGTCTACCTTCTTTGCTCCTTGAGTAGACCTTTTGATACATTCATTAATTATGGCCGTTGCCTGGTGGCACTGTGATGGCTGAGTCACCGCCGTGAGCATCTTTCCTGGAACGCCCCCATTTCTGACACTGCGCCCTAAAACCCCATTCAGTGTTAAAGAGGCCATTCTTTGCGATGGACAGCTGGATGGTGGCGAGTGAAAGATACATGCCTGCAAAAGGCAGCAGTGTGGCCTCAGGAGTGAGGGGAGGAGAGAGAGGACACAGGGGACGTTGATGGAATGATGTTGTCCTTAAACAGGCTGCAGCTGTTTCTAATCTCTGGCATCCCCGGAATAAGACCTTGATCCTTTGCTCAGTAGATTTGCAGCCTCCATCGATAGGCCAGTTCATCACAATCCCAGCTTTGGGAGGCCAGAATGCCCATGCAGAACTGTTTAGAAATAGGCACCATGGTTCTGCTTTGTAATCCTTTACCACATTATTAAAAAAAAAAAGTCCCGATTTTTGGTAAATCTTGCTTAACTAATGACACAGTCTCTGTTTTGCTTCCACATTCAGGAAGCTTTGAGGCTATGATTTTGATTTTGGAGTTTAGGCATGTTAATTAAGCCTTTGTTTGAAAGCAGAGGGGTTCTGTTTCTTGTTTGTTAGTTTAATAAGATTTTGTGTTAAGAATGGCACTGAGAATCTGTCAGAATTAGCTTGGCTGCATATGTGTAGCTCAGTGCTTTGAGACTCTTGAAATGTCTGTTTTTAGGACATCAGCAGGGGGCTAATGAAAAGGCTTTGTTGATTTTAACGAATTGCAAGCCACTGTAGCCAAAATAAATATAATCTGCTTTTTGGATTAGTTGTCACAGATGATTTTACCTACTAACAGTGATTAAGGAACCCGAGTGGACCAGAAACATAGCAGCTCTCCAGTGACTCCTGCTAAAATAGCAATAAACAGAAGTAAATAAAGACTTAGGGCATTAGTTATCTTTAATAAACAGTGACACCAAATATACTGCATGCAGGCGTGAGGAGGTGGGAGTGGGGGTTTAGGGAAGATCGGGGTGTCAAATACCTGCAAGGCACCCCATTGTTTAAAAAAAAAAAAAAACTAGAGTGCTCGCTGGTAATGTTCATCCGTTGTAGTTGTACCTCATTAGGAAGTGGTTAGAAACCCAGAGCCATCTCCCGGTTGCCCAGCCCCCTCTCCAACTCCAATCCCAGTCATTGTCATTCTGCTCTCTTCTTCCCGCGGACTCTGGGACCAAAGTTGAAATCCTGCAACTATAGGATTAGAGTATGAAGATCAAGGACATGTTAATTACTTGTGTAATTGTTAACCTCCTTGCTGCAGTAATGCTACCCAGTTAGTGAACAGGAGACTAGCACTGTATCCTTCCCTGCATTTTTCTACCCTGATGAAAAGAAGGACTTACTCCAGTGGGCAAATGGGATTCTCAGATTTCCCCAGTAAAGTCTGATTGTGTTTTCCCTCATTGCTGCTTGATCTAAAGAAGAGGTTGTAGCTGAAACCCTCTTAGGTGGAATGTGTGAGTGCCAGCCGAAAGATGCCTTTGCTAGGCAGAAACATCATAGTCTTTTTTTTTTCCTGATTTATAATCCTTTTTTTAAAAATTTTTATTTAAATTCAATTAGCCAACATATAGTACATCTTTAATTTCAGATGTAGCGTTCAGTAATTTATCAGTTGGGTATAATACCCAGTGCTCATCACATCACGTGCCCTCCTTAATGCCCATCACCCTGTTACCCCACCCCCACCCACCTCCCTTCCAGCAACGCTCAGTTTGTTTCCCAGAGTTCGGGGTCTCTCATGGTTTTTCTCCCTCTCTGATGACTTCCCTTTGAGTTTTCCCTCCCTTCCCCTATGATCCTCTGTGCTGTTTCTTATATTCCACGTATGAGTGAAACCATTTGATAATTATCTCTCTCTGATTAACTTATTTCGTTCAGCAAAATACCCTCCAGTTCCATCCACGTCGATGTAAATGGTAAATATTCATCCTTTCTGATGGCTGAGTGATATTCTATTGTCTGTGTATGCACCACATCTTCTTTATCCATTCATCTGTGGATGGACATCTTGGCTCTTTCCACAGTTTGGCTATTGTGGACATTACTGCTATGAACATCGGGGTGCAAGGTGCCCCTTCGGATCAGGACATTTTCTGGTTTTTAATCTTATCAAATGTTTTAAATCATGCTGTGGATACTTTTACCTTAGATCGCGGAGCAAGTGACAAACAGAGATTTCCCTAGCTTCTTTCTCCCTGGGGGGTAGATACTGTTGTATTTATTTACAGGTGCAGAAACTGGGGTGCTCAAGGCCTGCAAATGAGTCACGGCAAGGCCCACGGATAGAACAGTGGCCTTCTAGTACCCTGGGGAAACCCAGGTGTTAGTTGCATCACCGAATAGCCAAAAGCAGTGCATATGCCCACTCAGGGTTCCAAAGATTATAATCTTACGCTTGCTTACCACCCTCCAGAACGAATAGCTGTTGTTTATTAAGTTCTTACCGTGTGCCAGGCACTGTGCTAAGTGCTTTGCAGATGATGTGCCGATGCCTTACAACAAATCTATTCATTCTGTAAATATTTGTTGAGCCATCCCTAGTACCCTGCTCTGCTGCAGAGATGCAGCAGGGAATAAAATCGATATAAATTCCTGCCCTCTTGAAGTCTTTGCTCCAGTGTAGGGAGTTAAGACAACAGGCTACATTTAAAAATAGTGATTATATTAGAAGGTGGTAAGTACCGTGGAGGGAACGCAGGGACAGGGAAGAGCTGCAGTTCTAGAGGAGGTGAGTAGAAAAGGCAAGCAGGTGGCATTTGAGCAAAGACTTGACTTGATGGAGGTGAGGTGGCAGCTGCATGGGTCCCTGAGGGGTGGGTGTGTGGAGAAGAAGTGTCCCCACCCTGAGAAAGGAGCCAGCCTGGAGTGTTCTAGGGAAGGAAGGGAAGAATGGGGGAGGTCAGAGTGCGTAAGAGGTCAGGTCTGTAGGAATTTGCAGGCCCTTGTAAGGACTCTGCCTTTTACCCGAAGGAAGATGGGAAGCCCCTGGGAGTTTTAGGCAGAGGAGGGACATGCTGTGTCTGACATTTTCAGACCCGAAGAGGCAGGTTGCGTTTCCTCATTGCACTCATGGAATGCAGGCTGCTGAGTAAGCTCAGGGAAGTACTTGCGAGAAGTCACCGTGTGACTAAGACGCGGAGAGCCAGCCGTCTTACTGCCCAGCCCTACAGCTGCGCTCAGCCTCCGGCTCAAAGACCGGCCTGGTGTCTACGTGATGTTTTTCTTTCCGTCAAACAGGAAAGATCTTGTAAATGTTATTTTTTGATGATCGCTTTTGAAAATCTGGAGTCAAAGGCTTGTGGAACCGGACCACTCAGGATAACATTAGCCTCATTAAATTCATTTTCCAAACAAGAGAGCAGAGTAGAGTCCAATCTGTAAATTGGGTAAAACTGCTGTAGGCCACGTAAGCAGGAATTCAGATCTGGGATTTGAATCTGGTTCTGCTGCCTGACTCTGAATCTCATGCCCTGCTTAGGCCATCGTGCTGCCTCTACCGCAGGTTTATCACGTTAGGCGCTAAGATGCATTCAAATATACAGGGAATGAGGTGTTCTCTGCTTGCATGGAGCGGATGCCTGTTAATAGTGACCTTTCTATGTGGTTCCTTCTTTTCACCACTCCTTCCATACTCCAGGACAGATCTTTGGGTAGATAGATGTCCAATTACCAGATGAGCAGGGATTGAAATCTGGTATGGAGGGAAGGCAGCAGTGTTCCAAGTGCCATTACGTTGCATAAAGTGGCCAACTGGGGATTGTCCCTAGACTTCCTTTGCCATAACTCAAAAATTTCTTCTCCAAATCCTATAAACCATCACTAAGTGATGAAGATCTCATTGGACATCAGTAAAGGTCTATTCTTTCATGGCGAATTTGAAAAGTAAAGAGGCATCATTAAACATTCAAACTGATCCTGAGGTGAGAGGATATGACACGTCAATCAAATACAGGCATGCCACTGTGCGTAGTGACAAACGTACACACACATACACACCCACACACAGCCAAACTTTTCTCTTTTCTAGGTCTTCTATGCAACTTTGACGGGTGTTCGTTATCTTGAGCAAACCTCTTGTAAGATTTAAATAATCTCGCACTCTTCTGCGAGGAGCCATGCCTTGCTATGTCAAGGCCAAGTTCTGGGTATGGCTTTTAAAGGAGACCTTATTACATCTAAAATCTTTAGCATTTTGAGGGACTAAACAATAGTTTTGTAGCAGGAGCTGAGCATTGCTAGTTTCTTTCTCTAAGTAACCTTGGATTTCGACCTCGTCTGTTTTACCAAGGAAGCACTGCTAACATGAATGAATGATATACAATTTCGTCTTTCTTCTTGCAGAAGTTTTCCCTGAGAATATTTCTGGAGTCATCACACACTGTCATTCTACCTTTTTGTAGGGTTTACATGTCCTCTACCACCATTTCCCTGCATAACATAAGAGGATGTCTGTGATACTCAGCCCTAGACTTATTAGAATAAAATGTAATACAGGTGCTCCGTTCATTTTCCATGGAAGTCTTGGGTGTCTGGCATTTTGAAATAAGAGGAAGTAATTATCTTGTTATACTACTATCCACTGACAGGTGGGATGGACCTGAGCAAAAGCTTGATTCTGCTTAAAATTCAAATTAACACCCGGTCAGCTCTGCGGTAGTATAGAAACGTGATATTCCTCCTACGTGCAGGACTAATTTGGGTGAGCAGTAGGAGTTGCTTTTGTCTGATTTCCGGAGAAGGGGCCTAGCTATGGTGATAGCCTGTTTGTTTTTTCCTTACATTCTTTAAGACAAGAATGAAAAGAGTGTATTCTGTTTTAGTAAGTTTTTAAGGAAGCAAACTTTGTTTACTAGAAAATATGGTTCACCTTGCACTGGATTGATCCTGGTTGGTGTTCCCATTTCAGAGCTGGTTTTCCGTTTGAGCTTGGGCTCTAGCTGTGTGATTGGCCTCCTCACCAAAGCCTAGAAATAGGATGTGTCTCAGTTCAAACCCATAAATGCAGTTCCTGGAGTGATTAACATTTTGACAAATTGAGCATAGGAGTATTGGTGCCATGTAACTGGCATTTTCCTTACAAAGGGACAGACAACTATCCTTTGCTCAGCAGATGACTTGGAATTAGCAAACCCTTGGCTTTGGGAGAGAGAGCATGAACCTGAGCAAATCAGCATAGAAGCCTTCACATTTGTGATCTTCAAAGTTATGGCAAGCTAATTGTCCATAGTTTCTTTAGTGGTTAGCTGTAAATAGTTTTACTCTGAAATGGATAATTAGGGGATAAAGTGGATTTACATCAGTTTATATTTGAAACTGAGATAAAAATATGTAACAGCTAATACCAGATATTTAATTATTATCACTAGTATTGCCTGTAGTTTATGAAATGTTATATTACTCACCTGATGTTCGTAATAAATCTGTGATGGGGGTAGTATAGGCTTCATTACCCTCATGTTATAGATTAATCAAGTTCAGAGTTTGATTTGTCTAAGGTCACAGACCTTACCCGGTTTTCAGATGTTCTTTCTTCTCTTTTCTCAGATTTTCTTATTTGAAACATAGGTGTTTTAAAATTCTATAGCATTGACTTTTACAGATTATTTTTTTACCTAATGCTCTGCCTTAGGGTATATATCTGTTCTGTTTTAATTCAAGTTGCGATTAACTTATCACAGAAATTTGAGTTATGGAGAGGTCCCTTAGATTGTTAGCATTTTTTAAATCTCATGGTGGAAAGGTTAAAGAATAATCGAGACAAGAAAGACAGGAGAAGAGGGGTTGATGAAGTTTGACGTCTGGAGGAAGATGAGCATACAGTGTCCATTAGAGAAGCACGAGTGAGCAGTCTAGAACTGGAGAGAAGGAAGTCCTCACTTTACCCTTACAAATAGGTAACAAATGGCATTCTCTCTTTTTTTTTTTTTCTCATCAAGGTACAGAGTTGAGGTAGAATGAGAAGACAGAGGTTTTCCTTCAGAGGGACAGTGGGTCACATATTGGTTTTCTAAATTCTCCATGCACACATAGGTGATTATATTCATTAGTATGTTTAAAATGAAGGTTAAGAGAATTTTGAGTACCTAAAGTAAACTTTTAAAGTCTGTGTCTGAAAAATAGGTATTTTCCCAAGAGTAAACAAAATTAACTCTCCCAGAAGCTGATGTTTAGAACGAAATTACGAATGCCTTTGTAAATTTTAAATTTGGCAAAACATGTTCTACCATAATTTAAAAATAACAGCTTTAAAGGGCTCATAAATAAAGACATAAAAGGCATTTTGACATTTAATACAAAAACAGCATTTTGATGAACTGGGTAAAAATGAATCATAGACATATGGATTACATATTACTTATAGTGTGCCTGAGTTTTAAAATTGAGGCAGTGGAAATCTGGCAAAATATTTTTGGGAAATTTGCTATATATACTATATTTAAAAAGAGGTGAAGATGAACTCCAGACTGCTATGATTGCTCATGACATTGAATTTGATAACTTTTCATTCGCATCTAAGAAATTCTTGTGAAATAGCTCAATCTGTTCGTGTGCTGTGGAAGTGAGTTGTTGGAGACAGTGTATACCAATTTCATTTGGTCACATACTCAATCAACAAGAACTTAGGACTGGGTGCTCCCTGAATGCCCGGATTTGTACTACACACTGGCACAACTGCCCAGATGGAGACTGTGAACTGTGGACTCCACCCTCATGGGAGGGGTAGACAGTGGTCGAAAGGGGCTCGCGAATTTCTGGGTAATCCAAGTACTTTGGGATACACAAAAGAGACTCTAGAGTATTTACTGGGTATCAGTGTCTCTGTTGGCCTTCACATTTATTATGTTTAATTATTAGAACTCCATAAAAATGGAGATATTATTATTCCTTTCTAATGGATGGAGAAACCCATGTTTCATCAAAATGTATAGGTTAAGTGATTTGTTAAGTGGTGGCGGTCGTCTCCTATGTTGGTGGCTCCAAATGACCCCCACCTTCTGTATTCTCACCTATGGTGTCCGTCATGCCCCTTGAATCTTGGCTGTCCCTGAGATTGACTTGAACCAATAGATTATGGCCAGAATGGCATTGTTTCAGTTCCAGACCTAAGCCTTCATCAGGCCTCACAGCTTCTACTTTTGTAGTCTTGGGAGTCCTGAGTCACCAGGAAAAAAGTCTAGTTAGCTGCTGGAGAGACCCTGCACTGAGACCATGTGGGGAGACACGTGGTGCGGGAGAGGCCCTGAGACCACTGGGAGGGAGAGAGGAAAGGACAGCTAGACTGACATCCCAGCCAAGCCAGCCCCCTGCCAACCCGCCAGTTGACTGCAGCTGCATCAGGGACCACCGGTAAGGTCAACAGAACAGGAGTCCATGTTGTAGACTTATGAGCACATACAATGGTTGTTGTTTCCTGCTGCAGAGTTTTGAGCAGTCAGGCGGCAAAAGAAGACCAGAGTGGTGGCTGAGTAGGATTTGAACCCAGGTCGGTCTGACTCCACTGCATGTTTTTTCTCACTGCATTTGCTCTGTGTTTGAGTCAGCGGGGAAAAGGGTGGCGGGTGCAGAACAGAATTCAATGATCCGTGAACACCTCCTAAGATAGTCTGCATCTGACCTGAATGAATTGTGAAAAGGGAAAAGTTTGAAGACTTTTAACTTTGTGTCTTAGAGGAAAAGGGAAACATAGCAATGGTAGGATCCCCCTTCCCAGGCCCCGCCCCGGTGGCCTTCTTGCTGCTTGTACCTTGTAGTTCATGCATCAGAAGGAACAGGAGAAGATCGCCCCAAATTCTCATTCCTGATTCCCCTCCCCGGCAAATGCCATGTAAGTGTTTGTATTGACATTATTTAGAATTATCAAACTAATAACGGATGCTAATGAATTCCTGTCATTCACTTGGGAGTTTATAAAGAGAATGCGGATAGGAGCTTTAAAAAGTACAGAAGTGCGACACACATACACACATGGGAGATGTTATGAACCGTGGCATGAAACAAATGGTGATCAAAAGCTATGAAACGGGGGCAGCATGCAGCGGTCAGGGAGAGTGGAGGGTCCCTGGCTGGTGACACAGGGGAGACTTGAAAGGAGAGTTTTCTGGCAAATCCACGTTTGAAGTGATGTCATCTTTTTTATTCTCCCAACTCAATTGCTTCTGTGAAGCTCATTCTTTCCATTCTGATGAGGAGCAAAAATGTTACATCAAAGGTTAATGCTTGAATTGAGGATGAAAGAGAGGGAAGAGGGTGGGCGCGCGGGTGTGTGCTCTTGCGTGCGCCCGCGCACACACACTGCGATATAGAAAGAATCACAAATGACTAAAAGTTCTTAAAAGTATGATATAAAGGAAAATAGCCATCTTCGTCCCCTGATACATAGTTCACAAGATCGCCCGGAGTTTGGATATTGAACCGTCTTGGTGCATACCAATGAGGCTACGATCGTGGGCTGTTTCCCTTGGAAGCTTGTGGTGGTCAAGTACGCGGCAAGGGGCACGTGGTAGCATGAGCACTTCCGGTCCACACAGCAAGTTCCTGATCTGCCGGAACAGCCGTTCCTGAGTACTGCGCTCAGCATTACTGTGCTATGGCTCAGTGTTATCTACCCAGTCCTCCTTAGGAGATGACCTTGAGTAGACTACCCGGCCTCCTGTGTAGGCAGTTCAGTACGCCTAGTTCAGATTTCTCTTTGTAATCAAGTACGCATTTACAGGGTTGTTGTTTTTGTTGTTGTTGTTGTTGTTTTTAAAACTATATTGCCTGTTTTGGGTTGGACAGTTACATAGGTTTATACTATGCATATATATATATGCATACTAATGCAGTCTGTATGTTGAAAGAACACTTTCTTCCTTTTCCCTCTCCACCTCACCTACAACTACTTGAGGAGAGTAGAACGTGTGGCATTTTTCTCCAAGTTGTTCTAACTTGTGGCAATCCAGTTGGCCTCTTCACACCAACCCAGAGATGAGGCGGTGAGGAGCAGCCTGGCTTCTGGGCATTCCTTCAGAAGCAGAGAGCAGAGGTGACCCTGCTGTTTCATCTTGCCTATCTTCTTCAAAAGCCCCACCAAGTGATGAACCAGAAGCTTTCTGGGTAGCTAGGAACCGCAGGATGCCCATCCGAGCTCTGTGAGGATGTGGTGGTCTCCAGTAGCCAGACTAACAGAAACCTCGCAAATGGAGGAAACTGATGGAAAGTTAAGGGAGAAATGTGAATATCCACGCTTTTTCACGTACTACTGATGAGTACTGTTCTCACTCCAGTTTCTTCAGTTTATATTTGAATCATTGAACAAAGGTCTGGGAAATAATACTTGCAAATAAATTCCTCCTCTCCTTTGAACATTTTCTCAGAACCTAGGATTTCTGGTGGGGCAAAGATGTAGGCAAGGTGTTTGCTCTCTGTTGCCTACGGGTCTGTTGAATCCTTGTATCCCCCGCTAGGCAGCAGTTATGGGGGTCAGTGCCTGGGAGGGCGCCTTAGGGCACTAAGGGGTAGGTGGCCTCCAATCCTGATCACCAGGAATGAGGGTGTTGGGCACCCTGCTGGTTTAGTAGAGGAAACATCAAGGGTTAACGTGCACAAGAACAAGCCATTCACACTGCTAGCTAAGTGAACCTTTTCGGAAATTGTACAATTGCGTTTTTTTTTCAGGATTTCAACTGACAATTAGATGTGTTTACATGGTCAAAGCCCTTTTTCATACTGAGACATTTTACCTGAGTGCTCCTTCTGAGAAAAGCTGAAAGTTTCAGAAAATTGCAAGGCCACTAATGGTTTGAAAAATTACCTCTTAGCAGTATGTTTAAATTACAGTGGGGGAAGAGTGAGCATTTTTGTAAGTAACATTTTATTTCATTTGTGTAATGAAGCCCATATAATAATCAATATTAAACATGCAATGCTATGCTGGGGCCAAGTACACATAAGGATGTGCTGCTAATACTAACAACAACAACAACAAAAAAAAACCTGAGAATTTTCCTCTTCAGGAAACATTACAAATATTTGTTTATTAATCCCCCATGTCAGAGCTGAGATTAGAACTCAAGCTTTTGCCCACCAGCTGATTCACTTATCCTCTGATGAGAGCAGAGCTCATGGAAATAGCAGTATAAGAAGATAGTATAAGGTTTAAAAAATGGTAGGGAGAGTTGATGTGATTTTTAAGAACTTGAAATAGATTTTTCTTGACTAAGACCTGCTGAAATAAACTCTTCTGATGCTTTCCATGTCATTTTCTGCTTGCAGATATAAAATTGTGGTTTTCTATTAGTAGTATTGAAATATAATGCACTGTGTCTTTATCTTTTTTTCCTCTTCCTAAAATTCCTCAAGATACAACTATAGTCTTTGCAAAGTCATAAAAGGGCCCAAACCATATGAACTACTGCTTTAATTATAAGCCTTCTCAAAGTTTATAATCATCCCCAATAACACTGCTGACAGCATACAGAGTTTTTTTAAGATTTTATTTATTTATTTATTTATTTATTTGAGAGCGAGAGCACGCATGCGAGCGGGGGGGGGGCGGGGAGCAGAGGGAGACGGACAAGCAGCCTCCGAGCTGAGCGCAGAGCCTGACGCGGGGCTCGATCTCATGACCCGAGATCATGACCTGAGCCGAAATCAAGAGTCGGAGGCTTAACTGACTGAGCCACCCAGGCGTCCCCATATAGAGTTTTATACATTGTAAAATACTGTGTGCACTATACTATTTGATGTTCACAACTGCTCTTTGAAGAAGATAGGGCAGCTATTTTTATTCCCATGTTGGAAATAGTTAACAGACTCAGACTATTTGAGGGTTCCTTAAGTGCTGCACCGTTTCAGCTTGAAGGAAGTAGGGAGTCAGTGCTTGTCTCATGATTCCAAAGCCACCATCTACTGATCATGAGGGGCAATGATGGCACATTAAGAAACAAAAGACAAAAAACCCCAAATAGTGAACATAATCTTCTGTATACTTTCCTTTGGTATGATTAGAAAAATACAAATATGAAGGATGCATTTATATAGAAATACTGTGCCAGAATTTTATAATTTGTAATAGTTATATCATCAGTAGTATAGAATTGAATGTGTAGTAGGTGTTTATTTAATAGATGTTATATGATAATATATATGTTATATATATAATATATAGTATATATTATAATATACATAATTTACTAGTGTGTGTAATATACATAATGTATATAATTTACCAGTATGAATATAATTGCAGATATGTTTGGGGACACACAGATGTAGAAGAGGTTGACTTGTGTACCCTCCAGGTACTTTAAAAATATAAGTAAGTACAAAAAGTGTAAGCATTGAACGTGCCAACCTAGTAGGTTTGCGTCCTATTTCTGCCACATGCAAATAAGTACACTCATATACTTTTTCCAATTTTTTTTCAATTGTAAAATGGTGATTAAAAGACCTACTAGAAAAGATGATTTGTATTGGTCAAATGAGTGCTGAAGAAATATATATGAAGCACATTGGTATATGAAAAGCATTCAATAAATAGTTATTTACCAAGAAGCAAAAGCAATAGGTGTATAGAGCTTCCATTTATGTTGATGTATAGAGTTGGCTGAGACTGAGTATATGCCTTCTTCGTGTGGACATGGCCTACAGTCTCACAATTTTCTTAGTAGACATCTTTGTAATTTATCTTTTTTCAGGGCTCAATTCTTATCAGTGTGCAAAGGTGACTTTTTAATAAAGTAACAAGCCTGTTAAGGAGTGCCTCACTTTACACTTTTGGTTTGCTCCAGGTCAAATGGCGTCTCCATATAGTCAATGATGTATAAAATGCACCTCACCATAATAAGGAAAGCATTGTCTGCCCCATTTCCTGACATCAAGAGTATAATAGTGTTCTGTCAAACTTATTCAGTGGTGTCCTATTTATTAGAAATGCCAAATTTTCATCCTCTGTCCAGTCCTGTTACTTGTGCTGAATTAATGTGAATTGCTTTTGTAAGGTCAAGGCCTCTGTGACAATATAGTGAAAGTTTCAAGGAAGGTGGTGATGATGGATTTTTCTTTAATTCATTGGAGTGCTTGTAATAAAACTAATGAATGGAAAGGACTGAACATTTTCAATTAGCTGCATATAGTAAAATCCTAAAAATAATTAGTGGCTGAGATGGTGTGTAGTTATTTTAAAATACTGTTTCTAGTTTGTAAAGATCTTGGTTTAGTTTGCTTTGGAATCAAGCCATTTGGGAAAGAGAGAAAAACCTACAATGCATGTGTGTGTGTGTATTTCAGAAGGGCTTTTTCTACAATGTGTGTGTGTGTGTGTGTGTGTGTATTTCAGAAGGGCTTTTTCATTTCCATGCAAAAGTGTAATAATAGATAGTGACTAACTTTTTTTAGTGCTTTATAAGTTCACAAATTCTTCTCTTATTCATATTAACTCATTCCTTATAACAACATGTTGAGGTTAGTATTATTATTCTATTTATTTTAATGAGGAAATAGGCTGTATATGATTAAGATTACCCCTTTAAATATACGTGGCTAAAAAAGAATCAGGGAATTAAGCCAAGTCTTGGGACTTGAAATGCAGGGTTCTTTGTACTGTACCACATTCACGTTTGTAGGGGGTTTTGTTTTTGTTCATTTGTTTTGTTTGTTATTGATGGTGATAGTTTGGTTTCCTTTTTGAAACCATCCACAAGTATTGTCAGTAGTATAGAATTGAACGTATGGTAGGTTTTAGGTAAAATGGCATGTATCTGTCCCTCAGATTTCACTTCACAGAGAGTTGTTGGGCTGACACTTTCTGAGTGTCAGATACATTGGTGCTTAGTATAGGCATTGTGTTTGGTTCTAGGAAGTCAAAACTAAATTGAGTCAGGCCCTTATCCTCAAGGAGTGAATAGTGTAACTTACAATGTCCAGTCTTTCCAGTCTCATTTTGCCCTCTGGGAAGTGGGTGCCAACCACGGTTTAATAACTCAAACCACTGGCTGACTCTGGGCTCTGGCCTTCCTAGGCAGGGGAAAGTCGCAGAGTTTTCGCCAAAACCGGATTTTTGTGAATCTGGATCATGTATTCTTGACTGAGTCTTAATAGGTATCAATGCTCAATAGATTGTGATATTCTTCATATATGATTATCTCATCATGGGGTTCCCATGTTATCCCATGAAATATTTATTATTACCCTCATTTTAGAGGTGAGGAGCCTAAGGCTATACAAGGTCAAGGGACCGGGTCTCATTTTTCTTATCCATAATGTGATCTAGTTGAAAGTTTCTGAAGTTTTCTACCCATATACCCCAAAAGAGGTCAAGGAACATTGGGCATGTGATTTGTGAATGTTTTCGTCAGTTTGGGCTGCGATAACAGAAGACCGTGGACTGGATCGCTTAAACAACAGACATGGATGTCTCACATTTATTTATATAAATAAATTAATTGGACATTTATTTATTTATGGAGACTGGGGAGTCCAAGTTCAAAGCGCTGGTAGATTCAGTAGCCTGATGAGGGCCTACTTCCCATATTGTAGATGGTTGACCTCTCTGTGTCCTCCCATGGCAGAAGGAGGGGAGGGAGCTCTCTGAGGCCTCTTTTATAAATTCGCTAATCCCATTCATGACAGCTTCACCCTCATGACTTAATCACCTCCTGAAGGTCTTACCTCTGAATCCCATTACATTGGGGGGGTCAGGCTTTCCACATGTGAATTTTGAGGGGACACAAAAATTGGGCCCATAACAGCAGAGGTCTGGCCTGAAATGACCAGTGGCAACCAAAACATTTTTTTTTTAAATCTTTGCCTTTTCTTTAATATGCATGTGACATTTGCATTTTACTCCATAATATATGTTTTAATATAAAACATTGTTTCCCAAGCCCAAATCAGAATAAAATCCATGCGACAGGAGATGCTGTATATTTTTATTTTTTCTGGGGCTAAGTATCCCATGGCGCAAGGCCTCACACCAGGCCAGTCCCGGGCCCTTGCAGCTTTGACCATTCTGTGTCAGAATTAGTGCTAACATTTCACCCAATGTGTTCCAGTTTGTTTTTCTTCTGCTTTCTCTCTCTTTGTCCTTCTAACTTGTTACCTACTATTTTATCCTAAAAATGATGTGAGGGGATTCTCCTAAGGACATGCAGTAAAACACAAAAACATCTGAAAATCAGGGTAAAAGAAAAACCAGGCTCTTCTAGCAAGATGAAATTGGAATGTGTGTTGGGGGCAGACACCAATATATGCTCCTACAAATTTGCTAGAACTAGACAATGGATTTGGCTGCAAGCTTCCTCCCAGCCCAGACACTCTAAGCCCCCAACTTTTGTCTTGTCTGTATAATTCACACTCAGGAGGGGCCCCGGTTACCCGAGCCCTGAGATCTGAGGGAAATTTCTCCTGTGGGTCCACAGAAGGTGGACACACTCCGTGATTGCCAGCCACCCTGATTAGCACTCCCATGGCAAAACTCACGCCAAGTGTCATTTGGATGCCTGTGATAACATCCCAGAGGGAAGCTGGAGGGTTGTAATGCTAAAACCCAGCGTGGCCGTGGCCGGCCTCAACCCGGCTTTTCTGCCTACACATCCACTGTGATTTCTGACAAGGATGGATTACACTCTTGTTTCTTTTCCATCCAAATCACATTCTGGATAGAGTTAAGAGAAAATGTATAATAATATTTTCAATGTCGTGTTTTTCTCATTAGGAGAGAAAATGAATATATTGGAATTTTAATGGTGAGGCTTTTTAATAACCATCCTTATGATTTATTATTCTCCTTGGGATTTCACTCACATTCTTAAAGTCTTAATAAAAATATATGTTTAAAAAAAAGAGTTGGTTTCTCCCTGTGGAACAAGTTTTAACACGAGAGAAGCAGGATCTGTTTGCACAGGAGACTCAGAAAAGGATGGACTTTGATTCTTTGTGCCTTCCTTCCTTAGGTGGATGTGAATGAGAGCCAGCAGGAATAAGAAATTTTGTCAGCTGGCGTGGTTCCGATCAAACACGTCTTCAAAACTTTTGATTTTAGGAGGTCTCAGATGATGCACTTGTTATAACGATGCATTTCCGGAGTTTATATATGTCTGCCTCATTCTAGTGTGTATACAGAGTAGCAAAGTGCATGTGATTTCACATCTGTGAGATGTCACGGTACAAAGGGGTCTTCTCTTGGTGGGGATTCCGGTTGGCCGCCAGTAGGGATAAAAACATTAGACTGGACCACACATCGCATACTCGTTCATTTTGAAACAGGCTCACAAATTGCTGCAAAGCCCTTGCTGTTTCTTTACAGCCCCTTCCTGGTCCCAGACGTCTGATCACAAATGCAGCATTTCCCCGCTAATGCTGTGCAGGTTGATAAAACAGTTGCCGAGCCGGATCCCTAAAGAAATTATTAATTATCTGGTTAATGTGCATCAGGCTGTGGGAGTGTGAGATTAATCACCAGCAGTGGGATGAGTTGCTGAAGTGGATTTTGGTTTTTTGTCTCCTGTCACTCGGTAATGGCTTTTCCTTCCTTCACCATCAGGTGAACAGGTGCAGAGATGCTGTATTTTCATTTTCCCAGAGTCAGTAACAGCCGGTGGCCAGGCGATGCCTTTTCCTCAGTCCTGCTGCACGAGCAGTTTACAACATGGAGTATTACCTACTCCGAATGTTCTAGCTCTTGGAGATTCACCCAACGTGACAGGCCCTACCTTAACTTTTTCAGCATTCCAAACGCATGCCCATGTACACACATTCCCCCCCCCCACCAACCAACACACATGCACTCACGTATATCCATGCACACACATATAGGCAGATACTTATAAATGTACACAAAAAAATATTCGCAGGTATTTCTGGATGCTATGAATGAATCCATGCTTAACACTTTATCTCATTTCTTTCTTTAGAAACATGTTTGTTCCTTCTCTCTCTCTCTCTCTCTCTCTCTCTCTCTCTATATATATATATATATATATTTTTTTTTTTTTTTTAAAGGGAGAGGGGAGGAAAAACTCTAGGTAGCTCCTTCTTTGGAAGGGAAAGAGAAGTTCTACCCCAATCATTTGACAGGGGGAGGAATAACACAGAGATTGCAAGCATTCTCTGGATTCTTCCTTTTACTTTCTCTCTTCTAGGTGCTCAGTCCCAGGTCCCAGGAAGTTCTCTTCGTTCAAGTTAATCACTCATGTGTGACATAATCTCTTTGTTATGATAACTGTATTTCCAGAACGTTAATCTTTGGTTTCTGGCATGTTAATATGTTTGGAATTTGTGATGTTGTTGAAGAAGGTTGGCTGGTGTTGCAGGTGGTAGGAGGCAGAACCCAACCATGGAGCAGGTTAGAGGAGAGCTTTGCTGTTCAGTTGAGGCCCTACTTCCTGGGCCTCTGGTGCAATGACAGAGGTCCAGGTTGAGCATGGGGTGGGGGTGGGGGGCTCTGTAGCTTGGGCAAGTGCTCTCTGTCTTCACCTTGAGTGGAGGCTGAGACTTCTCAGGGGAGCCTGCTCTTCACAGCGATGCTAAGGATATAAAGCTATCAGTAACACCATCAATTTATCTTAGCTTATTATATTTATCTAGAGTTTGACAACTTTTCTAGTTCAAAGACATAAAATGGAAAGGGGGGGGCATGTCTCATGGAAAGGTGATGGAGAGGTAGCCATTTGAAGCTAGTAAAAAGAAATACAATTTAGGAAAGTATGATGTTTTATTTTTTTCTAGTACATGCTGTACTTCTCAAGTTGTTGCTAAGTTGAGGTCTTTCAGAATATTCTTTAAGAAATACAGAATTAGTGTTCCTTTAATAAATATATATTTATTGGGAGCTCTAAATGCTGGGGCTACAGCGGTGACAAGACAGAGTCCAAGCATTGACAGACCTTAAAGTTGAATAGGGTGTCCCATTATTAAAGAAGTACACCAAGAGACGTATATAAAATTCTGGAGGGTGAAAGTGTTAGGCCGAAAATAAGATGGAGGTATTAGGGAGAATGACTTGACGGTCGGAGAAGGCTTGAATTTTAAGGGATAACCTTTGAGCTGGGGGCTGACTGATGAGAAGGAACCAACCCTGGAAAGATTTGAGGGCGGAATGTTCCTGGTAGATGAAGAGCAAGCACAAGGGTCTTGAGGTGGGAATGAGTGAACTGGTTCAGAGAACAGAAGAAAGATGAACAGCATCCAAGTGTAGTGAATGAAGGAGTGTCTGGATTTGAAGGTTGCAGGTAAGCTGAGACCTGGTGACATTCAGCCTCGGGGGGCCCGGTAAGAAGGGTACACTTCATTCTGCACGTGATGGACAGCTGTTAGTATCTGCTTGCCTACAGTGTGTTGGAAACCCCAAAGTTCCCATAAGTATGCTCCCTGCAATATCCCTTGCATCTTTAATTTGCTTGGCTAATCCTTCTTTAGGCAGGGTATGAAAAAAAATTCAGCGTATATTGGATTTTCACAAGAATTCCAAAATAATTCCAGATTGAATGAAATAAAATGCCATTTTGTGCCAGACGGCGTTGAAACGGATGTCACAGGCGGTTATCGGTACTGGGCCCTTAATCTCATTTTGGATGAGGAGTTTTCCTTAAGCAGTTCAGAAGAGAGGAGACTTCTGTTATGTGTATTCTCTTTATATCTCTGCTTGATGCTAAGATCCCAGAAACCGCTTAGAGCTCCAGAATGTCTGCCTCATCCTCGTAAACTTGCAGGCAGTGGCTGGGGTTTGCAGCCACATAAAATGCAGATTACCCATTTATGTTTCTCAAATGTAAGCCTGCCTAATAGCCACGAAGCTGCAGGGGGTGGTTGGCATTGAACTGTCTTCTGGGCTCCTTGTTGAGCATCGTCTCTCCAGTGTTTGGGTTACTCCTTTGCTGAGGTCTTCCTGAGCTCACTCTGATAAGTAAAGCCAAGTTTACTTTGTTAAGCTCAGCAGTCCCAGCAGGAAAGAGATAAGAAAGTGGGGGGGGAGAAATAAGCATCTTTAGGAGAAAAGAAGCTGTTTCTATTTACAATGGGCACTAAGTACACTTTTAAAAAAAATTATTTTATTTAATTTTAGCAATCTCACGCTCCGTGTACCTGAATATCCCAAAAACTTAGAAGTTTAACAGGAGGTTTGATTGAACTACTTGTCTCTGGCAGAACCAATTTACCTGCAGCTAGAAACTTCTGAGTTATTTTAGGAACATGAGTTGCAATATGTCATCTATGAGGGGAATTTTTGTTGTTTATTTTACTTAGAGAATTCAGAAATGGCATCTAATGATGAGTTGGGGGGTGATGGCATTTGCAGGAACTACTCCACCTTGTAGCCCTCTCCTGAGTTTTCATGGGTTTCCTGAGTCCTACCTACTTTGTGCGAGGGGCTTTATCAGAATCATCTTTAATCCTCAAGGCAACCCTGCAAGGTAGGTGGGAATACTAGCCTTGTTTTGCAGATGAGGGCACTGAACCACCAAGAGGTTCCGTAGGTCATGTGTGTGTGCAGTGAAGAGCTGCCCCAGGCTTTCTTCCTCCTGGACCTGGGCTGCCCTCCTTGAAGCCATGTGCACCTGTCTGAGCAAGAACACAATTGGATCCTATGCAGAGCTTCCTCTTGTTGTGTTACTAAAATAATGGTCAGTGCCTAGTAGCAGGCTGTCAGAGCTTCAGGGAGGGGTGGGTGTGGATGGCATGTCCGTGGCATTTCATTTAACCCGCAGAGGCGCTGTTCTCATCCTTAATTCCCCAAGGCGCTTCTGATGTACCCCCACCCGGATTTTTCTCCTCTGCATGTCTGGGTGTTTCTCCAAATGAGGCTCGGTCTGTCCCGTGAGTATATAGGCCAGGGGGAACCACCTCTGCTGGGCTCTGCTCCCTGCTGTTCCCTCTGTGAATCACATTCACACCCTCCACGCCTTCCAGGGAGGGGATCAGACCCTCGCAGAGCACTCCCAACCTGTAATCTTGTTATGTCTGTTCTTTCCTCCATAGTTGTCCCTGTGCAGTCTCACACACACACACACACACACACACACACACACACACACACACACACACATGCAATACATGTGCATTTATACATACGCAGTACAAACATATAATTCTACACAGTAAATTCCCTGAAACTTGGGCTAGCAAGAAACCCCGGCGCTATGCTCCTGACACAAAGGCGATTCATAGACGTTTGATGAAACAGTGACAGCTTTGTACTGTGTGGACAGGTGGGACCATGAAAACAGAAAGAAGTTCAGCTGGCCTGCCGTCCCTGTGGCCCTCAGGCCAAATGTGTCATCAACAAGAGAGAACCATCACTAACAAGTCTGGGAGCTGTGTTACATGTGTAGCCATGCAGCTTACCAGCGTGTTCCGTGATGTAGCGTGCCCTCTGGATCCAGTACTGTTTTGGCCTTTAGTATCGTTTTCAGTAGGTGCCACAAAACCACTGCAGAGGAGGTCCCACTTTCTAGTTGGTGAAGTCTCAGAAGACATGACATCCTCACCTTGCTGCTGAGCTCTAGAAGGTGTTAGAGATAGGTCTAGTGTTGAGTGTGCATGGGGAGATGAGCTGGAGGATGGGCAGAGAGGACCCCGCTCTGTCCCTGCTTTTTCACAGAGGCAGGAATGATTGCCATTATTTTCAAGGTTGGCACCACCGTGGACCACAGTCCAAGATTGATATGGAGGACAAAGAGATGATTCAGAAATTCGGAATTCAGGAAACAGCAGTTGGGAGATAAGCCTTGTAAAGATCGTGCTGAGGGACTTGAGGGATAGAGCGAGCTGGTGGTAGGCACCTTGTCACTGAGGGCTCTGTGAAAGTGCAGCTACGTAGCTGAGGAGATACACTTAGATTTTAGGAAGGGGAGGGATGACTTGAATTATATCCTGGGAAGAGAAGAATGTCTTGGGACCAGCTACCGTATCCTATCTTTCTGGAAGTGGAGAAAAGGGGGTTGATAATTTTCTTTAGATGAACTAAGGCTTTGCTTGGAGTACCCCATACATTCCCAAGGGCCTCTCTAGCTTCTGATGTGGGTTCTGCTCCTCACCATTTGCGTGAGGTAGATGCACTTCTTGTCTAGGCCAGCCCACCCACCGTGGCCTCTTTCAAATCCACTAACATTTTCCTAACACTGGCACATAATCACAGGCTTAAGAAGCAAGCCACAGCAGCCACAGATCTAGGATTGCTTCTCCTGATCTAGCCTAGAGTTTTCCTCTGGCGCAACAGCGAGGAGCAAGTGAGTGAGAAATTGGGGCTCCCTGCATGAATATTCTAGAAGCTTATTTCGTTTGGCAATGTGACACCCTTAGTGCACTTCTAACTTCTGCTATTTCTCTTCATAGTCATTATCTGAGATTCACGAGACCTGGATATGGTGACAGGTCCTGGAGTTCTCCCTAGTGTACATTTTGCAATCTAAAGATAGAGATATAGTAAATGTATTATGATTACCTGTGAGCCCTTAGTGTAACTAAAGGGGATCCAGCTGCCATGGTTTAAAATTTTATTACATAATCTACCCTTGGTCCACTCCTTAAAGTGTCAAGGTCCTTATGATTTGGGACCAAGAGATAAAACGTGAGACTAGCTCTTCATATAAAGGTTTGAGATAATATGGTGCATATATTAGGATAAAATTTATACACTAGGTTAAAATTCTTTCCTCTCAAACCAGACTGAACTGTTTCGGATCATACACTATCCCACCCACACACAGGCACATGCGCACGCACACACACACCACACCACACCTCACACATCTGTGCCCTAGATATAATTTTGCTCAATTCTCTAACTGCTTCCAGGAGAATAGTTCTCATTACTGCTTTAGTCTGGGAGCTTTCCAGTGTCCACAATCTGCACACCAACTTGAGTGGGTGATATATTCCCCTACCCTTCTGGAGAAACAGTAAGCACGTTGTATTAAACCTGAACAATTAGAATTTTTTGTTTTGTCTTTGGCAGAGCTCTAAGAATTTCGGATCTGTGCATGATCAGCCTGGAAGCATTGGAACATTTTTAGAGATAACTTAGTGTATCTTCTTTGACCCTCCACTCTAGCTCCTGGCCATTGAGGTCTGTATTAAGTGCAACAAATGCTTATTTATGGGGTATTCTATCCGTTCTCATTTAAATCCTTTACAAACAGGTTTCGAGAGTTCCTGATTCTGAAGGGTAATAAACCTAATTTGGATTTCTTAAGCACCTTTATGATACCATCTAAAGACAGCATTGTGGAATTCACGTCAGCAAAGAGATGAAGGGAAAACCCCCATCTGTGTACTGGAATGAGTGATTGTGATATGTAAGCCTTAGGCATGAGACATAACTCAGTTGGTGAAGCAGGGTGTTATGGCTCTGCAGTCAGCAACTTGGCAGGAAATCCAGCTACCTTCTGGGCCACTGTGGCTACCAGCACCTGCCAAACCCACCTTCTGGATGGGCTGATTGGCTTCTCCTTCTTTCGCCACCCCCTTTAGTTTGGGCTTTCGCCAGACCTTCCCTGTGTTCCTCCCTAAGCATATGAATGTTCTCATCATCTCAGTGTCTCTGACAGCTTCTGTATATGCCGAGTGAGATCTGCAACTGCATTGTCGTCGATGCAGGTGGGGGGCAAAGCACACTGAAAGAGACTTTACGCAAAGCCCCTAAAACTTTCACCATGGCTGATAACTCCCTTCAGGTGTTCACACATTGAAGTCAGAGAGCAACGTCGGAAGACATCCTGTTCCAATGGGAATTCCAAAATGATACCCTAGGTCTCCTAGAATTTCCAAGCAGAAACTAGCATCTCTTTCCCTTATCTTCAGTGGCCCTGAGCAGACAGCCTAGGGCCTTTGAGCCTGCTTCCACGCCTTTGTTTGCAAGGATAGAATTTGCAGCTGAAGGAATGGAAATAGTAGCGTGAACTAATTCCTTTCAAATCACTGCTCAACAGTATTGAAGAACATCAATACTGTCTGTGAACACTGTCTATAAAATTTAGCACTAATGAGAATATTTATTCAAGAATAAATTCTGAATGACCTAGTTCCTCTGAGACCTCAGAAGTGCATTCTACCCCTGCCTGTGACCCAAGGTCCTGTCAGGGAGATGCACATGCTCTTCCACTCCTGAGGCGCTTTAGTTAGTGGGGGTATGTTGAGTTGAAGAAGCTAGGGCTGGGGTTGTCTTTCTCACTGCCGAGCTAAGATTTCCTCTCCACCTTGGACAGCGGTAGGAGTTGGGTCCTCATGTCTTCCATAAAAACAATGACTCATTTACTTAGTTAAATTGTCTTTGGTGGAGTAACCTAGGACTTATACTTCATGTATGACTTGGTTTCTATGGAAAAACCATTCTAAAATATCATTAAAGTCAAACAACACTTTCAAGGGAATATAAGTTGTGACAACTTCTTGGTCAAGTAGAGTGACCAGGTACCAAATTCCTACAGTACTCTTGGCTTACACAGTAAGAGTGTAGGAAACCAGCCCCACCCACCCCCTTGCCAAATCGTTGATGATTCTTTAAGTAACCCAAAATGCACGGTAATACTCATAAATTGAGTCAGTAAAATAACACCCCAAACTGAGTCACTGAAATTTAAGTCCTGACACTTGGTTTGACAAACAGATTTCTCTTTTTTTTGGGGGGGGTTCCACGCTTCTCATCATCTCATGTTCTAGTCTCTCTGCAAAGGGCACAGCTTTATTATCTCATTTTGCCTTTATAATTTGTGAAGAGGTAGTTTTACATTTATTGTGCAGATGTCTGCTTTTGCCTAGAATGTGTATGTGTTATGCAGATTTGGGCAGGACCTGGCTCATTTGCTGACACTCAGGAGGCATTCCTCATCTGCACAACTCATATACAAATGAGCCAGGTCCTGCCCAGGATTGCCCTGCTCCTAAAGGACGGGATGGGACTGGGTTCAGACCCACCTCTCTCTCATCTGCCATGCTGCCCAGGTGGATAGAGCCAACCAAGATAGTGACTTCTCTGTAACTAGACGTGATTTTTCACTTTTTCAAAGACTGGGTTATTTGGAAATTGTGCCCCCCCCACAAAAGGAAACGATTACCAGGTCGCCTAAAATTGAACTGAAGCAACTGAACCCTGGGATGACAGTTAGAACAACGCCATCCTATATTTTGGGTGAACAAGGTAATTTCACATATTTGAGCCATTTATTGATTCAGCTCCCAATGCCCATTCCCCTTTGCCCCTTTGCTAATCATACTCCTGGAGGCTTGATTATAAGTCATAATTGTGTGCTTTGCAGGGAGAGCCTACGTGAATGGACTGAAAGTCTTTTTGACATGGTGCTTGTCATTTTTTAAACGTGTGTGCTCTTAACATCACAGAGCCATTTTCTCAAACTGTAGAACGCAAACTCACTGCTGGTGCTAGTTAAAAATGTCTATTCCTGTCTTCCTCTCATCATCTATTGAATCCAGATTTCTCAGAGTGGCCCATAACTCTGCATCTTAGACACTTCACAAGGGGATCCTTAGGCACATGGATTTTTTGAGATTTACTGACTCAAGGAAAAAAAGGAGGTGATCTAAGGTAAAAATGGTCAGGGCAGTAGCTGCTTTCCTCCAAGAGTAACTTCGTGGTTTACTTGTAAGTACTTTCTTTGTATGGCAAATCCGGCAGGTCCTTGTCATTTGTACATTCCCTTTTGGCCCCCATTCATTTCTTCCCAGTTTTTCAAACTTCCATGCTCTTCACGACGACTGATCAATGAACTTGCACATAAAAGACAAACTTAAACTCTTCTCATCTCTTTTCATCCCCTCCATAGCAAATCCCTTTTCATCTCCTCAGACATTCCAAAATGTAGCAAAAAAAAAAAAAAAAAAAAAAAAAAAAGATGGCTCTGCAACAGATGCAGTTCCTTCTAGGTCTCTAGGTAACATTTTAACCTGTGTAATGTTCACTGCACAGCATCTTAAGTAATATTCCAGGAAATCCGCTGCTGCTTGTTAAAAAGGATAGGACCCCAGAGATGTCTTTAAATATGCCTGTAAAGTGAGAGGTGCCAAGAGAAAGATAATATGGCTGATTATAGTTATTTACCTTACATTTTCATTCGCTTTTAACTGGGTGTAATTTAGGGGCATGAAATCTCTTATTGGAAGTGTATTTGCATTAAACAGCTCTAAGCAACCATGAAAGTGCAGAAACTGAAAAATTGACAGACTGGGTTCCTAGAATCCCAAAGTAGCATTTTTGTAATAGGCATACAAACAAATCGAATAAACATGTTTTGCTTCAGCGATTTAAAGAATACGGTCTTTGGAGTAATTTGTCTTTTTTAAAATATCATTTCTAACCTTTTCATTGCCTATCTTTTGTTGGCGGCTTCCCCTAACAATCTGCAGCAATTTCCCAACCAGCTGTTGGTGTGCTCGGGCTTGCTGCTTTGTTTCCATTTCCTTGAGCTATCAAATCAACCCATAAAGGGGATTACCTGAGTGCCGTGCTTTCCCAGGTTTGCACTTAACAGTGAGTTTGTTTTTCTTGTTGTTGCTTTTTGTTTTTATTTTCTCAAGATGCTTCCTTGTATGGAAAGTATGCTTAAACAGTGGCAGTGGGCCTGGATGACAGTGCCCGGGCCACATAGCCGAAGACACCTTGAGTGTCACTGAGCGCGAGAACCCGGTGCTCTTCTGTCTTCTGCATTAATAGCAACTGATCTAACTGTTGATCTGTTGAAATTTTAGCCTGATTTTTGCAGCTGTGCATCAAGGTTGGCGTAGACTTTCTTTGGAAGAGTGTGTGTTCATTAGGTTTGGTGCGATGTGAAAAAGAAAATCATTTGTCCATGCTTTCCCCCTTGGAGACAATGAAGGATCAACAAAGTCGGTCCTTAACACTTGCAAGTTGGTGGGAGAAGGAGTAAAAGGAGAAGTTTCATCTTTTACTTAGGATTTTGCATCTCGAGCTACAGAGAAAGTGATGAAACCTATTTGTGTTTTGTTGTTCTTGTTTGTTTTGTTTTTTTTACTTGCGTTCTGATTTCCACTTGGACACACTTTGCAAACACTAAGTTTCTGTATGGGGGGGGAGAGCGTTATTCAGCACATTTTTAAATAGAAAGAGGGGAAGAGGAAGGAAAAAAGAGGCAATGAGAGGGAAGCTCTTTGGGGTTGCTTTGTTTCCTTCCACCAGCCCCGCGGCCCAGTTACATTTTCACTCAACTCTGGCTGACTCTAGTTAGGGGATGTGCTTTCAGCAACCTCTCCATCGTTAGGAGGAAACGTTGAGTCTAAGCTTGTTTCCGGAGTTGTGAGTAAGATTTTCTCATTTGAGTTCCTTTAGTTTATTTGGAACTTGCTAAGGTAGAAGAACATTTGTATCCTTCAGAGGAAAATTTTATCTTCCAATTAGAGCTGAGGAAGAAATTCTCGATGAGAGACTTACTCTGTTTAAACTGACTACCCCGTTTCCTCAACATCCTGATAAAAATGACAAAAGATTTTTTTTTTCTCCCTAATTGGCCCTGTAGCTTTGGATCCCCATATATGTCATGATGTGCTTTCCATCACAAAACCCCGGAGATCAGTAGGTCTTAATTAACAGGCTCTATGGCCTCGCTCTTAGATAGATGACAGTCATTGTTTTTAAAAGTGAGAAACAATTTTTGTTGGCAAAAATATTTTCCAAGTAATTCCCCTCACATTTGAAAGAAATGAGAGAAGACTCTTATTTCCTGTCTATTATATCTTTTTCTGTGGTCCACTTACAAAAAAAATTAGAGCAGTTTTACATCTCAGGGAAAAGTGATGTTCTTTTATACATCAAAACAATTATGAACACATATGTAAAGGTGAAAAGAAAAGGCATATTTCTGATATGGTTGTACGTGTTTATACCCACCCAATTTTCATTGTTTGTCCTATTAATTGAAAGAAATTAGTATAGGGCATTAGGCTATAAATGCATAAATCATTTTTTTGAATGGAAAATGGCTTTGAAAAGAAATATACTTTAGCAAGTTTTTTTTATTAATTAGTGGAGATTTTTTTTTTCTTTTGGTGAGGATAAAATGGTCTAAAAATAAACAGCTGTATACTACTTCATTAAGCTGCTGCTTGGAGTGATTTTCCCATTGATTAGTCTCAGGGCTAATGCTGGTTCATTCCTCATTTCATTGCTAATTAACATCAGTGCTGCTTCTGACCACTTGACCGTGTTCTCTGGTGAACATGTGCTGGTTTGGCAAGTAATAGCTCTCTCCTCCCTTCCTCCCCCCACTGCCTCCTTCCCAATCCCCAGCTCCCTCATCTTTTCTTCCTCCTAAAAATAAGATTTTCAGCTCGGAGGGGAGGAGGATCGCCTTTTAAGTTATAGCCTGCTAGATTCCCTGTAAAGACAGCAAACTTAATAAAGAGAGTCTATGCAAGCAAGAGAAATATACATAGCTACTCTACCTGAGCATTTGATTGAAGGGCTGTGTATATATGGATGATTCATCCAGGCTACCATATGAACTGGCTGGCATGGTTCATTTTGCATTTGTCTCGTTGATTCAGGCTTTTGCAGAATATTTGCAGGACAAATTACCAAACTAAAGGAGTGACAACCAAAGACCTTTAAAAGAGAAATTGGCCATTGGCTTGAAGGCATCTGTGTTTTTAAGATGGTGTACCCTTTAGGTCTTGGTTCCTGGGTCTATGAAATGAAATTCACTGCTAGGTCATAGTTTTCTGATCTGACCTACAGTTACAGCTTTTGCAAGATGATCCACAGTCAAGCAGAACATAGGTGATAATCGAAGCCGAATACTCAATTTGGCAACCCAGGATTAGGGATGGGAAAAATCCACAGTATAAACATAATGAAAATCACTTGCTTCTGTTCCAGGTCAAGAGGTCAATATTTCCATAAACTCAAGCCAACATGCATTTTGGAAAAGCCTTTCCAGAATCATTGAATAATTGTTGTTTTGACTTGATTCCAAATCATCGAGTCTCTTTTAATTGAATCAAACATTACATTGCATTTAGAAAATAATTTCAAATTAGTGTTGATTTTTGCAGTTTGAGGCATTATATTCCCTAAGTAATCACAAAGCCGGCTTCCTTCAAATCCACCTTTTCGGAGCGATCGCTAGAAGACAACTTGTCTTCACATTTTTTTTCTGCTTTATAGCACAAGTCACTATTCTTGCCATCCTTGGTTTTCCAGTGGGCATTTGAGTATATATTTCTTGACTATCTGTTTATGTCTTATCATCTATGTGAGATTAGAAGCTCCTAGAGGGAAGGAACTAAGCTCTCTTCTTATTTCAGATTAAATAAAGACATATTGGTGGCTTTCTCCTTGGGAGCCCTTGTGCTCAGGATGAGTGATGCCGTCAGCTGAATGATTGAAGGAACTGAATGTTTCCTTAATAGTAATGTTCCTCCCTCATGGTTTATCTTTCAAGCTCATTTCACTCACTCTCTCTAAATTTTGTCCTTCTTGTGTGCCTGCTGAGGCCCCGGCATATCAGGCACTATGGAATTTCAGTCTGACCTGATAGAAAATTTGGGTAATGACTACTTGCTGAAGAAGCATCAGGAAGACATTGCTGAGTTACTGCTGAACCTCAGAGGCCAGTTTAGCATTTGAGTAGATCGTAAGCTTCCTGAACTCAGGAACTGCATTCTACTTGTTGGCCAACATATTTCCGTTATCTGTGATATTGCCTGGCAAGTTATTTGCTCAACACACGCTGTTGAAGGAAGACAAATGGATGGGAGGGAGCATTCAAAGCAGCAAGAACTGCATGAACAAAAGCTTGGAAGCTGTATTTACTCTTACAGGAATCAGCAAACAGTTTGTTGAGTGTAGTATATATCAAAAGAAAGAATAGAAAATAAGTTTGGAAGGGTAACTTGGGATCAGGTTGTGAATAGTCTTAAGTGTCCAACTAAGGAATTTGGACTTGATTCTTGTAGGTGGATGGAGGATATGGTTAATGACTGATAAATGTGGCTTTTTTTTTTTTTCCCCAAAGCAAATTACCTTAAAACAAGGAAACTTGGCCATCCTCTAATAACACAAAGAGTTGTCTTTTATTCTGGTTCTACAGATACCAAGCAGGGCGGGTGGCACAGAGGACGATTTAATAATTCAGATGTGCTGGCTGTAATTGCTGTAATAGCTGAACCCTGTTCAAGTATGTGAGGACAGTGCCATGTTTGTTGCTGTAGATCAGCCTGACACTGCTTCGCCCTTCTGCTGAATTTAGTTTCTCCTTATTTTCTGTGCCTTTTATACCACTGGCATGATTTGGTTCAAAGAGAATCCAACAGACTCGGCTTGCATAACCTGAGCCCCTCTAAACCCCAATATCCATGATTTGCTTCCTTAAAGAGGATAGAAGTCACTGAAAGAGTCCTTCATAGCTTTTAATACCACAGCTAAACTCTCCGTAATATTATTTCTGTTAAATAGGAGCGAGTCTTTCCCCTGTTGGAGGTAATATGTAAACCCCATAGGGAACCTTCAGGATCGAAGGCAGTGCTCCTACTTGAAATCCGGAGCTCTAGGAGCCGAAAATCAGAAAGCATGCCCCTTCCCCCTCTGAAATTGCAAAATAAACACTTGTTCAGCTGGAGGGTCTCCTTGGTGGGCACGTCCGATAGGATATTTGCTTATAAAGCCAGGGTTTAAATTTATGTGCTAGTTATCTAAAGGCCAAAAGAGGCACACTAAGGGTTCTTCATCAAAAATGTTTTCTTTTGTAAATTATATGACAACTTCACATTTAAATATTTGTTCACAAAGAATCCACTGACTTAAAAGTAGACAGAGCACTAAGTGCACATTTCCTCAAAAAGTCTCTTGCTGAATTTTGATATTTCCATTTCCTCCCCTGACCCCCCTGTAAAGGAAAAAGGTCTCTATGAGTAAAATCTAAGAGACTAACATGGAAACTTCCTTGGGAATTTATCTCTTAGCTGACCCACATTTTGCTATCTCCATTGTAGGTGACTCTGCAGAATATAAACTCGTGAGGTGCCTGCAAGTATCTGTTGCCAAGCCTGGGGCAGCTCCTCAAAGACAGAGACAGGATCATAAGTGACCCAACCTATTATATAAGTGTGTGTGTGTGTGTGTGTGTGTGTGTGTGTGTGTGCGCGCGCGCGCGCGTGTGTGCACGCACTCGTGCACATGCACACGTGAGTGTGGAGGAAAGAATTTTCTTATTGAGGTTCTGAAGGAAAATAAGTTTTATAAGTTGAGCATCAAGGAGAGATTCAGCAACAGGACTGATTGTAATAAGCCTCACTGTTTTACTAAAAATCCATTACTTGTTGAGCTATTAAATGATGAAAAGGATTAAGAGAATACAAAAACCTAATAAAGATGATAACAGTGGAGCATCTTGTGAAATTTGTATGTGAATTTATAACGTTAGAATCTGTCGGCAGACAGCATTATCCAGCAGGAGGGAAAAACTGTACCATACATATAGGCATAAAAGACGCAACAGCAGAGTTTCTGGCCAGGAAACTTTTTTTCCATATGGGCGTCCATATGTTTTATCTTGAAATCCATATTTTTGGCCTTGATACCCATATGTTAGCTTTTTGCCCAAATAAGATTGTGTAATCATTCTTTATTACCTCTTCTTTCCTAGAAATTATTACTCTATGGTTTGGAAGATGGGGGGAGGGGAGGAAAGCAAATGGATTGTTTTATGTACTGAGAATACAGATATGAAAGAGAAACTTAGCTATAGGAGGGACACACACACAGCGTGGGTGTATGTGTGCTTATGTGAATATTCATTTTAAAATACTTGGTTCATGTTTATTTGGTCAAGGTGAGACTCCCATAGGTTGGGTTTTTGTTTCACAGGTCATCTGTCTCAGGTTGATGCATCCACGTATCCAACTGGGTGATGAAGAACACTTTCAGAGTGGGGGTAGACAGGGATGTATTTGGTTGAGTACACGCTTCTGTACATTGGACTTGCTTAGTAAATATTCCCTGTAGAGCCCTAATTTTGTTATTTCCAGCCCAACAAGAGCAGTGATAGGGGCATATAACTCAGTACATCTTAAATGTCCAATTGTGTTAAGACTTCCCCTCTAGACCATGCACTCCTGAATAAAGTCGGAACTATATTTTATTCATCATTGCATCCCCAAATCATAGCTTATAGTTGATTTTGATAAAAGCTTTTAGAACTATTCATCTATAAAAGTTCATTCACAGGAAAAAAATGATATAGGCTTTAACCCCCCCCTCCCCCAAACAACAAGTCCTCAAGGCAGTAAACTCACTTTATCACAAGAATATAATGCGGAGATAAAATTTATTTTATTCAGCCTATGTGCTGGGTTGTCTCCATGTTTAGATTCCATCCAACATTTTCAACTCTAGCCTAAAGTAAATAAAAAGAGACCTTTCTGTCTTTTTCCTCCACTTCTATACACCATAAAATAATTCTTAGATTTAAATGATCTCCCCTAAATTCACCTAGAATTAACTGTCCATTTATCAAGAATTGATTTACCGAGAAAGCAAAGCCAGTGCATATATGGGATGCCCTGCCCAATGACAGGTACTCTTGGGAAACAAACCAAAACCCTCAAACAAATTATGAATACTTGCTTCTAAAGGAAAGGCACAAGAGTACCCTTTTCCTCTAATGGCAGCCTGCCTGTGCCTTCTGGAAATTCAGGTGAAGACATAGAATGGTACACAGTGGATTTGAAGGGAGGCCAGAGTGGAGAAATTTTTTTAGCAATAATTTTATTTCATTTTATTTTATTGGGAGGGGTGGATTTCTGCTGTCAGCCGCTTTCTGTCTTCCTTGTCTTGGTGACCCAGCAAGGTGAGAAGTGGGTGTCTGTGATCTGTCAGCCTCAGGACCTTTGATTGACAGAATGCTGAATTGCCCTCTACAAAAAAAAAGGCTGCCGCAGTGTGCCTAGCGTGTGCAAAAACCCTCTACGTTGACCATTTCCCAGACATTTTGGCTTGAAATTCGTGCTTCAGCAACCTTCCTAGAAAAGTCTAGTCAGAGCGTGTGTCAGGGCCACCTCTGCTGGATATCTCTCAGTGTGGAGAGTCAGCATTTTGACCCCCCTCTCCCATCAAACTAGAAAGATGTCAGCAATCTTTCACTTATTATGTTCCTAGGAAAACATGCTGAGATAACTCTGTAACTACTCAGGGTGTAGCTTCAGTTGATAGGCAGAGGAAGTGAGAGTTCACCCCTCTCCGTTCCCAGGGCTTTAAACTCCGCAGTTCTGCCTTTGCCTTTTCTTATTCTTCTGAGGACTGGGCTGCAAGTGTGAGCTTATTTTAAGATTCCTAAGGGCAGCATTTCATTCCTTGACTCTTCTATTTTTTGCCACATTACCTCACTGCATTAGTACTCATATCTCCCTCTGATGGCATCCAGTTTCCTTTCCATTCACAGTGGCCAGGGAGTGTATCTCTGATCACTTAGAAACACAGTGAGCTCTACCCCTGAGAATGTAGATGCTTTGTCAGTCACATCTATTCATCTTAGGGGCTCTGTTTCTGGATTTCCATTCATGTAGTCATTTGGTGTTTGGGATATCGGCTCTTCCTTTGAGGGACAAGAGTGAAGTTGGGTGCTAGGAACTAGGTAAAGAATATTTCTTTGGTTCTATAGAAGCGAATTTTTATATAAGTATTGATGAGAGGCTCTATGAGTGGTATACTCCTGCAAGTAAAATGGAGAAAGGTAAAATACAGTCAATATATCTTGCTGGGAATGCTGAAGGAAAAGAGCAATTAAAAAAAAAAAGACTTTAACAAGGTTGTCATCTCATTGGAGCTTGTTACTGTAGAGCTGAGTGTGACATAAATGAATAGATAAAATAAAGAAACAGACCAATAGTCAAAGAAATTTAGTGGATTATTCCTAGATTGAAATTTCAATTTCTAAAGATCAACAGAGCATATTCCTTTGAAGAGCCAGCGGTTACTACAATTTGGAGATAACACATTTTATGATATTGTAGGAAATAGGAAATAAGGAAAGGGAAGCCCAGAACTGGGTTAAAAAAAATCTTCGGCTGTAATAATGAATTGTTGCCATGAGAAAAACGCCTAAATTAGAGGAGAGTGACTGTCTGTCTTAATAAGAGCCATAGTGGAAAGCCCTTCTTGAAATAGAAGTAAAATAAGGGAAAAATTGCATTGTTGCAGGGCTAATTTGATGAAAGGACCTCAGTAAATTGTGATTGCACAGTTAATAAACCCTAGAGCTTTTTTTGGAAGACAAAATTAGTTGTTCAGTGGTAAAAAAAAAAAAAAATCAATTACAAATTGTGTTGTCTTCTTTAACCAATCAGGCAGAGAAACCTCCATAATAATGAATACTTCAAGTGAATAGAACCTCGCTGAATCTAAGATTTAACTGCATTTTTCAGCAGGAGACTAAAAATTAACATTTCTAAGTGATGGAAATATTCCTCCTTACGGTGTTGAAGGAGTGTTTCCTATTATTTTCATATAAAAGGTCCATGGAGAGATAGGAACGTGTTTACGTATATCTTTTAATACAGTTCAATGAGGATGATTAGTGAATTCAGAGAGGAAAAATTAGCCATTCAAAGGAGGGGGTGGATGTCTTCGCATGTGACAGAAAATTGAAAACACTTATGAATAGGTCAGTTATGATAATAGTTGGAGAAATGCAGCCTTCCATAAGCAGAGCCTTAGTATATATAATTTTTAAAAATTTAAAAGAAAAAGCATTAACACTTTTGTGAAGCAATTCCAAGTACATGCCGGGATGTACATGCAATATCATCTTTTTATAAAAGTACTTGGGATGTACATGCAATATCATCTTTTTATAAAAGTGACAGCTCATTTAAGGACCCAGAGTAAATCTTCCCATTTTTCTTGACCTCAGTCAGACTTGGATGAGGATAGGAAGTCTCAGAATTAAAAGTGATTGTGTTCTGATAGTTCTGGTAGTTCAAGTTTAAAATTGGTTCCTTGAAACTTAGAAGATTTTTTTTTATATAGTAAGAATGTTAATATCTGGCAATTGACTGTTTCAGGAACACTTACTCAAGGGATACATCAGCCGAAATACTGTACCTATGAAACAGTAAGTGGCCCTGTGGGGAGTCCTGGGCTTTGAAGTCAGCCAGAACCCAGCTCAGGTCTTTCTGTCAACTCAATGACTGTGGACAAGTTACACTGCCCTCCCCCCCCCCCGCTTCAGCCTCAGTTTTCTAATCTGAAAAATGGGAAAAATGATACCTTCTTAAATGGTTGTAGGTAAATGCCCAAAGAAAAAAGCAGTTACTATAATATTTTTAGATCCTGGCAATTTTTTAAAAAAGATTTTACTTATTTATTTGAGAAAGAGAGAGTGAGAGAGACAGTGCACACACAACCCAGGGGGCGGGTGGGGGGGTTGGTGAGGAGGAGAGGGAGAGAAACGAACACACGAGCCCAATGGGGCCTGGGTCCCAGGATTCTGAGCCGAAGGCAGATGCCTAACTGACTAAGCCACCCAGGTGCCCCTATCCTGACAATTTAATAATTAAGAAAGTAGAAAAACAAAACAAAACCACCATTTTTTTAAATTGAATAATAGTTTTTAGCTATTAAATGAATTTTTGAGGGAATACAGGCTTCTAGGAGGATGAGGAAAATTTTAATGGCCTATTCAAAGCACATTCATGGATTATGTTGCTGTTGCAAATTGTTACATTTTTTTCCATATGCAGATATGGCCTAACTTTTATTTCTTAGATGTTTTGTTTATTAGAGATGCTTCCTCTATGAATATATCTTACACTGAATTTAAAATAGTGGACTATAAAAAAATAATAATAAAATAAAATATTGGGTTGTAGCTAACAGCATATGTGAATGTCTTCACCCTTGGGCCACAAAAGTATTCTTATGTTAACCAAACAGATCAGGAGATGTGCAGTTGTCTTAGCTCCAACCAGTGAGGTAGAAGGAGGGACAATTCCCTGTTCCAGCTCCAGGTGACCCTGTAGGCATGGACAGCGTATTGTCTCAAGTGAAAATGTAAAATGGAGTGGATAAAGCTCAGGTTGGCTGGAATGGGGTTAGGAAAAAGGATCCAACTTGTAAGAGATAGTCATACTCTGAGATTATCCATACTAGGTTTAGTCTGGCAACTCAAAACTAAAAGTGAATCACAAAACCTGGAAAATGTCTTCAGAAACACCAACTGACGACTTTAATTACAAGGTCAACTAAAAGAAAAGGAATTAAGAAAAGGGATGACCATTACAGGCTGGAGTTTCTAGGAAGGAATTGAGATAGGAAGGGCGTCTGAGCTTGACCTTAAAGAATAAGTAGTAATCTGATGGGTGGAAAGCAACAGAGCTGGGAAGAAACATAGCTTGTTTTATTAGAGGAAGAGAGGAGGGCCATGTGAAGATTAACTCTGAAGAAAAGGCAGCTTGTACCTTTGGGGAGGAGTGAAACATCAGACTGGAAAGTAGTGAGGAGGTAGGAGGTTTTCCCAAACAAAATCTAACCTGGAGCTCTAATGCATGGAACAGATAAAAGGGAGCCCTCCGGTCAGTGGTTTCACATCCCCCTGTACCCGCCCCGCGCCCTCTCACCGGCAGATCTGAGCAATTCTGACTCGTACTTCTTTTCACATGTGTATTCACAGACCTAATATTTAGTATGTACCCCTGACATGCATTAGACTATATATATCTTCAGATAGTATATAGATGGTACATGTGTTACATATTTTATATATATGAGTAAATAAATATAGATTAAATGAACACACATAAATTATATATTTATTTTTATATCTAAAGGAACTGAACTCCTTCTTTCTGTCATTTCTCTTGCTACCCTTTTGAAATCTGCTCTAACCACAAGTCATCTAATCACTTCTCTCCTTCCACTTGGAATATTTGGACTTCTGAATGTAGGGATTGCTTTTCCCTTCATTTAAGGGACCCAGTAGGAGCTGAGGGGAGTGGATTAGCTGAATACGAAGTCGTCTGACTTCATCCTGTTCCCTACACCTCAAAGCAAAAACAAGAACAAAAAGAACAGAGTATAAAAATATGTAGAAGGTAGCCAGCTTCTTTATCTCCTACTGCGCCATGTGGCTATCACCAACGGTTTAGTTAATTTGTTAGGAATTTCTTTATAAACCAGAACAAAGCAACTGTGAGCCTCACCACAATGATATCAGAGTCCAATGTAGAGAGTAATGAATATGCCATCAGGTATATTCCGAGTGAGACATAATGTCCATCCGTTTCTCTCTCTGAATCCTTGATAGAAGATTCCAGAGAGAAAGGTGCTGTTCTAGACTAGAGGAAACCAAGAGGACAACTCTAATATTAAAGAACGCTCAAAGCAAAGATTTTACCCCCACTGAGAAGTTTTGCCTGCTTCTAGAAGGCTTCCCTTTGTTGGAATGGTGGTTCTATACCTTGAATCCCAAGGGAACCCTGAGGAAGGTTCAGGCTGCCATTATATACAGAGAGCGGGGTAAATAAATTGATTTTTAAACAAAGGCAAATTTACCATTAGCTGGCACAATGCCTTGAACATAGTAGGCTCTCAATAAATGTTTCATGAATCAAGATGTATTTTTTTCTGGAATCATGTGTATAACAGAGTGAATTTGATTTTGTTGACTTTTGAACATGACATTTACCCAGCTAGGTAAGTCCTCTTTGCAAATATATCTGTCACTCAGTATGCTGGATTCTTACTACATATTTATAAAGCAACAGATTTATGTTTCAGTCTAAAACCAAATTGACAAACTTAGTTTCCCACAGCCGAGCATTAAGTGACTTGCTGATGGGATTCTGGAATATTCCTCACAAGCTAAAAGGGGAGCTAAGAAAAGGTAAAACTCTAGGAGAGCACAGTCAACAAGGTAAGGAGTTTGGTAATGCTGATTTATAAAGACACTGTAACTTTTAAGCGTGTACTTTCAATCTGAAGGACTGCAGTGGGGTTTTAAAATATGACTACTTAATTTTTTAAAATTACATAAATTAAGTGAACAGCCCATTAGCAAGACGCCATCAGGATCACATGGCCAATTCAGATCAAGTTATATTATCTCGCCTGCCAGATTTGAATAAGAATTAAGAAATTACTATTCCGAAGTGGTGTTGGACATTGATCCTCATTTGCAGTGATATTCTTCACGGTAACTACCTGGAACTGACTGCTCTGACAGGCATGCCCCTGAATCTTTGTGGTGCTACCATGGGGGGCGGGGGCGGGTATTAGTTGGAGAGAAGCAGCTAATTAATTGTTCTACTTGCCTTTGACGAAGCCTTATACTGCAGGGACCTCATATTGGAGCAGGAAGACATGCCTGCCTGATTCTAAAGGGCCCAAATATGACTGCCACTGAGCTTCCCCCTTCGTCCACTTTGCGGGGTTAAGTTCAAGCTTCAAAGCCACTGACCTCCTTTCTGTAACCTGCGTATTTGAACTTTTAACGTTAAGCAAGTGTGTCATGACCCTCACATTGAGCGGTGCATCTCAGAAACAAGCTCTGCTTCAGACGATGGACCCTGTCTGCGTGTGGGTTTACAAGTGCCTTAGCACGTTGTTGGTTTTCTAATGTAGGGCTGAGGTAAGAAAAGAGGTAGATCTCAGTTGATAACAGACTTACTTGCTTTTGGATAGTATTATTTTTATCAAGGCAATGATTTCAAAACTGTGACTCTAAAAAAGTAGTAAAAATATTAGTACATATTTTGCCTCTGGGACTCTTCGAAAGCTGACAGTGTGAAAATGCTTACATTTCCTATTATGTAATCTTAGAAATTAAGTGTAGCACAAATACCTTCCCAGTGTTACTGATGTCATTTTTATTGCTACTTTAAAAAAAGGTGCTTTGTTCCTGCTTTGTCTATTTAAAGGCCATTTCCCATTTTGCCCCATTTTCTCTACCATGTTTTTTAAAGATTTTTTTATTTATTTGTCAGAGAGAGAGGGAGAGCACAAGCAGAGGGAGCGGCAGGCAGAGGGGGAAGCAGGATCCTTGTGGAGCAGGGAGCCCAATGTAGGGCTCGATCCCAGGACCCTGGGATCGTGACCTGAGCCAAAGGCAGCCGCTTAACCGACTGAGCCACCCAGGCGTCCCTCTACCGTTAATAAGTTAATTATTTCCAGGCGTGACTGAAATCCTAACTTTTGTGAGCCACCCTTGACTACTCTAGTACTTGTACTTTCTGTCAGACCATTTAGTTCTAGTTACTTGTACCTGGCTCTTTCCATTTTGTTAGCCTTAGTGGGACAAAACCCTATATTTCGTTTATTCCAGCACCTTACCACATTGCTGAGTATATTCGAGGTACTGAGAATTGCTTGACATTCCTTTCATTCAGCAAGCTTTCAGCACTCTTCTGCCAGTGAAGGCATTGTGCCTGGCTCTCAGAACCCTTAGCTCTTCCTCTCGAAAGCTTACACCTAGTTCATGATCAGTCTGATAAGCCAAAAGATGGTGGATGATCTGCTAGCCAACAAGACTTGCGTTCTGATTCACAGCCTACAGGCAGCCTAAGGAAGTAAGGAGATCAAGGAATATATAGTCCAGGGTCCTGACTATGCCACCATTTTCCGAGCAATCGTGGGAAAGTTACTGAAACCCTCTGAATCTCAGTTACCTCCTCTGTTAAATGGAGATTATCATCATAGTGCCCACAATCTCATTAAGAAGGTTGTAAGGGTTGAACGAGGCCAGGATATGGAGGTGTTCCTGTTAACCTCTAAAACACCATACAGAATATTATTTGGAGGTCAAGTCCAAGCCTTTTCTTTAGGATTCCAACCCCCCTCCCCCAGTTCAGTGCTGCACACTCATTGCATTCAGAAGACTCATCAGGACAGTTTTGGAATTCTGTACTTTGAAAACATGACAACAGATGCTAATGTATGGGGCTCTATAAGTCACTTACCAGATGGCTCACAACACATTTTTCCTATTAGATTTCTGCAATAAATCTTCATTCCCCTTGAAACGTTTGTTTGAATGTGTCCATAACTTTTTATCCCCTTTCCTTATGCTTGTGTAGTACATATCTGGCTCTCTTAACATGAGATTAGAATTAGGGACAGGTATCCTTTTACTTGATCTAGGTGGCAAAATCAATTTCTACTTTTTTTTTTTTTTTTTTGGTAGAGGGGAAGGTGGTAGCACAGAAGGGCTTACAATAATGATGAGGACCCTAACACAAAAGGAAATTTGGGGGAGTCTTGATCTTTTTACCCCTCCTTAATGCGGTTACTGTTCTCTCTTTCCCTTCTAATGCCTAGTTCCTACACCCTTCCCCTTAACTGCTGCGCAGTATTAAGGCCTGGGCTAGTTGTATGGCGATTCACGGGCAGAGGAGAGGTAGGCTACATCTGTTAATATCTTTGAAAAATGACTTTCCAGTGCTAATGATACTTACTAATTGCAGCTAACTTCCTCAGATGAGGATGCTGTATTTGACATGCTGTCAAGCTTTGCAACTGTGTTAGGGATAACCTGCATCTGTTTCCTATAGTCTTTATATATCTGGAGAGCACCCTTCTTTGGTAAGAAAATTACAGAATGTGTTGAGAAAATTAGGGGTTTTTAGGAACTGGTTCACTCCAAATAATTTTTACCGAGATTTCCTCTGATAACATTTGTTCATACTCATCATAAGAAGCATTTATAGACACGAAAATAGCAACATTTGAACGTTGCTAGTTTAATTTATGCTTTCTCTTTCCTTTCATGTTGTATTTTAGGGATTTTCCCTGTGGCTCACTGCAGAACGACCTCAGCTTCAATTAATATTTATTTTTTTTTATCTGTAGGTTCAATTGTTTTAAGGTAGAAAGAAAACATATTAAGAGGTAATAATTATCCTAGTGTGGGTTCAGTAATAATGGATCAGCAATGCTTTTAATCTTTGCAGAATAGTTTGTCTTTATATTGAATACTTTTAATATAAATGAGAGTGTATTTGAGAATTCTAATTTTCCCTTGATTGTGGATTCATACCTCATACTCCTTAATAATATACTTTCCCACCATACTTAGTTTTTACTGTCATAGGATTTTAAATCAGTGTGTCAAATTATGTCCTAAAATAAATAGAGAGGAAAGAGCAAATGATAATCGGTGTTAGAAATATACTACTAAAGTTAGAAGCATTTGCCTGATTAAAGTCAAGTAAAATATTAATAAGTGTGTTAGAAAATTGTGAATGCAGTTTTGGAACTACATTTGGATTAAGCCAATGGAAACTTGTTTAGTGAAAATCTTTAAGTAGCTGTCTTAAAAATCACATCAAGTCTCTTCTCCTTTCTGAGTTTTAGTTCCTCATCTCTAAGATAAATGTTGGATGAAATTATCTTTGTGGTTGCCTCTGGCACTCCTGTATCAGCCTTCTAAATATTAATGGGTGCACCCAAAATATTTAAGGTGCATGAAAACAGTTTATCCTTTTCTAAGTAAGTTATTTATGACAATTTGTAAATAAATACCTCATTAATAGAGAGTAATTTCAGACGGATCACTATTTATGTAAGTCACAAATTCAGAATTCACAGAATCCTAAATAATGATATCTTACTTGATTTCACTGGTGCCACTGAGACACTTTGCCAATTTAAATGTAATGCGAGTATAGCTTTCTTGGAAAAGGGCACTGGGAGACGGGGATGAATTTCGGGAGAGAAAGATTGCTACTAAATTCTCCTGCTTTGGGAGGAGCACTGCGTTGGGATCGAGGTAATTACAGAGGGTAACCATTTTGCTGTTCAGAAAATTCCATGACAGTGCTTCCATTAACTCTCTAGTGATACTGTCACTAACGGCCTAGGGAGAGAGAAACAAAGGAGAGAAACAAAACAGTGAAAGGGACATTCTGTCTTCACTCTGCTGTGTCTGCATTAATGTGGCATCATAGCAGCTGCTGGTTTTTACACGCCCCCCCTTTTTTTTTTCCTCCTGTAGAGTAAGCCAACCAGATTTTCACTTTATAAAACTGGGCCAGCCTAGCAGGGGACGAGAATTTCCATGAAGCTTCTTCTGGGGATAATAATACCAGTAATCAGAGATTGTCATGGCAATTGCAGAGATGAATTGGGCTAGACAGGAAGTCAACACTGTTTTGTGTGTTTGTTAATTTGGAGAGTGAGCTCAGTGCTCTATAACCATTTACCAAAAAGTTGAGCTTGCGTGCAACTCCCTGTAAACTCTTGAACTCCAAGTTATTTAGAGACAAAGACAGATGGCCAAGCAGATTTGCTAGAGAATTATATAAATGGTCTATATTCCAGTGGCTCTGTCTTCACCTATTTGCCTTTAGAACTGAACTCTTTGTACTTAAGCCAAAAGTGTTGGTAAAATTGTTTCTTTCATTCCATATTTGGTCTTTGTCCTTTAGGCTCAACTAACACTTTTTCTGTATGTCTATACAGTTATATTTTAATAATTTGTTGATTCAAAAATGTATTGCATGGCCAGTTTTGTCCCAGGTATGATGCTGTATTTTAGGAAATACAGGATAAATAAGTTAAGCAAATCCAAAATTTCCATGGATGAATAAAAATCTCCTAGAACTTTATTTATAATTTTATATTATATATATATTTTATATATATATAAAATTATATATAATAATTTTATAAAATTATTATAGCCATACATCTGTAAAAGATAATGCATACTTTTGTAAAAATCTATACTTTTGTGGAATTTTCCATAGTATTATAAAATTACAGTTTTGTAAAATGAAAATGTGTTCATTCAACAACTTATTTTGAATATTTCAAACAGAGAAGAGACCACAGTACAGGACAAAAACACAGAGAGACAAACTGTGAAAACAAAATTTATTAAGAGTGGCATCAAAATATTAATGGGGAAAGGACAGATTGTATCTTATGTGGCTTTTAGAAAATGCTTACTACATAGAGAAATATAAAGCTGAATCTCTTCCTAAACCTTTTACAAAGATAATCTCTAGATGTATTACAGAGATAAATGTGGAAGGTAAAACTATAAAAATAATAGAAGAAAACGCAGAATATCTTTATGATCTAGAGATAGAAAATTTTGTTTTAAAACCTCAAAAGGATAAATTAAGACAAAAACAGATTAACTTGTTTATATTAAATGTAAAAATTTATGTTCCATAAAAAAGAAACCGTAAATATAATTCATACTCAGTTAATAGAACAAAATAATTATTTATGGTGTTTGACATGATGAGGGATTAATGTCTAGGCTCTAAAAAGAACTGCAAATTAAGAAGAATATTAAGGGTTGCCTGGGTGGCTTAATCGGTTAAGTGGCTGCCTTCAATTCAGCTCAGGTCATGATCCCAGTGTTCTGAGATCGAGCTCTGTGTCGGGCTCCCTGGCTTCTCCCTCTCCTCCCCGCTCCTACTCTCTCTCACTCTCTGTCTCTCTCTCTCAAATACATAAATAAAATTAAAAAAAAAAAACAAGAATATTAAAATAGATCAATCCCAATTAAAGAGATAGGCAACGGATGTGATCAGGCAGTTTATAGAAGAGGAAACCCAAAGAGCTAGCAAGCAGCGTAGTTAGAAGTACTCAAACTCATTAAGAATAAGAGAGGGGCGCCTGGGTGGCTCAGTCAGTTAAGTGTTCAACTCTTGATTTCAGCTCAGGTTGTGAGTTCAAGCCCCATGTTGAGCTCCTTGCAGGGTATGGAGCCTACTTAAAAAAAAAAAAAGAGATGTCCAAATTCCAACAACATGAATTAGATAAGCTAGAAACTGGAATTGTATAATGCCAAGTTTTGGCAAAAAAGTGATATTTGGGACTTGTAACAGTTCGTGTGACTGGAGGCTGGTATAGCCATACCACGTGCTTTAAAACTGTGTAGCAATTTTGTTCCTGGGAGACCTCTCAAAGAACTTCTTACTCTGTTCATGATGACATATATGCAAAAGTGTTTATTACGGTATTATCTGTGGTAGCAATGAGCCGGAGTGTCGGTCACAAGAGGATGAGATAGGTAAAATGTGGTGGGTTTATACCTTAAAGCACCGTACAGCAGTGGTTTGGGTATGCTCACAGCAATGTGGACGGGTCTGTCAAACCGTGCTGAGTGAGAAAAGTCAGGAAACAGAATAAATTATGTAACATGATACCAGTTTTACATATTTTAAAAACATATACACCAAAAATAACAATGCGTACTTTTCAAGAATACATAACATATGAAGGAAAATACTTGCAGTTTTGCTGTAGGGGCATAAGAAATGGAAACATATAAAACATGAGACGGGGGCACCTGGGTGGCTCAGTGAGTTAAGTGTCCAACTTTTCATGTCGGCTCGGGTCATGATCTCAGGACCGTGAGACTGAGCCCCCATCAGGCTCCACGCCCGTCACAGTATGGTGAATATGGTGGAGACAGCACATAGTAATTATAAAGAAATGTAGTAAATACAATTATAGGGATCTGTGCAGAGTATTCATGTATTGCTTTTCTAGTAGATTAAGGTTTCCATTAGGTAAAATACCGTTTTGTTTTTATAGATTTTATTTATTTAGTAGAAAGAGAGAGAGAGAACATGAGCTGGGGGGAGTGCAGAAGGTGAGGGAGAAGCAGACTTCCCCCTGGGCAGGGAGCCTGATGCAGGGCTCAATCCCAGGACCCTGAGACCATGACTTGAACCGAAGGCAGACGCTTAACCGACTGAGCCACCCAGGTGCCTCAGGTCAAATACTGTTTTACATTGTTATTTTTGTTTGCTCTTGTACTAATTCATATGTCATACATTTTACATATATATATTGGTGCAGAGATCCTCAGATTACTGAGAAATGTTTGAAAAATGCTATTCTTCATCATTGACACTATGGATTTGGTTTTGTTCAGTATAATTCTATTAAAATGTGTAGAGCCTTTAGCCTAGGTGCATATTTTTCCATGGTGAACATGGGACTTGACTACAGGCAGCTCAGTGGAGAGCAGCATTATGACATGATGGTGGTTAAATCTGCTTCAGATCAGTTATTTCATGACCTAACAGTTGGTTCTATGGCTGCCGTGAATAATACTGGCCATGATCAACCACCCCACAATTTCCAGTGACTCGTTACCAAACACATAGGATGCAGGTACACAAGGGCCTCAGCACTAATCACTCACCCCTGTGACAAAGAAGGGATGACGGAGATGATACAATGGCTTAGAAAAAATTAATGAAAAGTAGATTTCCTGTGTTAGTAAAATACATATTTCTATATGTATTGATTAACTTGTCTTTAATAGAAATGGAGATAATAGTAGGAATTTCTGACATTACAACAGGCTTGTGGGGGATTCTTGTTTTGGCAGGTAGGGCCTTTTGCCATTTTCAAAACATTCCCCAGGCAGTCCTATGTATTTCCTGCAAATATGGGTCGGTAATGAAAGGTAGCTCAAAACTTCATATATTTGGTTCTTTGTTATATAAAACTTTTCAAAAATATTAGTAGTAGCTACAATTTAAGAACTATCAAGAACTCTTCAAATTGTTTAATTACTATGTGGAGCCCTTAGAGTAAAAAAAAAATCTTATTAAAAATGATATTTTAATCTCTGTGTATGATAATCCAGAATTATGCTGTTTTAGTAGATACATACTTTTATTTTCATATTTTGTTTTATTTTTTTAATTTAAAGATTTTATTTATTTATTTGACAGAGAGAGACACAGAGCTAGAGGGAACACAAGCAGGGGGAGTGGGAGAGGGAGAAGCAGGCTTCCCACTGAGCAGGGAGCCCAATGAGGGGCTCGATCCCAGGACCCTGGGATCATGACCTGAGCTGAAGGCAGACCCTTAATGACTGAGCCACCTAGGTGCCCCTTATTTTAAAGCTTCCCTTATTCTATTCTTGTAGTTTTATCAATTTAGAGAGGTATCTTCCATTGACTACATTAGTCATGACACTAAAGACCCAGGTTTAAATCTAGGGAGCATTGTGATTCCAGTTTTTCATTTTTTTTTTTTCCTAATGCCATTCTAGATGAGGACATTTCTTTCTAAAAGTGGCTGTTTCTCTATCAAAAAATGCCTTCCTTCTCAATGGGAGCGCTCATATCTGCTATTGGCAGTGTAGATTGTTAAAAACCACTCTGGAAAACTGTAATATCTACTAACGCTGAATGTATGCATAGCCTCTGACCCAAGCAATTCCACTTCCAGGAAAATACCCAACAAAAATGACATAACATTATTTAAAACAAAAACAAAACAAAACAAAAAACTTCCTTCTTAGGGAAGAACCCAAATGTCCATTAAGAGAATGAAGAAATGAATGAGTATAAATAAATATAGTATTAATATAAAAGAATACCACATGGCAATGAAATTATACCACTAGTTCTATGTGCAACATGGCTAGATCTCATAAATATAATGTCAAGGAGAAGAAACTAGACATAAAACGTGTATTTTGTACGGTTCTGCTTATATAAAGTTCAAAACGGAAAAAAGTAATCTGAGATATTAGAAGGCAGGAGAATGGTTGCCTATGGGGAGGAAGGTAGAGATAGTGATTTGGAGAGGTCTGAGGGGCCCCTGGGACGCAATGATGTCTTATATGTAGATCAGGTGATAGTTAAAGAGTGTGTTCTTTGGGATAATTAATCAAGTTGTATGTATATGATCTGTGTATTTTGTTACATATATGTTATACTTTAATTGAAAAGCTTACTAAATGTGGAAAATGAAAACTAAGCAGTATATTGTTCAGGGTTATATACTTAAGTGGTAAAACTATGAAGAGATGCAAGGGGAGAATGACTGCTTCTAAGATCAAATTACTGATTACCTCTCTGTAGGGGGAAGGAGGATAACCATGGGAAGGGTACACAGTGGAATTCTAAGGGACTAGTTGGTGTGTCTTTTAGGCTTTAACTTGGGCGGGGGTACACGGTATTTATCATATTATTCTTCAAACCTTACATATATGTTTTATATTTTTGTGTCTGATACATTCATTTCACAACTTAAAAAAATTTTAACTGAGTTTTGGTTCTGGATAAAATGGAGTAAGTACAACTGGCCCTGTGTCTCCCACTGAATTCAGCTATAACACTTGGCCAGAATTCAGGGAGGCACTATGGGAGGATACCGAAAAGTAAATAATAGCAGGTGGATTGGAGAAGATCGGAACTGGAAGTACTCCTAAATTGGTAGTGAGTTTGCCGTTGTTTCCCTTCTTGTCTCTCCCGGCCTGATCTTACCGGAGTTGAAACCCAGAAGTGGGTACCAGAGCTCAGACAGAGAGAGCTTCTAGAGAAAACCTCTAGTTCAGCTTGAGGAGTGGTAAAGGTAGAGAGTAGGGTTTTTTTTTTTTCTTTCTTTTCTCTATTTTCTTGCATGCAGGCCCCACGCAGTTTTCATGGTAGCATCAACAGTGATGGCAGCAGGAGCCAAACATCTGAGAGCACAGAGCCTTCTTGTCATACCAGTGGGGCTGTGGTCCCAGAAGGGTGGAATACCTGCACATTGCTTTTCTCTCTCTCTTTCTGTTCTTGTAGTACTTGGCTGCTGAGTAAAGTAACTACAGCCCCCAGTTGACGGGTGGAGAGGTGAAAATGGGAACCCAAGAAAATAGAAGATACCAGGGATAATGCAGCAGGTTAAGGCCTTGGGGAAATGACCCCACAAAGGTGTTTATGCTCCTGGGCTCACCCCTGAACTGACATACACAGATCTGATTCTAATTTATTATACCAAAACTTTGAGAATTAAACAGATAAACCACTGCCTGTGTCCATTTTGGCCACTGGGTGGCACACACATAGGGAAAATCTGAATAGCACCACAAAAGCTTTGAAAACTGACCTAACATAAGAACCATAGCCCACAGAAGATGAATTGGAACTTGTGGGATGAACCTCCCTGGTTTGATTACCTTCTAAAACAAACATCTCATTTTGTCCGTAGGATTTAAACCAGATACATAGTCTCATAAGATAACAGTAAAAATGTCCAAGATACCATCCAAAATTAGTTACCATTTAGAAAAAAGGAAAATCTCAACCTCCACTGAATACATAATCAACAGATGCCAGTGATGAGAATATACAGATGTTGAAATTATCTGACAAAGACTTTTATAGATGCTTTTAAAAACCACTTCAACAAGCAATCATGAACACTCTTGAAACAAATGATAAAATAAAAAAATCTCAACAAATAAAAAAGAAACAGAGGAGAATCAAAGTGAAATTTTAGAACCAGAAAATACAATAACCACAATAAAAATCTTACTGGATCAGTTCAGTAGCAGAATGGAAATGAAAAACAAAGGAGTCAATAAATATTAAAATAGGTCAATAGAAATGATCAAACCTGATAGAGAAGATAAAAGACTAGAAGAAAAATAAACAGAGCTTCAAAGATCTGGGGGGGGTGGATTATTGGGGGGAGAGACAACAAGAACAACAAAAACCCCTGACATTTGTGCCATTAAAGTTCTACAAGGAGAAAAGAAAGAATGTAGTGCTAATTTTTTTTTTTTGAATAAATAAGAGCCAAGAACTTCCCTCATGGGGAGAAAGAAAATAACCTATAGATTCAAGAAGTTCAGTGAAAACCAAACAGGATAAACTCAAAGAAATCCATCTTCACATACTTCATATTAAAATGCTATAAAAAAATAAATGCACAAAAGTTCTTGAAAGTGGCCAGAGGATAAAGTATGCATGTCCTATAGGAAAACAACAATTTGACTGACTATGGATTTCTCATTAAAAAAACCACAGAGGGCAGAAGGAAGTGACACAACATTTTTAGATTACTGAAAAGAACTGCCATCCCAGAATTCTATATCCAGCAAAAATCCTGCTCAGAAATGAAGGTGAAATAAAGACATTCTCAGATGAAGAAGAACTAAGAATTTGTTGCCAGCTGTAAAAGAATTTCTTAAAAATATTTTTATTTTTTAAAGATTTTATTTATTTGTCAGAGAGAGAGAGCACAAGCAGGGGAAGTGGTAGGCAGAGCAGGCAGAGGGAGAAGCAGGCTCCCTGCTGAGCAAGGAGCCCAATGCAGGACTTGATCCCAGCACCCTGGGATCATGACCTGAACTGAAGGCAGATGCTTAACCGACTGAGCCACCCAGGCTTCCCTCTAAAAGAATTTCTAAAGGAAGTTATTCAGATAGGAGGAAAATAATACCAGAAGGAAACTGGAAACATCAAGAATGAAAGAAGAGCAAAAGAAACAGTAAATATTTGGGTACACATCATAGACTGTTCTTCTCATGAGTTCTGTAACTATAACATAAAGGAGACTGATAAAGGGGAACTCTAAGATGGTAAGGTTTTCACATTCCCCTTGAAGTGGTAAAATTGATTCTAAGTAGACTTTGAAAAGTGAAGGATAGATCTTATATTCCCTAGAGTAACCACTGCGAAACTATACAAGAGATAATAAAAAACACAACTGATCAGGGTGCCTGGGTGGCTCAGTCATTAAGCGTCTGCCTTCAGCTCAGGTCATGATCCCAGGGTCCTAGAGATCTAGCACCGCGTCGGGCTCCCTGCTCCGGGGGAAGCCTGATGCTCCCTCTCCCACTCCCCCTGTTTATGTTCCCTCTCTCTGTCAAATAAATAAATAAAGTCTTTAGAAAAAAAAACACAACTGATAAAATAGAATCCAAAAAATGTTTAAGTAACTCAGGTTTCTCCTTAGAAACTGAGAACTGAGGGGTGTCTGGCTGGCTCAGTTGGTGGAGCTTGTGACTCTTGTTCTTGGGGTTGTGAGTTCGAGCCCCATGTTGGGTGTAGAGATTACTTAAAAGTAAAATCTTAAAAAAAGGGAAAAAAACTGACAACTGAATAAGATAGAGAAGTAATAGAAAACAAAAAATAAGTTGGCAGCTATAAATCTAAATGTATCAATTAATATACTAGATATAAATGGTCTAAATGCAATAAATAAAAACAGATTATCAAAACGAAATAAAAGAGGACCCAACTCTATACTGTCCATAAGAAACTCCCTTCTAACATGATATATGTAGATTAAAAGTAAAAGGGTAGAAAAAGATGTTTTATGTAAATACTAATCAAAAGAAAGCTGGAGCAGCTATGTTAATGTGGTAAAATAGACTTTGGAGCCAAAAAGATTTAAAAAAGGAAGAAAGAAAAAAGAAAAAAAGAAAAAAATCACAAACTAAAAAGAGTAGAATCAGAAATAAAGAGGTACATTACATAATGATAAAGGGGTCAATTCATCAGGAAGATGTAATAGTTCTAAATGTGTGTGACCTTAAAAACTAAGCTTCAAAATACATGAAATAAAAACTAACAACTGAGAGGAGAAATGGATAAATCCAATTATAGTTGGAGATGTCAGTATTCCTCTCTTTATGATGGATAAAACTAATAGAAAATCATCAAGATTATGGAAAAATTAAACAGCACCATTAACCAATTGGATCTAATTAACATATTTTAGAATATTCCACCCAATAACAATAGAATACCTATTCTTTTCAAGGGAACATGGAACATTCATCAAGATAGACCATATCCTGGGTTATAAAATCAATTTAAAAATTTTTAAGGAATTAAAATAATACAAAATATATTCTCTGTATATGAAGAATTAATGTATTAATTAATAATAGGAATAATGGGAAATATCCAAATTTGAATATTAAACAATTCATTTATAAATAACCCATGGTGAAAGAGAAAGTCTTAGGAAAATTAGAAAATATTTTGAACTCAACAAAAATGAAAATATGCATATCACAATGTGTGTAATATAACTAAGGCAGTGCTTGCAGGGAAATGTATAGCATTATATCCTTATATTAGAAAAGAAGAAAGATCAGTACTCCAGGTTCCTACCTTAGAAGCTAGAAAAAGAAGAGCAAAATAAACCCAAAGAAGCAAAATGAAGAGAGTAATAAAAATGAACAGTAATTAATAAACTTAAAAACCATACAGAAAAATCAATAAAAACAAAAGCTGATTCTTTAAAAAGATCAATAAAATGGATAAATTTCTGGCAAAGAAAAAATAACCCAAACACACAAATTATCAATTATCAGGAGTGAAATAGGGGATATCACTCTAGATCCTACAACCATTGAAAGGATAATAAGGGAATAGTATGAACAATTCAATGCATAGAAATTTGACAATGTAGATGAAATGGACAAATGCCTTGAAAACCGTGAATGACTAAGACTCACTTAATATAATTCAGGTTACCTAAACACTCCTGTACCTGTTAAAGAAAACTAATTCCTCTTAAAAACCCCCTGAAAAAGAAATCTCTAGGCCCAAACAAGTAAAGAAGAAATAATGCCAATTTTACAAAATCTCCTTGGGAAAATAGACAGCAGAACACTTTCTAACTCATTTAATGGGGTCAGAAGAGTAACACCGATACCAAAACCAAAGATAGTAAGGAGGAGGAAGGCAAGGGGAGGAGGAAGAGGAAGAGGAAGAGGAAGAAGAAGAAGAAGAAGAAGAAGAAGAAGAAGAAGAAGAAGAAGAAAAAGAAGAAGAAAAAGAAGAAGGGAATCGTAAACCAATATTCCCCATGACCACAGATACAAATGTTCTCAATCAAATATTAACAAATCAAAACTATTTGAAGATCTAAAAAGAACATACGAAGCAGGATTTATTCTGAAATTGCAAGGCTGGTTCAATATTAGAAAATCAATCGGATAAATCCACCATATTAATGGTCTAAAGAAAAAACACAGATTCATATCAATTGGTACAGAAAAAAATTTGCTAACATTGAATATGGATTCATAATAAAAATTCCCTGCAAGGTAGGAATAGGAGGAAATTTAGTCAGCCGGATAAAGGCCACCTACAAAATAGTTACAGCTCATACAGTTAATGGTGAAAGACTAAGTGCCTTTCCCCCAAGATCAAGAACAGATCAAGGATATCCCCTTATAAAACTGCTATTCAAGGGGCACCTGGGTGGCTCAGTCGTTAAGTGTCTGCCTTCGGCTCAGGTCATGATCCCAGGGTCCTGGGATCGAGCCCCGCATCGGGCTCCCTGCTCCGCGGGAAGCCTGCTTCTCCCTCTCCCACTCCCCCTGCTTGTGTTCCCTCTCTTGCGGTGTCTCTCTCTGTCAAATAAATAAAATCTTTAAAAAAAAACAAAAACAAAAACAAAAAAACTCCTATTCAGCATTGTAGTAGAGGTCCTAGCCAGAGAAGCATTGTCATGAAACAAACAAAAAAGACATATAGATTGGAAAGAAAGAAAACTGTCTCTTTAAGTCAAAATTATTATCATCTATGTAGAAAATCCCCAGGAAATTACCTATAGATAAAAGTGAATTTAGCAAGTTTGCAAGATACAAGATCAACGTGCAGAAATCATTACATTTCTATATATTAGCAAGGTACAATTGAAACCTGAACTTTCAAAATTAAAAATAATTAAAATAATTCCAAAAATGAATGCATAGATATGAACCTAACAAAATTTTTACAAGATCCGTATGCTGAAAACTACAAATAGTGATATAAGAAATCAATGACCTAAATAAATTCAAAGATACATCGAGTTCCTGAATCAGAAGAGAAAAAACAGTAAAGATGTTGATTCTCCCCAGTCTGATCAATAGATTTAATGAAGTTTCAGTAAAATTCCCAGCAGGATTTGTTATAGATATAGACGTTTTCAAGATTTTACAGAAAGGCAAAGGAACTAGCATAAATAAAACAATTTTAAAAAGAATAAACTTATAGGACTCACAGTTCCTGATTTTAAGATTCACTGCATATCTATATCTACACTAATCAAGACAGTCTGGTATTGGCAAAGGAATAGACAATTATCAGTGGATCACAACAGAGGATCTACAAATAAACCCATGCAAATGTGGCCAGTGTATTCTGACAATGGTACAAAGGCAGTTTGGTCTTTTCAGCAAATGGTGTTAGAACAACTGGACATCAATATGCCAAAAAAATGAGCCTTGACCTAACCCTCGTGCTTTATACAAACAAACAAACAAACCTCAAAATTGATCAAAATATAAAACTATACAACTTTTGAAAGAGAACATGGGAGAAAACCTTCATGATTAGGGAGGGGTTAGGCATAGGCATGGCACCAAAAGTATATAATCCACAACATTAAAAAATGGTAAATTGGTCTGCATCAAAATTTATAACTTTTGCTCTCCCACTGTTAAGAACAAGAAAAGACAAGTTCCATACTGGGAAAAATTTTTTTTGCAAAGCACATACCTGACAAAGCTCTTGGGTCAAGAGTAAATAAAGAACTCTCAAAATTTAGCAGTGTGGTAGCAACCAAATTTTAAAATGGGCAAAAGACTTAAGCAGACCCTTCACTTAAGAGAATGTATAGAATGCATAAAAGCATATGAAAAGATGTCCTACATCATTAGTCATTAGAGAAATACATTTTGAAACTTTGATAAGATCTGCTAACACACATACTAGAATGGCGAATTTTTAAGCCTGATAATACTAAGTATTTATGAGTATGTGGAACAGTTGGAACTTGCATACATTGTTGGTAGAAATGCAAAATGATATAGCCACTTTGGAAAACAATCTGGCAGCTTTTTATAAAACTGATCTTACACCTACCATATGAAGAAGAAGTCCCACTCCTGGGTATTAAATGTAGAGAAATGTAAACTTATGTTCACACAGAAACCTGTACATGGCTCTTTATGGCAGCTCTATTCATAATTGTCCCAAACTGGAAACAATCCAAATGTTCTTCCTGGGTGCATGGATTAACAAACTGTGGTACATGCATGCAATGGAACACTACTCAGCATTAAAAGAAGAAACCAGTGATAACACAAAACAATTTGGATGAATCTTCATGCTGAATGAAAGAAGCCAGTCTCAAAAGGTTACATATTCTATGATGCCATTTATGTGACATTCACAAAAAGACAAAATCGTACTGTTGGAGACAGATCAGTGGTTGCCAGGAGTTGGGCATGAGGGGCAGTTTGACTACAAAGGGAGAAGAAAACTCCAGAGGGAATTTGGGGCATTAATGGAATTGTGTTGTATCCTGATTCTTGTGGTAATTACATGGATCTATTCATGTGCTACAATTCATAGGATAAATCAAAATAAATGTTGATTTTAATGTATTGTATAATTTAGAAAATAAAATTAAAATTTTTTTTTCAAGATTTATATATTTATTTCAGAGAGAGAGCAGTGGGGAGGATCTCAAGCAGGGCTCATCTCATGACCCTGAGATCATGACCTGAGCTGAAACCAAGAGGTGGATGCTCAAGTGACTGAGCTACCCAGGTGGCCCAAAATTAAAAGTCTTTTATACTGCAAAGAAAAAAATTCCTGCCACCACGGCAATTACAGTAAAGTGGGGGAAGAATAGGGAGACGGACAAGAAATATAATTAACTCAAACAGAATTTAGATTTGATTCACAAAGCACGCTGATAGAGGTACTTAGAGCCATTTTTTAAAAATAAATTTAGGAATGATTTGCTTATCAATTTTTGTAATGAAAGGGTTGCTTCTGAATTTGTAGTGGCTCATAAAGCTATTTTATCTTACACGGTTAAACATTGCCTATGCAAATTTGTTTTGCAGTTAATTTACACAGAGAAATTTTTCTTCATAGATATATGAAGGCAAAATTCTGCTAAAGCCATAAAAATTATTGTAAACTTAAAGGAATGATATTTGAATTGATGTTCCAACTTTGGCAGAGAATTTGGCTGTGTGTAAAAATGAAACGTTAGAAAAATATCACTAAAGCAAAAGGAGAGTTTTTAAAAAAGTGATCTCATATCATTCCATGTCCCTCTTTATCGTTTGTATGTGCAGATACAGTCTTAGTGAGTTGTTGGACAGTGATGGCATTCTATGCCTCAGTTCCTCCATATGCAAATGTGAGCCTAGGTATTCTGGCAGCTGATGCCCTTCCTGAGACCATATCCACATACATACGACATACAAATGTAAGCACAAGGTTTGAAGGCCCTTGAAGAAGAGCATCAGTATTTACAAACTTTTATCATTTTATTTCTTAAAACCAAATATATTCCTTTCTCATTTCACTGTTTGAACACTGATGAAGAAAATGACAGAAACTTGTAACTAGGGAAATTTAAAATATTTAAAGTTAGAAAAATGTATATGTGGCAGAAAAAAAAAAAAGGAGAGAAGATTGCTTTATACTCTTTTTTTAAGTTTGAAAACCCATGTCCAAGAATGAAAGGGAATTTAATCACAGATGCCAGAATATGAAGGCTGTAAGAAAAGCCATGTGGGGGGGGAATAAATAGGGACCACCTTAAGCCCTGTTAGAAGATGAATATATCATGGAATATATATATATAATATGTATATATTATATATATATAATAGAAGATATGTATTCCATACACACACACTACATAGAGATAGTCTATGTGATTTCAGTATGGCTGTCCTAAGGAAGCTTAAAGCAGACCTTCGGTAGAAACTAATATGTATACTTGCTGCTTTCCCCTAAGAAATATACATTTCAATATTGATAAAGATACATATTTAAATAACATGCATCATTATGTTATTAAAGTTGCACAATATAAAAGGAGTGTGCATACATATCATAAGGTACATGAGCACTGAAACTGTGGCCGCTTAATAGGCTGTCTAATATAATGTGTGTGTATGTATGTATACATAGCTTGTATGGAGGCCCATTGAGTAAATATGTTTATTACTAAATATGTTATTACTTATTGCATGTTTGACAATATTACTGTTCATAAAAGCTGTAGAGATGACATTTGCTGCTGTTGAACAGCATGTTCATAATATTTGCATTTACTGAGCAAGAACTAATGGTAACAGAATTTCTGTGTTAACACAAATATCTGGGCAGCTCAATTCAAGCATGGTTTATAATTGCACTTTCTAAAGATAAACTGAAGGCTCTGCAAAATGTCATGTCTTCTTTGGGATGATCTTTCCTTAAACATTTTTGTTGGCATTACTCTAAGGTGTTAAGACTCTGGAACTTTTACAAAGTAAAAAAAAAAATATGTTATATTATGTATGGATGTAAAAGCTGCTAAATCTTTAAAATTAAATGTTCTATTGGATTATATAGTTAATAGGCATGGAATTTTGTGTTGTTCCAACTGCTCAAGCAGTCATACCCTGTTTGCTTTTAAAATTTTCTCTGATTGTTCTTGTCTTTTTTTTAAATTTTATTTTATTGTGTTATGTTAATCACCATACATTACATCATTAGTTTTTGATGTACTGTTCCAGGCTTCATTGTTTGCATATAACACCCAGTGCTCCATTCAGTACCTGCCTTCTTTAATGTTCTTGTCTTTTTAATTGTAACATAAAGTTTTCAAAGGCAAAAATGAACAAAGACTGTCAGTCCCCTACGAGCCGTGAAGCCAGGTAGGAAGCTTAGCTACTTCCCACTACAGCATACTGTGGAAATGTGTTTCTGAAACCCTTAAGGTAAGATTTAAAAAAAAAAAAAAAAAAAAAGGACAGTTGTCAAGGATGGTTGATTTTTAAGGCTTAACTACCTGAGCAATGTTCATTTAAAATAGCATATGAGTCTCAGTCAAAGTGATCTAAGCTGAGCAAACGGCTGCTTTGTCCTTTCCTTCCAAGGAAGTTCTGAGGTGCTGCTGCACAATCTGTGAAGGAAATTTCTTTGGATAGTGCTCTTTATTCCTTTTTGGTCATATTTTTTTTTTTTTCATAGCTTTAAAAAAATTTAAGCCTATTGGAAACCTCTTAAAAGAAACTTTCCTAGTCAGAGTCCAACTTTTTTTTTTTTTCTCTTAGTCATCCAAATATGGGTCCTCCAGAAAGACTGCGAGGTAAAAGTACTAGTCTCCTTTGAGAATCAGATTTCTCTGTCAGAAGAGTAAAGGCCTTTGCAGGTCAGTTCCTGTCGTGCTGAGGGCTGGGATCCATTCTGCTTTTGAGGGCGTGGCCCCCAGCTGTTGGCCCCTGTGGGTTTGGTAGAATCTGGAAGGCTGGGGTCCATATCCCAGGCCGGCTGCTTTGCTGGGCTGGGGTTATTCAGCGTCACCCTGCGTTCCAAACATTGGCTTACCTTCCCAAGACCTGGGCATGTTCCTCCAAGTTGCTGGGCCTCAGCAGCACCTCCTGAGGTGAGCGGACCCTCCCTGATGCTTCCTGCTGAAGTCGGCCCAGTTATTCCGTACCAACCCCTGGAAGTGTGAGAACAGCATGGTGAATCATGAGGGAAGTGCCTGTGTGTCCTCTACTCTGCTTTGTGTTCTCGGCACATCCTTCCTTCTGGCTGAAATGAAAATTTTCAGGGAAGATTTTTTTTTTCTTGATCATTTTTGCTATTTCATTTTTTTAAACCTGTTTTTGGGTCTATGGCCACACCAAGGCACCCGATCTTGTCATAAACCTTGTTTTGGGCTATTGTAGCAGAAGTCAGGAATCATGAGAAAGTACAATCAGGCTCCTTAAATGTAACCCAAATTCATGGGCAGACATTTTAAATGGCTCTCATAAATGTTTTAAATGTGTTCCAAAACAGCACTGACCTCCTCCTGGGGAATTCTGTTAACAGGACTGGGCTGTGGTTGCTTTTTACTGACTCGTTGATTTAGGGACCAGCTGCCTCCTAGGAAATTGTGATCAAAAGCTATAAAAACAGACCATAAATATGTCAAATGCCTGAGTAGGATTTGGGAAAGTTGATTTGTCCTGCAATCCAATCTACGTTAAAGGTTGGTGCCACTTGAAATTACTATCCTTAGAGAAGTTAACATCCTCCCAAATAGTTTGTATGCATATGTATGTTGCGTATTTATAACTTCATCCCACGTCCTTCCTCTCCAATTTTATGATTATAGATTTTGTTACGCCTGTCCCCCCTCCTTCTCTATCCCTAACAGTCTCTATATATCAGAAAGGATCAGGGAAGTTGGAACGTCCCAAAAGCTCCTTCACTAAATTAAAGAGAAATAAATTATTTAAGAAGTAGAAAGGCATGGGATGAGAATAGTCAAGTGATTTAGAAGAAAACATTCAAGAGTAGGCCTTTGGAGGCTCTAGATGAAGGCAGAGAGTTAGAGACTCAGGGAGCAGAGGGTTGCCTAAGCTGGGTGTGGGAGTACGCCAGACAAAGTTCTTCAAAGAGCTGATTTCTAGGCTCAGACTTAATTCGAATTAGCCAGATGAAAGGGAACAGGGAAGATAAGAGGTGGTGCATTCAAAAGGAACAGCAAGGATCAAAGCCCATGACTAAGAAAGAGAGATGAAATATTTTTATTTTTAATTTACAATAGTAACTATTTCTCAAAAGGAGGTAGGAAGAGAATGGCTGAAATAGGACAGAAAGTGGGGATCAGGGGTTTGAGTAGTTAGACTACACCCTTGTCTGATTCTAAATTTACTCATGGGCTTGAGATTTAACTGCTGTCTGAAAGGATTGTGATTGTCTCTAAGGTAATGCAACCTGTATGAGATACTCCCCAAAGCCTGGAATTTTCTGTATGAACACAGCAAACGTTTAGGGGAAAAAAATCTTAGAATAAAATAACATTTCATTTACTTAAATTTTGTTTTATTTCATTGTGAACGTAAGGAAAAATAAAAGCTTTTCCAAAATGCTATAATTTCTTCCCTTTCTAAGTTTGCTGTTTTATTCTATATTGTCCTAGCTTCTCATACATAGCAGGGGTTCTTAAAGTGTGGTCCTGGCACCACTGAGCACCACTAGCTTTAACTGAGAACAAGTTAGAAAATGCAAATTCTTAAGCCCCATCCCAAACTTGCTGAATCAGAAACCTTGGGCATTGGACCTAGCAATCCATATGAACACTCCCTCTGGAGGATTCTGATACACATGAAAATTTGATAACCACTCATCTATACTGTTTATGTTTTCTGTGAGAAACACTTTGTAAGTCTTCTCATTCATTAAATTAATTTTGTATATATGTTTCATTTTAATAACCCTATGTTAAATTCCTTATAAGCAATAATACTGTTTTCCACAGCTCTATTAAGACAGAGCTAACATTTAACAGACTGCACATTGAAGGCAGACAATTAACTACCCATGAAACACACACTCATGAAACACTCCAGTCAAGATAATGAACAGGTATATTGCCCTAAAAGTTGTCTCATACCTTAATAATCCTTCCCTCTGATTCCTTGCTGACCACCTCCCCACATCTCAAGGTGTAATCACTTACCTGCTTTCTGTCTCTATAGATAAGTTTGCATTTTCTAGAGTTTTATATAAATTGACTCATATAGTATGTACTCTTTTTAGTCTGGTTTCTTTCACTCAGTATATGATTTTAAGATTTATCCATGCTGGCGCATCAATAGTTGGTCTGATTTTATTACGGGGTGCTATTTTATTTGTGGATATACCACAGTCCGTTTATTCAGTGACCTGTTGATGGACATTTGTATTGTTTCTAGTTTGGGCTGTTGATAAATGAGGCGGTTATGAACATTTGTGTACAAATCTTTGTATGGACAAGGATGTCCATGTCTCTTTGGTGAAAACTTAGGAATGGATCATATGTTAGGTGTATGTTTAGTTTTTTTAAGAAACTGACAACTGTTTTTGAAAGTAGTCGAACCCGTTTTACATTCTCAGCAAAAGTGTATGAGAGTTTCATTTGCTCTAAATCCTCAAGATTGTTTTCAAGCTTTTTGATTGTATTCATTCTGTCAGGTATGTAGTATTATGTCATTGTAGTTTTAATTCGCAAATCCCTGGTGACTAGTGATGTTGAGCATCTTTTTATGTGCTCATTTGTCATTTGTGTATCTTCTTTTTTGAAGTATCTTTTCAAAACTTCTGCCCACTCTTTGTATCGTTTTTTTTTTGTTTTCTTGTTTTTAAGTTTTGATTGTTCTTTATGTATTATAGGTACAAGCCCTTTATTAGACTTTATGATTTATAATATATTCTGCCCAAGGCAGCTTGTCTTTTCACTATCTAAACAGTGGCTTTCAAAGAGCATACATTTTTAATTTTGATGAAGTCCAATTTGCCAATTTCATCTTTCATGGATCATACTTTTGGTTTTATGTATAAAAGGAAACACTTTGACTAATCAAGTCACAGAGGTTTTCTCCAATATATGTTTTTTTTTTTTTTTTTTGTGGGCAACATATTTGAATCTTGCCTTTTTAACCCAACCTGATCATCTCCATCTTTTAATTGGGATATTTAGACCTCTTACATTTAATGTAGTTATTGATACAGTTAGTTTTAGATCGAGCATCTTTTTTGTCTCTTTTCTATTTATGCCATCAGTTCTTTATTTACTTTCTCCTTTACTTATTTATTTTTCTTGCCTTCTTTTGACTTAAGTGAATAATTTTTATAATTCCATTTTATCACCTATGTTAGGTTATTATAACCTGTTATAGTGGTTGCTTTAGGATTTATAGTATACATCTTTACTTATCACAGACTACATTCAAGTCATATGCCTCTTCATTTATAGGTTGACACTTATAATAATATGCTTCCATTGTTCTCCTTTTGACATTGTTATCCCATATTTTACAAACATTACAAGCTTTACACTACATTGCTCTTATTTTTTTTGGACAGTAAATTATCTTTTAAAGAGATATAAATAAGAAAATATGTAAGTATATTTACCCATATTCCTCATCCCTTTGTATATGTCCAGATTTCCATCTGGTACCAGGTTCTTTTGGTCTGAGGCACTTTAACATTTTTGTGGTGAAAGGCTGATAGTGATGAATTATTTCAGCCTTTGTATATCTGTAAAGGAATTTGGGGGGGCTTTGATTTTGGAAGATATTTTTATTTCAGTTTTTTAATATATCGGTCCACTATCTTCTTACTCACATTGTTTCTAAGAAGAAATCTGCCATCATACTTACCTTTGCAGCTCTGTATGTTTGTTTTATTTCTGGCTGCTTTTAGGATTTTCTCTTTATCAGTGATTTTGAGCAGCTTGATTATGACATGCTTTGGTATTGTTTTATTTAGTTTCTTATGTTGGGATTTGTGAAGATTCATTGATTTGTAGACTTATAAATCTCCCTTGCCTCAACTTTTGCGGGAACATATAAAATACAGTTAAAATGACTGTTTCAATGTCCTTGTCTGATAACGCTAACATCTGGGTCAATTTGGGGTCTGTTTCAATTGACTGATTTTTCTCTTCATTTTGGGTTTTATGTTCCTGCTTTCTCTGAATGTCTGGTGACTTCTGATTAGATGCCAGATGGTGAGAATTTTTCCTTGTTTGTGTGCTGGATATTTTGTACTTCTATTAATATTCTTGAGCCTTGTTCTGAGATGCAGTTACTTGGAAGCTGTTTGATGTTTTTATCCTACTTTTAAAATTTGTTTAGGTGGACTAGAGCAATGCTTTGTGTAGAGCTAATTGCTCTCCACTATTGAATCAAGACGCTTCTGTACAGCCTACCCAATGCCTCATGAATCATGAGGTTTTTCCAGTTTGGCAGATGGGAACAGGTACTATTCCTGACCTTCTGTGAGCACCAGGCACTGTTGCCTCTAATTTCTTTTTTTTTTTAGATTTTTTTAAAAATTTTATTTATTTGAGAGAGAGAGAGAGCACAAGCTGGAGGGGGGAGGGGCAGAGGGAGAGGGAGAAGCAGACGCCCACCCCCCCCACCCCCAGCAGAGAGCCTGACGTGGGGCTCAATCCCAAGACTCTGGGTTAGTGAGTTGAGCCAAAGGCAGTTGCTTAACTGACTGAGCCACCCAGGTGCTCTGCTTCTGATCCCCTTGAATGATTCTTTGTCCAGCCTGTGTAATTTCTTTTTTTTTCCGGGATCATGACCAGAGCTGAAGGCAGATGCCTAACCGACTGAGCCACCCAGGCGTCCCCCTGTGTAATTTCTTTACATGTATGTGTTGATTAGTATTCAGCTTCCCCGTGTAGTACTCCCTTCTCCAGTAGTCCAGCCTACAAATCCTAGTGGCTTTGATCTCCTCGGACTCAGAGCCTGCTGGACTCTGCCTGACTACACCTTGCCCATGGTCTGGAACCTCTCTCCAGGCAGTAAGCTGAGATGATCATAGGTCTTACCTCATTTGTTCCTCATCTTTCAGAGATCGCTGTCTCTCCTTATCTCACTCAGGTGTCTTGCAAATTGTTCCCTTTGAGTGTAGGGTAAATCTGGTCCCCATTATTCCGTCTCGGCGAAATGTCGAAGTTCCTGATCCTCTTTTATTCTCATTTGATATATTAGAGCCTGTTACTTAGTGCTGGGGGGAGAAGGGTAATAACATTTGTTCACACGTATTGAGTACTTGCTATCAGCCAGGTATTTTTCTAAACATTACACTGGCTTATTTGATCCTCATAACAATCCCAGGATCTAGAATATTATCTGGATTTTACAGATGTAAAAACTGAGGTATGAGTGACTGGCCCGAGCTTCCAGAGCCAGTAAATGTCAGCCAGTAAATGCCAATTTCAGAACAAGTTGCCTGAATTTGTCTCTTAACCTTGCTCTATGGAGCGCTGTTCCACAGAAATAGCTCACCGTGGAAGCCGCCTTAGGTTTGGGTTACAGCTTGTGCTTTGGATTCAGATCTCAGTTCTGCGGCTTAGGCAAATCGCTGAACCTTCCTGGGTCTCAGTTTCCTCATTTGTAAATAGGGAATGCTTATCCCGACCACAGAGAGTTCTTGTGAAGACAAAAGAAAATACCAAATGTAAAGAAACTGGTACAGTTCCTGGCTGTTCTCTCTGCTTGCTGACTGACTTTAAGGCATGGTCATGCTCAATATTTGAGTTTCAGCCACTTCTTTTTTTGTCTTAAAATTTCTTTTTTTTTTCAATTTTATTTTATTATGTTATGTTAATCACCATACATTACATCATTAGTTTTTGATGCAGGGTTCCATGATTCATTGTCTGCGTATAACATCCAGTGGTCCATTCAGTACGTGCCTTCTTTAATAGTTCTCGGCTCCTCCGGGGCGGAGATTGGGAGTTTCAGCCACTTCTAATTGGATAATAAGGCTTTTAATGCAACTCTGGTGAGGACAGACAGCTACACTGTTTAATTATTTATCTTTAATTACCAGATATAGAGGTGTGGTTTTCAGTTTTCCTATCCATCTTATTTAATCTTTATAGTCACGCTTAAAGAAAGAACTGCCTTTTCTCTTATGTTACAGAGGGAGAAACTGAGACTCAGAGAAGTTTAGAAGATTGGGTCAAGGCCCAAAGTTAGTGGATGGCAGAGCCAAGGCTACCATTCAGGATGTCTGACTTATACCCAGTTCTTTTTATACCACGGACACAATGTCAGTCGAAAGTTGAAAAAAAAAATGCTTTCAGAAAGTTAGTGAACTTTTCAGTGGGTGTATTTATGTTCTGTATGTTATCACTAAAACCCAAATGAGGGGTATTTTTCTGGTAAGGTGGCGTGGATTGGTGAATGAGCCCTCACGTTGCTAAGAATAAAAGGAAAAGTTTCTCAGCTCCGGCTTGGTTGAAAATCAGCATCTGGACCACACTTAATTTTCTGAAAGCCATGTGACTCCAGCATGATCCCCAGAGACGATGAGATGCCCAGAGTTGCAGAATTAAATTTTCCTTTCTCCTTCTCGACTTTTATATTGTGTGCATTTTTGAAGAACACCTTTAATGTTTATTTTTAAATGTGGTACTCTGTGGGTGATAGTGGTGCGTTTCTTTTCTGTGTCCAGAATTTTAAACCTGCAGGCAATAGGAGTGGTAGAGTGAAATTGGCCCTAGACAGTTAATAAATTCTAAGCAGAGACGCATAAATCAGCAAAGGGTATTTTTTAACTTTTTTTTCCCCAAAGGGTGGTTAAGGGAGAACAGGAAAGAAATGTCTTCAGAGAATTGTTTTCTATCAGTTCAGAAAATAGAGGAAAGCACTGAGCAATGCCCAGTGCTGGTTAGCAGATTGTCATTTTTAGGTTTGATGTTCCAGGGTTTAATTGTCTTTCATGTGAACAATCGCAGACACTCTCTGGTGTGCTATGCTAGCATGATAAAAGGGGGTCGTTCTTGCATAGCAATGCCTTTTTTTTTGTATTATTAGCGTAAAAAATTAGCAAGCTGGAAGTCGTTAGAAGGAGTTCCACTCGCATTAATTGTAATGCAGGCTGAATTTGTTTGCAGACCAGCGCAGCAAGACAATAGCAGGGAGAAAAAAAAAAAGCAATATTAATAGCCTTCTACTTATTGTATCATTTTAGTGGGCCTTAATAAGGTGTCTGCTGTCAACCAGAATTTATTTAAAAAAAAAAAGACATAGTAATTGATGTATTGCAGTAAGTATGGATGAGGGCTCAAGTTGATTAATGTATGAGTTGGCTTTTTAAGGCATTTTAAAAAGGCTTCTTAACTGGGTCTTAAGAGACTGGCGCAAGCCTACTGTAAACTACCTCTTTGCAGTTGGAAAACAGCCTGACAGCTGCTGATGTCTCTTGTGGGTTCTTCTCTTTCTTTCTCTTCCTGATCAGAGAAAACTGAAGCCATATACTCCTTGTCAATAATTGCAGTGCTTAAAAATCTTATCAAGGGATTTTGACTCTTCTCTCCAGAGATAAGTTTCCGAAGGTTAAATTAGTTTTACTTGTGTGTGCTTCAAATATCACCCCTTCCAACAAGGAGTGAATTTGGTTTTTAAATAAGCTGCTATTTTGTGGTTTGCTTTAACCCGGACCCTGTGTGACATGAACTGTTTTGATGTCAGAGATGAACTTGGTCCAAAAGAAGTTACAGCTCAAGATCAAGGTCTGTGTCTTCACTTTCAAATGGCTTGTGGGGTGTGTGTGTGTGTGTGTGTGTGTGTGTGTGTGTGTGTGTGTGTGTGTGTGAGAGAGAGAGAGAGAGAGAGAGAGAGAGAGACAGACAGACACAGAGAGACACACACACACAGAGATTAAGCAACTGGTAATATCTATATGGAAAAATGAAAGAGCAGGCTTCCTAGAAAATTTCCCTTTATATCAGTTGGAGATCCATTCATCCATTTTTCCTTTTGCTCAACACACAGTGTATCAACTCAACTCTATATTTTCTTTTCACAGAAAGTTTTTTTTTAATAAGAAGCAAAGCAACTGAGTTATAATCCCAGGGGAGACGGGGGGGGGTAGAGAAGAAGAAGGAAATCGAAATACTTTGCTTTCTTTGGTATCCATAGGTGTCAACACAGTGCCCCAGGTAGTAGGTCACCTCTTTTGATAATAATAAAAAGATATTTGAAGAATTCCAAGCTGGCTGAAACTATCAGGCTATCACCGTGCCAGTTTGAAGGAAGCACCTCATCATTATTCAGCACCACTGCCTTAATGTGAATTGAGAGAAACTCCATAAACATGCCGGGGAGAAACGAGAGTGGGAAGAGGGGCAGGGAAAACACGCACCCTGCACAGTCCTGTCGGGGGACTTCTTTGTGCAACTGGATTTGCAAGTTGACAACTGCCACGAGGCATGTTCTGCGGGAGCATCCGCAGAATCACCTCTGCAGATGGGTTTATCCTGTTGGCTCGCAGGTGTTATGGCTTATTGGTGAGTGGGCGAGTGGGCAGGCCGGGGCAACTGATTGGGTGGATGGAGTGCAGATGTGTTGCAGGGTGGGTCCTGCCCTCCAAGCTTCACATATTCAGACTTGTTGCCACTTTACCATGATCATCCTCACAAGTGAGTTAAAGAAGCGTTTTGTTTTCTGAGTCAGCTGGCCACAGCTTAACTTACCTCTTCATTTCCTACAGTTGTGTTAATTGTTCAGCGTTTGACTTTTCTCATGTGTAAAATGGAGAAATAGCGAGAGCCACCGAGATGTTTCTTTTTTTAAAATTTTTTTTATTATGTTAATCATCACAATTTACATCATTAGTTTTTTGATGTAATGTTCCATGATTCATTGTTTATGGATAACACTCAGTGCTCCATGCAGAACATGCCCTCTTTAATACCCATCACCAGGCTAACCCATCTCCCCACTGAGATGTTTCTAAGAATTAAATGAGATAATTCACAGGAAGCAATTACCTTAGGGTCTGGCACCAAATAAACGTGCAAGTCAACTATAATAGTATCCGCAGCAACTTTAGGCTAAAGACAGGGCTACTGTTTGTTGTTGCTTTGATGCTGTTGTCAGGAACCTGGCTTTGTCTCTAAGCCCTGGTACTGTTCGAGCCAACTTTAACAGGGGTGTTTTGTTGTTGTTGTGGAATATCAAATCCAAATATTATATCAGTTGTCTGTAGGTCCCAAGAGATTTTTTTTTCCAAGAGTTTTTTTTTTAAAAGCATACTACCTTTGTTCCTCAGGATGAAAATACACGTAGGACAGATTCTTCCAAAATGGAGCCCAACATTGCCCCCAGAGAGCTAACCTGGCAGACTGTGCAGCCAAGATGTTTTTAGTTGCCCCATAAATATCTTCAGAGGACAAGACATTTCTAGAGCACTGAGCAATGTGACCCGCCATTTTGGGGATCCATTGGCCAAGACGATCAGACAGCCATGAGTAGCAACCTCCAGCTCCATATAGACGTTGCCATTTCTCCAATGTGAATCCCTTCCATTTCTCCTTCCCTGAGGCATAAAACTGAAATGGTGAGTACTCTTACACTGGGAAGTCGATAAAACTGCCTTTCAACAAAATTTGTGGAGTACCCACTTATGCTTAGACTTCGTATATATTTGGGTACATACAGGGTATTACTTAGATGCTCAAAGATGTACAAAGATGGATAAGAGAACTCCCTGATCTTCAAGGAGATTACAGTCTAATAAAAAATACAGATGGGGGCCTTTGTTGCGGCTGCAGAGCCTAACCCCCAGCTTCTTCACAGAGTAATTGATGGCACTGTGTCTGGATTATCACAGTGTTTCTGATTTAACAGAAGGCATACATGTTCTAGAAGTTATAAATGGACTTTAAAAAATGTAAACGGTAAAAAAATATATCTGATGGCGAGATAGGTCAGTAGCTGTATCAGTTGATTTCATCAAGGAATTATCACGGAGTGGTTGAAATGTTGAAAGATAAAATAAAAAGACAAGAAAGCTAGAGATTGGCATCAAAGGAATAAAGACCAGGAGGTGTGGGAAAGAGAGAAAAATGGAGGGGCGGAAGCGGAGGTGTGTTTGCAAACAGAGTGGGATTGCTAAACTAGAAGAACAGTGAATTGAGGACAAAACAGGAAAGATTGCAAATATTATACAAAAGAAGTTGGAGTTATTTATTACGTACGAGCCTGTACCATTGACCATTTTTGAGGCTGGAGGTGACAGGATCTACACTGGATGTTTGGAGGCTATAACTGGCAGCATGTGAAGGGCTTGTTGAGAAAGGCATAGAATCCATTCTGAAAATAAAGCCTTCTCATTTCCCTTTGATACTGGACAGCCAATTGGCCTACAGACCTTGCTCCACAGAAGAAGTTTGGCTATTTTTCACCTTTAACTTGGTTCAGTTCTTTAGCATAATATATACCTGTTAGGGTACAAAAATTTATGATATGTGTGTTCTTGGATAAGATGTAGACTGCTGCAAAGTTTGGAAACTCTTGCAAAGAACAGGCATTCTAATAGGTTTAGATATTGAAGGCTAAAGGCATTTCTATAAAAATCTCACTTACAGAAAATATGTGGAATGGGTGGGTACTGCCTGGTGCTTACCATCTCCTAGGACCTAAACAAAGTGAGTAGAGCCGTGGTCAGAAGGCCTTAACTACGTTTCTAGACAGTAGACCAAATACATCTTGATCTGGAAAGAACTATGGTGGGAAGTTAGAAGACAGAGCTGAGTGCGATCCATCTTGAACGCCAGACTTCCAGAACTTGGATTAGATTCTCAGCCACTTAGGGCCTCAATTTCTTAATTTAAAAAAAAATCATATTAGTCAACTAAATTCTTCTTCTCGACAATTCTATGATTTTTCAAGAGTCCCACAAACACAACTTTATTCAAAACTTAGCGTAACTATAACATATAAGTGCTGTTTACCTATGCTCAGGTTTGCTTGATATTAGACAAGATAGCAAAAAAATATTTTTTGCCTTCCAAGAGTTTACAATCTCATTGTAGAAATAAACCACAAGATTTGTCAAAATACGTTTAATGAACAATAAAATGCTTAGAAGATAAATGAGCTATTTTTCACAATTATATCAAAACTCTGATCTTGCTTATGTCTTTAATTGTGAATCCTTGTACCATGGTTTCTACTCCAAGGCATTTCCTGTGCAGTGTCCTGCTTACCACTGTTGTGCTCATTACTTTGATTAACTAGTATTGGTTCTTTATTAACATCCTTGTAAGAGAGAGTGCCAAAAACCCAGCATATATCGGTAGTATCATATGAAGAGTCCAGCATTTACCACTAAACTCATTAAAGCTGGTGACTAATTGATTTCAAAGGTGAAGAGACACCCTAAACATAATTTTAAAGGAGTATTTCTTAACTCAAGTAAACCAGGCATAAGCAACCCTTTTGAGACACTTGCTTTTTCTCTTTGCTTTGAATCTTTATTGATTTATCTGGTAAACTTCTCAGCAGCAAGAGGTTTGTCTAGCTCTTTCTTGATCACTGCTCTTCCTTATTGTTCATCCTGAGGTCCCTTTTTCAAAGTCTTATGTCCTCTCCTTTTGACTGACCCATTCAGTGATTCTTCATAATTCCTTATTACGTAAAGTTGAAATCAATGGCCCAGTGTTTTATCTCTCCTAAATACCACTTTCCCTTATTTCGATAATACTCAGGAAAAGATAAAAGGACCCTTAATTTGGCCAATGGGAGATGCACACTTCTGCAAATTTACAAGCAACAGTAGTTCTCTGCTAAATTGCTGTATTTCAAAACCGATTTTGATGCCAAAATGGAAGAACAGAAAATGCATCTTGTTGGCTTAAGGGGTCATACTGACTCAGAGCAGGAAGTTTTTGGTAGTGAGTGGGCACTCTGCAAGTGTATTTATTCCTTCTTTACAAAAAAATTATCTTTCCAATTAGGCATATGTCTTTAACCTTTCATGCTGGTTCTGCCAAGAATTCCAAGAAGAGTCTAGAAAAATATTTTTAATCACAATGTCTGATCAAGTTTAAAATGCATTCAATAAAAGCAAAATATGTTGGTGGAGAGGTTTACATATATCATGTTAGTTAACTACACATCTAAACACATGCACTTCTACCACACTTTTTTAAATGTTTAGACAAATTTCTAGAAGGCCACTTTTTCAGGACAACATAAAACATTCATCAGCACTTCAGGTTACAGTCTTGATAAAATACAGTGCTATTATTTAAGCACTTAGATATTAAACACTGTAGATATTAACTATAGTGATATTTCTGTAGATCTTTGACCCTTTCTTTCTTGATAAACTCTGTATCAGTAGATTCAGTGAGAAGCATAAAATCTATAATCAATTCCATCAATCTTTCTCATTCCCATTTTAGAAAACAGCAGGCTATTTATTATAGATTATAGGAAGAGTTTAATTCCTGGGGAAAATGATATGTAATATAGTCTTTTTATATTAAATATTGTTGCCTTCAATTTTGCACATATTGAAGTGTCATCAAGAAATACACTTTTTGGGGTATCTAGATGGGATGGTTAAGTGTCTGACTCTTGATCTCTGCTCAGGTCATGATCTCAGGGTCTTGAGATCAAATACCACATCAGGCTCCATGCTGGGCGAGGACCCTGCTGGAGATTCTCTCCCTCTCCCTCTGCTCCTTCCCCCCACCCCCTGTTCTCTCTCTTTCTCTAAAAAAAAAAAAAGAAGGAAGGAAGGAAAGAAAGAAGACACTTTTGATTATTGGTATAAAGGAGATAGGAACCAGAAAATTTTATAATTATCAGACCAAAGATACATGTACATACATTTATTTAATCACTGTATCTCGTTTTTAGCCTGTTTCTATACATGGTGCAATTTCTAGATGAGATCTTTGTATTGAAACCACATCTGGTGAGTTGAGTGGCAACGACTTTTTTTTAAGGATGCAAATGTTAATGAACTTAATTGCACTTCCACCAAAAGTAATATGTTCTTAAAATTATGAATTTCTAAAATAACTAATGAATTAGTGTTTTCTTCTGGAAAAGAAGAAAGGTAATAAGGTACTATTTATTGGGAAGTATATTTAGATTGACAACAGTAAGTAAAGAGTGAAAACCCAGCTGCCGTTTAACAACCATTTTTACAATTCATTTCATTTGAAAAAAATTCAAGAAGAATGATTTTAGAGAAAATTCATTTGGAAGATGCTGATTACCTGGCCATCTAAATTTTTAAATTATGTATATATTTCTATTTGAAATGTCAGTAAGTATATTTGACTTGTTACAGACATAATAAAATATTCTGTAAAACTGATAAATAAGTCTTATCTTGTGGAAGGACCAAAATAAAGTCCATTACACTTCTCAGAGTCTCCATTTATTTAGAATGAAAATTTGGAGGTATAATTAGAAATATTCATAGTTAAATCATCCACCCGGAAAGAAACGTCATAAACTTCTTCCTGCTGAAGTAGATACCTTCAGTGTATCCAGTTAAGAGTCAGGCCCTATTTTTAACCCCAGGCTATGATCTGGAAAAACTGTAGAGTGGATAGCTCAATACTGCTGTTGTTTGTATAAGCTCTATTGAAGGAATCCAGATAGCCTTGTAATAGAGAAAACACTGAAAGTTCAACTAAAGCAGTTGACATTTCTTAATAGTTGAGGAACATGGGCCTTTTCATTTTCTCATTAATCTGTTTCCCAAATAATCACTATCAAAGCAAGTTTTTAAAGCCGATTGTTCCTGATAGCCAATGCTGAAATGAAGCAGTTAAGAATCCCTCTGATCTCTTGGGAGTAAACTCTCTTTGCAGATAATGCCCAACAAGAGAATTTCTGTTCATTTGCTATCCAGTTTAATACGAACAAGTGGAATTTGAATTCAGCAAAAGATAAATAAATATATAAATGAAAGTCTCATATAGGCTTTTGGGTGAATGCATACCTTTAAATATCAAAAGATAACGATTTGTATATAGCATTGTTATATAATGCATTTCTTGTCTTCTGTTGGGTTCATGTGACAAATTCCCGTCGATAAGCCCCAGACTCTGGAGTCACTTGTCTGGCTAGTTATTAAGATTAAGATAAGTACTAAGAACGAAAGATACGGTGCTTTGTACTACCTTTGTGGCCTTGGGCCACCGAGGATTCTGAGTGTAAACAATGAATGAAGTCAGTTCACCCTGACTCTCTTTCAGAACTGAGGTGTACACTGTAGATACTGGTGAAATACGATTGGAGCAGAGTATGAAGATTATTTTTAATAAAACATATTTTTCAACTTACCCCAAATCTTCAAGTGTATGTAAATGTGGCAGTAAGTTTAAAGAAAAGGGATCGACTATCGAATTTTTCTTTTTATATTGTTATTCAGGACTGAAGAGATAATTATTGGGTCATAGGTAATTCATAACAGAAAGGCATTTTACCCTCATAAAATATGCCAAAAGGAAAAAAATACAAGATACTTGGGTGCATTTAGGGACTTTAAGATGAAAGATATATTAGTAAAAAATATATTTCTAATGCATATTCAAAGCTAGACTTGCCTATTAAATGCTTCTCACTAATTTTTCTCAGAGTGAAAAAAAGTGCACGTACTGTTCTCTAAAGCTGATGGAATGTTCCAGAGGCACACCGAGCAGAGACAAATATTTTCTGAAGTTCAGTCAATGATTCTCACTAAATATAGTAAATATGAGCTTTGCTGCAAATTGGTGGGCAACGTTTCCAGCCCAGCAAAGTTTAACTGTCTAGGAGATGGCTGGAGGAGTGATAGAAAGGGGTAATTTAGCAAGCATACCATAGCAACATGCTGCGCCGTGGAGAGCGCCGGGTAGCTATTAATTTTTGTTAATGAATTTAAAACTAGATGTATGGAAATGGTTATATGAAATGTATACACTGCTAAACAGTTAACTAGTCCTTAGGGCTTAGGTTTAATTATCTGTGTGTAAATCATTTTGAGCAGGGCGATCTAATGAGTCAAAAAAAAAAAAGAAAACAACAACAACCCTAGAAACTCATATGTAGCTTTGTAATGCCTTCTGAACACAACGAGCCAGCTACTCCCAACCTGCAGGTAGAGAAACAGTTCACGTATCCATGGAGGGCTCAGTCCTCATGGAGGCCCTTGTCAGGGCTGTGGGGTGTATAGCCTTTCCCATCCGAGAACCAGAGCCAGCAGAGGAGATGGCAGAGAGCACACTGTTCTGCCTTTTGGTTGCCATTCTATGTCCCTCAAATCCAGTGGTTCTCAACTGGGGTCATTATGCCTCCCAGGAGATATCTGGCCATGCCTGGAGACAGTTTTGGTTGTCACAGCTGGGTGGCTGCTCCTGGTATTTAGTGGATAGAAGCCAAGGATGCTGCTAAACATTGAACACCGCACCAGCAGCCCCTACAATAAACAGTTATCTGGCCCCAAATGTCAGTAGTGCTGAGGTTGAGAAATGCTTTCCTATGCTAAACCTTGGAACAGTCTTTATATTAAAAAAAAAGACATTGGGGAGGGTATGTGCTATGGTGAGTGCAGTGAATTGTGCAAGATTGTTGAATCCCAGATCTGTACCTCTGAAACAAATAATACATTATATGTTAAAGAAGAAGAGGAAGAAGAAGAAGAAGAAGAAGAAGAAGAAGAAGAAGAGGAAGAAGAAGAAGTTGATGATAGCAGGAGGGGAAGAATGAAGGGGGGTGGAATCGGAGGGGTAGATGAACCATGAGAGAGGATGGACTCTGAAAAACAAACTGAGAGTTCTAGAGGGGAGGGGGGTGGGAGGATGGGTTAGCCTGGAAGAGGGCACGTTCTGCATGGAGCACAGGGTGTTATTCGCAAATAATGAATCATGGAACACTACATCAAAAACTAATGATGTCATGTGTGGTGATTAACATAACATAAGAAAAAAAAAAAGAAAAAAATAGTAACAATAGCTACAAAAGGAAGCAAGAATGGAGTTGTCACCCTTCCACTCCCCAAGCATATTGTTGTGTTTTAGAGCTTTAGAGGGCAAAGCCACTGCCACGATGTCCCTTGCCAACAGGATCCCCAGTGTCTGCGGGTGGACCCTTCAGCTCTATGGTTGGGATGTTTTGATAAGGGGCCATGAATAGAGAGCAAGCTTCCCCGGGGCGGGGCTGAGGACCACTTTGTAAGAGGGTAGAATCGCAGACCCAAGTTTGCGATTGGAAGAATAATGGAAACTGCGCCGCTGACACAGGAACCTTGACTAAGAAGTCTCGCGAGATTCATTCCAGCCCCTGACTGGTTGTGGGGCAAGGTGTGTGTACCGTTAGGAAGGAAACAGGACAGAATGCGAAAAGACCCGCTCCGAGTCCCCTGCAGAAAGTCATTTGAGGAATTAAAACGTATCCCTTTCCATTCTACTTCAGTTAAATCATGGTGTCTTTTGGATTCGCATTTATGGCAATTCCTTCTCTGCTGAGAATAAAGATAAATAGCCAATAGGCTCTCCACCCCCGTACAGTTTATTAAGTAAACTAAAATTGGAACATAATGCCATGTTAAAGTAGATTTATAGTGAAAACACTGAACACTACTTGAAAACTTTAGATAGAAGACATTTGTCCCCTCCCACATTTTCAGACTTCTGGGAACAGGAATTATGCATAGAGGTCTTGATGTACTGTAACTGGTATTGTCAACTCAGATTTGTGGCCTCAGCAGTAATCTTAATATGTGATTAACAACCCTTTTGTCTTGTGCATTTTAAAATATAAAAGTGGTGGTCATCCTGCTGTTGATGGTCATTGGATTATTTACCTGGAAGGAATATGGAGTTACCAACGCCCTGAGAATTCAAGCAACTGTGTCTTTTCTTGGTTTGGTGACTGCATAGTAGCAGGATCCCAGAAACTTGCTTTCTGCAACTGAATTGGTTAAAAATGTCAATCTTTGAAGAAAAGTGCTCAAGGGAATGTCAAATGAAACTGAAGATCCACGCTTAGGCTTACCTGGACCTCAGTTTCTCTCTTTTGAGGAATGTTAATTAGCGCAGGACTCCCCTAAATTTACTAAATAAATTATTTTGTGATTGTGAAAAATTAAGCAAACAACCATATTTGAGATCACCAATGTATATAAAAAATCTGTTACAAATGTTCACAGCCTTTGATTCAGTTCATTCTATTTTCAGGCATCCTGAGAAAGTAATCAGAGATCTAAACCAGGGGTCAGGATCGCAAACTGCTGTCCTGAGACCAAACTCTGTCCCATACCTATTTTTGTAAATAAAGTTTTATTGAACTGTAGTCACCATCCATTTATCTACATGTTCTCTATGGCTGTGGAAAAAGTTGAATAGAGGCCGAAGCCATACAGCTTGAAAAACCTAAAATATTGGCTGTCTGCTCTTTAAAGGAAAAGTTTGCTAACCTCTCTAGACAAAGACATATGTTTATTGTTTCCTTGTCTAGAAGGAGAAATATAATTTATTATAGAGCATTGTTAACTAAATGGCAATAAATACCTCTAATGAAATATCCTGTTCTGCCCAAAATATTTACCAAGAATTTTTAAAGACATGGAAATGTTTTCACAATACAGTAAGTGGGAAAAAGTAGATTTGAAAATTGTGGATGCAACATGATATTAACTATATAAAGATGTCCAGAAAGAATGGACTAATTGGAAACAAACTATAAAATAGTTGTTTAGGGATAGTAGGATTATGGGTAGTTTTAATTTTATTTTTTTATATATATGATCTACATTTTCTAATGTGTGTGTTGTGTTTTAATTACTTCTATTGTCAGGAAAAAAGAGAAAGGTTGAATAGTTACAGTGAAAAGAAAATAAAAGAGAAGAGGCACTGGGAATCCTTCCACAGGTTTTTTTCCTCCTTTGACCAGTGGAAGAGCCATTGCCTTTGCCTTGGTCTCAGAGGGAAGGTGGAGCAGAGGTACCCTGGGTGGAGGGCACATCCTTTGTCCAGGAGCCTGAGGTCATGTTCACTATTAACTCCAGCTGTCACTTCTTAGGTCCAGAGGTTTATCAGATGAGCTGAAGCCTAAGAGTAGAGGCTTGGGAGAGTGTGCATGCTTGAACTTGGAAATGTTGAAGGAAGGGCAAGGGTGAGTCAGAAAGTTCCAGAGTTGGAGTGTTTTGGTGGGAATAACTGAGTCAGGTCCTGAGGAGGGGCCAAGGGTGCCTTGGGGCAGGATTAGGGGAACAATAGAGTTTACCAGCAGGGAGGGGTCACAGGAGAGGGGACAAGGGAAAGTGGTTCTGACAGGCATCATCTACTTACCAGCTTTGCCCACACCCACCTTCGCTCTGTCAGACTGTTTATCCAGCTCTTCTGTGTCTCCCCACAAAAGCAGATGAGAGCTACTACGGCCAGCTTTGTTCTTCTGCAGGAGGTAGAATCAGTTATACTGTTATCCTTCTGTTATTTAGATTATTTATTGTGTCACTAGAAAAATTAGGTGAAGAAAATGTGTGTCGTCTATAACCCATTCCGATAAAGGCTCTTGGGTGTTTGACTATCTTTGGTTGAATTAGATGTGGTCACTTTTTGCAAATATTTATAGCACCCCTCCTCTATGCCAAGTGCTATTCTTAGCACTGAAGGCACCAAGGTAAATAGGACAGAAAAATGTTTTTCTGCCTTTATGGAAATTGAGTGACAGGGTGAGGAAAGAGACAATAATCATATACATAACACATACACTAGTTCAGGTACTGATAAGTGCTAGGAAGATGGTCAAAGAAGGTTTGGAAGATGATAAATTAGTGACTTTGGAGACTGGGTTGGGAAAGGGCTACTTTATATGAGGGGTATCCAGGGGTTCTCTGTGGAGAAAACGTTTGAGCTGGGACCAGAATAATGAGGCAGAATTGGCCGTGCAAAAACTCAGTCGTGCTCAACTAAAGCACATATTTTAATTGTTCCAGGTACTGTTTTGGTCTCTTGGGTTATAATAGCGAACAACAAAAAAAGCCCCTGCTTGTAAGGAGGTGTGTGTGTATGTATAGTGCATGAAGAATGATAAATCAGTATGAGAGTGTTGAGCAGGATGGGGTGCCTGAGTGTTATTTTGTGGCAGAGTCCTTGAACAACCTATAAGTTTGTATTCGAATAGAAACCTGAAAGGAGCTAGGGCAAGGTTTCAGGGCAGAGTGTCCAAGCCGAGCTTCAGTGGAGGACGAGCTTGGTGTGTTAGCATGGCAGGGAGAAGGGAGAGGAGGCTGAGTTCCATGCACAGGCTGGAGAGCAGTAGAATGTGCCATCAGAGCTGGGCAGGGCGGAGTGTGTCAGGCCTCGTGGACGGAGGTGTGGAGTTTAGAGTTTATTCATTTGAGCCTAAACAAACATCGGGAGTTTTGAAGCAGGGGAGTGATGTCCTGTGATTTCCCCTCCGTTGAGGGGCTTACTAGAGAAAAAGGTGGGAAAGAAGGTATAAATACTTACTTTAGAGTTGAAAATATCCAGACAATGCCCAGGCATTCAATTCTCCAGCCTCTCTTCAGAGCTTTTCTTAAAGTGACCACAGAAAGAAAGATTTAGGGAGGACCTGGTTCTGAGTTCCCCAGCCTGGGATGCGTTTCAAAGGCAAGCCTCTGCGTTCATAAAGAGGTTCATCTGGCTGGAAGGATTCCTTCTCTCTCTTTTCCCCTCCCCTTATTTTCATTAAGAAAAGAATTGCATTTTCATCCCTGAAGCGCTGCATAGTAAGATGAGAAGCCAAAGGAGAATGCACCCAAACAGTGCCTGAGGTAAAGTTAGGACAATCCTAGGATTCCTGAGGGCTGTAATTAAAGCTATCTGGATTAAAAAAGAGTTATTTCAATTCAGATTTGTGTTCCAAGGAAACAAGCAAACAAACAAAAAATGGAAGAAAGAATGGGAAAGTAAAATAAAGCAAAAGGAACTCTTAATTCCAATGTATTCAACTCCCCCATCAGAAGAAATGGCATTAATTCAGGTACCCAATTACAGTAATGTGGTTCAGAGTACCTCAATAGGTGTTTCAATCTCAAGCCAGGACTAACATTTGTAATCCTTTAAATGCACTTAAGAAATTGATGTTACAGCCCCACAATCTGTTAGGGGCCTTGCTTGCTGGATGATTGCAAAGTATCCCACCATTAATTGGATCATCAGAATGTGATCCGCGTCCTGGTCCCTGGATTATGGAAGACTGACTCTGCTCTCACGTGTTGAACCAGAAGCTCCTTTTGCTAGAGATTTTGACCCTTAATGTAGATAAGTGGTATTTTTCATCAATCTTAGCTTGCATTAAAAAAGGGGAAATGTCAATTCAATGTGGGGCATTTAACTTAATTCAACATCTTTTAATTTAATACCTTGGAAAAGTTAGTCTCTCCGACCTACCTCACACTTTTGCTGATGGAATATTTTGTAAAGCCCTATTGAAAAAAGGTTGTCTTCTCTTCGTTAATAAAATCACAATTTTGAAATTCCCTGCATTTCATGCTATGGTTGTGCAAAAAAACAAAACAAAACAAAACACAACAAAACACCAGAAAGAAATCTCACAAAACTCAGGCAAAACAGAACAAACAAAATTCAATTTCTTCATAGCTCACTTTGTTAGGACAGTATTGAAAAAGATGCGTAGAAATGGAATTAAAAAAAAAAGTCTCATTTGTCTCCTATTCCAGTGTTTGGGTGGGAGCAACTAGGTGGTCTATTTGACTGCCTGGTCATCATGAATTTAGGACAAGGTAGAAGGGGTAATTTTATTCCCTTTAAGGCAGAAAGAGGAATGAATTCATACTGTTGTTTGCTTACTAATTTTTTGATGGTACACATCGTATAAGTATAAAGTCTGGATTCCAGGTTAGTGGGTTTTCATGAGATTTGACCAGCTCAGAGAAGAATACTGTTCTGCATTTGCGTATGTCCTCTCAGGAGGAATGTGAGCAATAAAGCCATCTTAGCAATCTTTTCTTCAAAGATCTGTGGTATAAATTCACTGTCAAATGCATAGCCTCTCTGTTTCTGGGACTAGGAGTAGTGCTTTCTGGCCAATGGGTAAATAAAGATGCAGGTATTCCTGCAAAAAGCACTTACAACTCAGTAAAATGGCCACCTTAGTCTCTGGCTGTGTTACCTGATAAGTGTGTCACATACCACTTAACTGGAGTCTTGGTTGACAGTTTGTTGCTCCTTCTTCAGGCAGAACATAGAGCTGTCTCTTGCTTTAAGGACACTTTGGGTTGGGGAGAGAAGTGGAGTTTGTGACAGAGTACTGCGCTCGTTTCTGATGCTCTGAAGACACATAGAGTCTCAACCACAGCTGCTGCAACCAGTGCCCTTTCGGTCCAGCCTCTTCTGGGCCCTTATTTCATAATGGGGTCCCTTGTAAGTAAGTCCATATGAGTGCAGGATGCCTGAGATGCCCTGCAGACCTGCATCGGACTTCCCTTGTAAGCAATGATTTGACTCAACTATGAACCGGGATTCTCTTAAGCCACAGGTTGAGGATATAAATTCAACTCTGAGACAGAAAAAGTAGAAGAAAATTAAGGACTTGACATAGAACTAGGCACTGTGAAGAAGCTGATACCATAGATTTCATAAGTAACACTGTACTGCACCAAAAATGATCTTGGGATGTTGGGTATTTTGTTGGAGTCATTTTTGCCAGTATGAATGGTGGAGAAAAATATCTCCTGGCATTACTTTGTCCGGTCTGGCAATGAACTCCTAGACAAATGGATTTTGGCCAACATTTTAATGGCCAAACACTTATTTTATAATAGAGTGTTCCTTAATTTAGGTTTGAAAAATAAAAACCAGATACCAAAACTGGACCTCACTATGAAAATTATGTTCCTCTTTTTCAAAATCGTCTGTGCCTTTCCAAGCCCATATATTTTCTCCTTCTTTGTCTTTTTCAAATGTAGAGATTCATAATTTTATCACAATCAAAGTGGCGTTTGCTGTATTTGCTGAACCTGGATGAACTAGCAGGGACATTTTCGAAAGGTTTTATGTTAGAGCCGGGCGCTTGTCTTGTCTTTTATTCCAGACTGCAAGCCGCATCTGGCCCTGCAGGTGGAGGAGGGGTTAAGAGGTAAAAGTAAAGCTGCTATCAGCTACCTGTCTTACTGTTTTAGGTTTTCACCTGGCCGGCCACTGTCCTGGGGAGTCCCGTTTTCTTGATGGCTTTCCAAAGTGGGCAGCAAAATGCTCCTAGCCCTTGTTCCTTCGTGTTAAAGTTTCGTCCGGAATGAAGCTGGCTGGCCTCTGGTTTTGCCCAGTGCTCATGTACCTCTACAGTTTCCTTCGTGATTGAATTTCTCTAGAATCCCCCAGGATAAAGGTAGTGTGCAAACAGCTGCTGACCAGACTGCTAGCCCCTGAAGTTAAGAGTGTGGGGTTTACCCTGTGCTCTGAGACTTCCCCGCAGGGAAGAGGGCTGTTGGAAGGCTGTTTCTGGGTGTCTGCCCTGTGTTTATGAGTGTTTCTCTTTCTATCTCTTCCTTTCCTCCCTCTCACACCCCCTTCTCTCTATCTCTCGACGTCTCCTCCCCACTTCTCCCTGTCTTGCTCCCTATCCAGAAGTTAGAAAAACAAATCCTATTTTAATTTGAAGATCCACATTACCCTTTCACAAAGAGGCTACCTGTGCAATTTGGGGTTGATTGGTGATAACTGTTAACTATTTAACAATTATTTCAACCTTAAGGCAATGCCATTTATGGTTAATGTAGTTGGTTAGAGCATAATGAGTTGAGGCCAAGGTCATGAATGTGATTCCTGTCAGTAATTTTCACTCTTTTTAAATAGTGTCACAGTATTCTAAAATGCATCAAATGTCTTAACAATGTGTCTCTCTAGTCACTGCATTATCAGAAAAGGAAGTGTCAAGGTTTCAAAGTCATTATCAAAACCAGGGAGAAAAATGACAAAGAGTATGTATGCTAATTGTTGGTTAGTGGTATGATGTTCATATACTAAAGACACTTTTGTAGATTGAAAAAGAAATTAAACCAATTTTTGATGCTGTACCACAGCTTCTTTCCTCCATTACCAGAATCAGAACCAATTTCACTTGATGATCCTGAGATACTGTGACATGAGTAAACAGGAAAGGATCTCGTTCTTTCTTCTCATTACTTGGATTCTGGTGCTCAGCTGGGGTGGGGGGTTCTAAAGCAGAAGGAGATGTTTTATCTAGTGAGTACAGAGACAACACAAGAGCTAGATGTAAGGGTGGCTTTGGTCTTCATTTATGCCAGCTATGTAAATGAAGAGATGATTTTGAGGAAGTAGACTCAAGAAATGCTCATCTCCCATACCTGGGTTGTACTAGGCTTTTAGCTGTATGTTGCCCTAACTACTCTATTAAAAAACAAAACAAAACAACAACAACAACAAAACCCCTCAGTGTAAAGCTTCTGAAAGCTGACTGACCCTGTAACCTACTTTATAAGAAGTCTGCACCCATCACTATTGGACAGAATTAATTTCAGCACTTTTTAAATTGTTAATCTTACAAAGGACAGCTCCTTGACGGATCCCGCAGGTCATCTTTCCGTATGCTAGAAGCCAGCATGCTAGAAGCTGTGGTCAGGGTTCGTGGCTCTGGACCCCATCAGCCTGCTTTTGAGTTCCCTGCTGCCTTTCAGAATGAATTCTTTATCTCCTCTAGCTGACTATATCAAATTTTCTCTCCCCCTCTCCCTCAATCTGGGTATAATTGACATGCAATGTTATATTAGTTTCAGGTATACAACCTAGCCATGCAGCATTCGGATACATTGTGAAATGATCAACACAGTAAGTCTAGTTACCATCTGTCACCATATAAAGTTAATACAACATTACTGAATACATTCCCCATGCTGTACATTACATCCCCATGATTTACTTATTTTATAACTGGAAGTTTGTACCTCTTGATGTCCTTCACCCATTTTGCTTGCCCCACAAGCCCCTTCCTCTCTGGCAATCACCAGTCTGTTCTCTGTTTTTATGAGCCTGGATTTTGTTTGCTTGTTTGTTTTGTTTCTTAGATTCTATGTGTAAATGAAATCATGTGGTATTTGTCTTTCTCAGTCTGGCTTACATCACTTAGCATAGTGCCCTTAAGGTCCATTCATGTTGTTGCTGATGGGAAGATTTCATTCTTTTTTATGGCCAAGGGGTATTCCATTGTACATGTATCACATGGTCTTTATGCATTCATCCATGGATGGACACAGGTTGCTTCCATATCTTGGCTATTGGAAATAATGCTGTAATGAACACAGGGGTGCATATATCTTTTCGAGTTAGTGTTTGCATTATCTTCAGAGAGATACCCAGTAGTGGAATTGCTGGATCCCATGGTAGTTCTAGTCTTAATTCTTTGTGGAACCTCCATGCTGTTTTATATAGTGGCTGCATCAGTTTACATTTCCACCAACAGTGCACGAGGGTTCCCCTTTCTTCATATCCTAGATTTTTAATAACACTTGTTATTTCTTGTCTTTTTTATAATAGCCATTCTGACAAGTGTAAGGTAATATCTCATTATGGTTTTGATTTGCATTTCCCTGATAATTAGTGATACTGAGCATCTTATCATGTGCCTCATGGCCAGCTATGTGTCTTCTTTGGAAAAATGTTTATTCAAATCCTCTCCCCATTTTTTAATCAGGCTGTTTTTTTAAAATATATTGAGTTGTATGAGTTCTTTATATATTTTGGATATTAGCCCCTTATTGGAGATATGATTTGTAAATATTTTCTCCTATTCAATAGGCTGCCTTTTCTTTTTGTTGATGGTTTCCTTTGCTGTGTAGAAGCTTTTTAGTTTGATGTAGTCCCACTCATTTGTTTTTTGCTTTTGTTTCCCTTGCCTATGGAGTTCTATCCAAAAAACTTTGCTAAGACCAGTGTCAAAGAGTTTACTGCCTATGTTTTCTTCTAGGAGTTGTGTGGCTTCAGGTCTTACTTTCAAATTTTTAATCCATTTTGAGTTAATTTTTATGTATAGTGTGGGATTGTGGTTTCATTTCTTTTTTTTTTTTTTTTTGCACGTGGCTGTCCAGTTTTCACCATTTGTTGAAGACACTGTTCTTTCCCCATTATATATTCTTGGTTCCTTTGTCATAAATTTATTGACCATCTATGTATGGGTTTATTTCTGGGCTCTCTATTCTATTCCACTGCTCTGCGTAACTGTTTTTATGCCAATACCATACTGTTTTGATTGTTATAGCTTTGTAATATAGTTTGAGATCAGGGGTGTGATACCTTCAGGTTCGTTTCTCTTTCTCAAAATTGTTTTGCCTATTAAGGATATTTTATGGTTCCATATAAATTTGATAATAATTTGTTCTAATTCTGGGAAAATGCCATTGGTAATTTGATAGCAATTGTATTGCATCTGTAGATTGTCTCTGGTAGTATGGGCATTTTAACAATATTAATTATTCCAATCTGTGAGCATGAGATATTTTTCCATTTATTTCTGTTATCTTCAGTTTCTTTCATCATTTTCATATAGCTTTAAGGGTACAGGTCTTCTACCTCCTTGGTTAAATTTATTCCTAGGTACTTAATTCTTTTTGATGCAATTATAAATGGGATTGTTTTCTTAATTTCTCTTTCTGAAAGTTTGTTATTAGCATATAGAAATGCAAGACTTTTGTATATTAATTTTGTATCCTGCAACTTTTACTGAATTCATTTATTAGTTCTAACAGGTTTTTTTTGTTGTTGTTTTTTTGGGTAGACTCTTTAAGGTATTTTGTGTATAGTATCATGTTATCTGTGAATAGTGATATTTTTACTTCTTCCTTTCCAATTTGTATGCCTTTTTAAAAATTTTCTTGCCCAACTGCTGTGGTTAGGGTGTCTAATACTTTATTGAATAAAAGCGGGGAGAGTGGACATCCTTGTCTTGTTCCTGATCATAAAGGAAAAGCTTTCAGATTTTCACCATTGAGTATGAGTATGTTATGCTGTATATGGCCTTTATTATGTTGAGGTGTGTTCCCTCAATCCTACCTTGTTGAGAGTTTTTATCATAAATGGATGTTGAATTTTGTCAAATGCTTTTACTGTGTCTATTGAGATGATCATATGATTTTTATATTTTAATTTTTTATGTGGTATATCATATTGATTAATTTGTAAATATTAATCCTTTCATCGCTAGAATAAACCCCACTTGATCATGGTGTATGATCCTATTCCTCTATTGTTGAATTTGGTTTGCTAATACGTTGTTGAGGTTATTGGCCTATAATTTTCTTCTTTCATGGTGTCTTTGTCTGGTTTTGCTATCAGGGTAATGTTGCCCTCATAAAATGAGTTTGGAAGCATTCCCTCCTCTTCAATTTTTTGGAAGAGTTTGAGAAGGATAGGTATTAAATCTTTTTTGAATATTTGGTAGAATTCACCAGTAAAGCTATGTCGTACTAGTTTTTTTGTTTGTTGTGAGGTTTTTGATTACTGATTTGAACTCCTTACTCTAGTAATCAGTGTATTCAGATTTTCTATTTCTTCATGATTCAGTCTTGGAAGATTGTAAATTTCTAGGAATTTAACCATGTCTTCCAAGTTATCCAATTTGTTGGCTTAGAGTTGTTCATAGTAGTCTCTTATAATACTTTTTACTTCTTTGGGATCACTTAGAACTTTTCCTCTTTCATTTCTCATTTTATTTATTTGAGCCCCCTATTTTTTCTTGGTGAGACTAGATAACAGTTTGTCAATTTTGTTTATGTTTTCAAAGAACCAGCTCATAGTTTCATTGATCAGTTCTATTGTCTTTTAGTCTGTAATTCATTTATTTCCACTCTGATCTTTATTATTTTCTTTCTTCTACTAACTTGGGCTTCATTTGTTCCTTTTCTAGTTCTTTTAGGTATAAAAAATTGTTTCTTTGAGATATCTCTTGTTTTTAGAGGTAGGCCCATATTGCAATGAACTTCCCTTTTGCTGCATCCCATAGATTTTGTTGTATCATATTTTTTTAAAGATTTTATTTATTTATTTGAGAGAGAGAGAGAGAGAGAGAACACATGAGCGGGGGGGAGGGAAAGGGAGAAGCAGACTCCCAGCTGAACAGAGGGCCTGATGCGAGGCTCAATCCCAGGACCCCAAGATCATGACCTGAGCCGAAGGCAGACGCTTAACTGATTGAGCCACCCAGGCACCTGGTATATCATATTTTTGTTTTCATTTGTTTCAAGGTATTTTTTTATTTCTTTGATTTCATCTGTGACTCAGTAGTTGTTCTAACATATTGTTTAATCTCCATGTATTTGTAGTGTTTCCAGTTTTCTTCTTGTAATTGATTTCTAGTTTCATACCATTGTGGTCAGAGAAGATGTTTGATATGATTTCAGTCTTTTTAAATTTATTGAGAATTGTTTTGTGGCCTAACATGTGAGCTGTCTTGGAGAATGTTCCATGTGTACTTGAGAAGAATGTGTATTCTGCTGCTTTTGGATGGAATGTTCTATATATATTTATTAAGTCCATCTGGTCTACTGTGTTGTTTAAGGTCTGGTTTCCATACTGATTTTCTTTCTTGATGATTAATCCGTTCATGTAAATGGTATGTTAAAGTCCCATACTATTATTGTATTACTATCAATTTCTCCCTTTAGGCATATTAATATTTGATTTATATATATATATATATTTATAAATGTTATATCTTCTTGCTGATTGACCCCTTTATCATTGTGTACTGTCCTCTGTCTTTCATTACAGTCTTTGTTTTAGGGTCCCTTTTATCTGATTGGAGTTTCATATCATTCCTTCACTTTCAGTCTGTGTGTGTTCTTACTTCTAACGTGAGTCTCTTATAGGCAATATATAGATATAGCTTGTTTTTTTAATCATTCAGCCCCTATGTCTTCTGACTAGAGGATTTAGGCCATTTACATTTAAAGTAATTATTCATAGGTATGTACTTATTATCATTTTGTTAATTGTTTTCTGGCAGTTTTTGTAGTTCCTCTCTGTTCCTTTCTTATTTTTTTTCTCTCTCCCCTTGTGGTTTGATGACTTTCTTTACCATTATGTTTAGATTACTTTCTCATTTTCTTTGGTGTATTTACTCTAAGTTTTTGCTTTGTGGTTACTGCGAGATTCACATATATAACAAACTATTTTAAGTTGTTAACAACTGAAATTTGAACACATTCCAAAACTACATTTTTACCCCTAACATGTTTTATGTTTCTGATGTCTCATTTTACATATTTTAATTTTAGTATCCCTTAATAATTATTGTAGTTTTAATCTGATTACTTTTGTCTTTAAGCCTTCATAGCAGCTTTATTAGTGGTTAAGCCACTATTTTACCAAATATTAGCCCTTTCCAATGAGATTTTTACTTTTGTATATATTCTTGTTATTAATTAGTGCCATTATTTTTTAGCTGAAAAAAGTCCCCTTACCATGTCCTGTAAGGCTAGTTTAGTAGTAACGAACTCCTTTAACTTAAAAAAAAAAAAATTTTAAGTAGGCTCCATGCCCAGCGTGGAGCCCAAAGCAGGGCTTGAACTCATGACCCTAAGATCAAGACCTGAACTGAGATCAAGAGTTGGATGCTTAACCGACTGAGCCACCAGGCACCCATGAGCTCCTTTAACTTTTGCTTATCTGGAAAACTCTTTTATCTCTCCTTTGATTCTGGATGATAACCTTATTGAAGAGTATTCTTCATTGGAAATTCTTTCAACACTTTGAAAGTGTCATGCCACTGGCTTGCAAAGTTTTTGCTGAGAAATTTGCTGATAGTTTTATGGGGCTTCCCTTGTATGTATCAATATGCTTTTCTCCTACTGCTTTTAAGAGTCTCTCTTTATCTTTAAATTTTGGTATTTTAATTATAATGTGTCTTGGTGTCGATCTCTTTGGGTTCATCTTATTTGGAGCTCTCTGGGATTCCTCAAGTCCTGGAGTCTGTTTCTTTCTCTAAGGTAGGGAAGTTCTCAGCCATTATTCTTTCAATAAGTTTTCTGTCTTTTTTCTCTCTTCTTCTTCTGGCACCCCTATAATGTGAATGTTGTTCCATTTGATGTTGTCCCATAGGTCTCTTAAGTTGTCTTCATTTTTTTATTCTTTTGAATTCTATTTTCTGCTTTGTCTGGGTGAGTTCTATTGCTTTGTCTTCCAGCTCACTAACTTATTCTTCTACTCCATCCAGTCTGTTGTTGAACCCCTCTAGTGTATTTTTTAATTTAGTTATTGTATTTTTCGGGTCCCTGATTTCGGTTTGGTACTTTCTTATGTTTTCTGTCCCTTTGTTGAAGTACTCAGTGTGTTCATCCATTTTCCTCCACAGTTCAGTGGGCATCTTTATGACCATTACATTGAATTCTTTATCAGGTAGGTTACTTATCTTTGTACTATTAAGATATTTTTTCTGAAGTTTTGTCTTGTTCTTTCACTTGGAACATATTTCTCTATTTCCTCATTTTGCTTAACTCTCTGTGTTTGTTTCTATGTATTAGAGGAAGCAGCTTCCTCTCTCAGTTTTAAAGGAAAGGCCTTGTACAGGTGATGAGCTTCTTGTTTAATCTTGTCCTAGCTCTTGGTTGTCTCTCAAACCCTTGTGATTGCCTAAACCACCTGATTTATTCTTGTTATGTCCTTGTTGCTGAGGATTTGCCAAGACATATCAGTATTCCAAGTGAGGAAGTCTCATTTAGCACCCAGTTTTAGACTGATTGGAAGCCAGACCCTCAGGTAGCACCTTTTAAGGTATGCAAATATGCATATTTCCGTGGAGCTTCAATCCTAATTCCTGCTGGCCACCAGACCACGTGATCTGAGGGTGTCCTTTTGGCCAGTTGTGAAAATCGGGGTTCCTGATGAGTGTATAAGCTCCTTTCTGAAGGTCTTGTCAAGCTGTAGTGAGGCCAAGGGTGTGCACAAAGATGGTGTCTCCCTGTTTACATTTACTAGGAGTATCTCCTTAGCCTCTAGATGTTTGGGAAACCTAAAGCCTGTCCTTCAGACAGAAGCTCCAGGTGAAATAAATAGGTCTTTTTCACAAGACGACGGGTTCGTATTTCAGTCTGCTATCTGCAGTGCCCTGGGCGTGGTGACCTGCTGAGAACTGTCTTTCTGATTGTTACATTCCCATGGAGTGCAGGAATGCCAGCCATCTTGGCCACCAGGGCCAGATGATCAAGGTGTGTCCTCTGTGTGGACTGCATGTGCCCACTGACTTTGGTAGGGAAGCTGGAGATGGTAGGGGGTGGGGCACACTTGTTGGCTTTGGAAAGGCAGCAGGAAAATGTCTTGACTGTGTGCACCTGCGGGTTTCAGGAATGCAGCAGGAGAATGCCTTGTCTGTGCATGCGGGCTGGCTTTAGGCTGAGAGTGGGAGCAGGCAACAACTGTTTACATTTGCCAGTCCCAGGCATAGAGTGGGAGAATGCCATGACTGCTTGCACTTGCCTGCTGTAGCCAAGAAGCTGGGGAGTGCTGCAACCACCTGCAGTCTCTGGCTTTGGCAAGGCAGTGGGATAGTGCCATGACTGCTCACCCCCACTTTCTTACCTAGGCCATAGGAGGGTGCTGCCTCTAAGCTTGGCCCCTGTGCTAGCTGGGTAGATGGACTGTGCAAAAATGGCATCCACTAGCACCTCCATCTCTGGGGAGAATTTCAACCATTCCCCTCCCCTCCAACAGGTGCTTTCAGATCAACAAATGAATCTCCATCATATATGGTCTAGGCACTTTTCAAACTGCTGGGTTTTGTTGTTGTTGTTGTTTGTTTTTTGCTGATTCTCATGTTGAATGAGACTGCACATGAACCCTTTAAAAGGGGAATCTCAGTTTTCCATAGCATTTTGGGTCCCCTGGACATCAGTCCTATTGGTTTTCTAAACCAGGTGTGTGGGAGGCTCCTCTCTGATGCTGATCCCAGAGATTGGGGTGACTTTTCTAAGACACCACCCCTCACTTCTCTGAAAGAAGCACCAGACTGGTGAGATCCCTTCCTTTTGTGTGTCACTGGACCCAGTGCGGGATTTTTGTCGAGACCATGTCTCTGCCTCTCCTGGCCATCTAGATGTGGTCTTTTTATCTTTGTTGTGGAGAAGTAGTTCATCTAGTTTTCAGATCTTTTTCAGTGGGACTTACTCCATATGTAGCTATAGATCTGGTGTGTCTGTGGGAAGAGGTAAATTCAGGGTGTTCCTACACCACCATCTTGTAGTAGTCACCTCAAATTCTCTTGATGACTTGAGGAAACTTTTAGGCCTGGGCACAAACTCATTGGCTTATCTCAGGATTTGCCAGTCCTAAATCCACGACTCCCCACTTCTCTTCCTAGAAATGACAATTAGATACCAGCACATTCCTTCAAGCATGAAATGACAGTTTTAGTATTCTAAAAATCAGAGATTTCTATGGAAAGTTTTATGTTTTTTAAAGTTAAATGTATTTTTACCTGTGAATGGACCAATGCTTTATCATATGGTAGTTTATTTGGTATTCCTTCTTGTTAAAGGTCTTCTTCTGCTTGATCTCCCCAGTACTAAAGCTTGGAAGTAATTGCCTTTTCTTCCCTGAGGGAGAGAAAGAGAGAGAGAGAGAGAGAGAGGGAGGGAGAGAGAGTCTTTGCATGGGTATACCTGTATATCTAGCAGCCTGTTTTATCTGGGACTATCATTCTAAGTTATTTCTCTTCTTTCCCCCTCTTTTGTCTCTGCCACTCAAACCAATTTCACCCATCCACCCGCTCTCATTTGGGATAATAGCCTCTCTTTTTGCCATCGTCTTGTCATGTTTGATTCGGCTGCACAAGGTTTTTAAATTAGCCAAAACGTTTGCATGCTGGGCTCACTCTGCTGCCACAATGTGTTGCAGAGCCGCCACACCACTTGATGCTGATATTGATGATTGTGCGGAAAAAAATAAGAGATGGTTGGTGGCTGTTGTAAGCCAATCATTCATGCCAAGCCCCTTTTATACAACAGAGAGGGAAGAGGAGAGAGATCGCCTGTTTTTCTGCTGCCTAGCTGGTCATCCCATTGTGCGTGTGCCAGGCTCCTGCTGGGAGATTACGGTCTTGCTAGGCCTATGATTGTAGAAATAAAAACAGTAAAAAAATAAATCGAAATAAGAGATGTGCACTTAAATTCAATGACTTGCTGCTGATGGGTTTTAACTCACAGGTGAGAGAGGAACCTAATTTTATTTCATTTCATCCTATCTGTCCTCAAGTTATTGGAGACTAACAGAATGGATTCTTGCCATGAGAAGCCTAAGGGTATAACCACAATAATGGAAACTAGAGGACAAAAAAGCTTGGGGCTTCTAAAATGGTTTGCTATTAGTAGGTCTGAGGTGGGGCATCATGTTTTGTAAAACTTACCGATTACCTTCATTGTTTTTGTTAGGTTTGAAAATCAGTCTAATGATAAAAATTTGTCTTTTGTTTACCATTCCAGAGTTTTGTTAAGATCTCATCATTGGCTTCTTTGCTCACCCTGCATAAGAAGGACCTAGAATGCCCAAAATATTGCATTTGTTTGGGAGGGAAATACATAATTCAGCATATATATATGTTAACTGTGTTGTTTGAGACAGTGTGACTCTTGAGCTAAGTCCACATGATTCTAGAGCAATGGGATTTAAAAAAATAGAAACTTCAATAAATCAAGCAGTTATTTCACTTGCAAAACATCAAAAAATTGCTCTAGCTAAGTTCCATTGTTAAATGTTGTAATATAAATATCACACAATATTTATATTTATGTAAATATAAATATTACAGCCTTTTTTTTTTTTTTTTTTTTTGAGCTGTGTTTTTCTAGTTCACATGACTCCTGTTACTGATTACTTTGTAATTCTTTTAAAGGACTGGGCATTGTCATGCACTTCATCTTGCCACTCTTTTCCATTGTCAAGTTCAATAGAGCTTTTGGCATCTTTTCTCCTCTCCCACCTCTGGTGAAGCATGCCTCCCGGACAAAGCTAATTCCAATCCTGCCTAGGTTCCCTGAGATTTAACTTTATGGGTTGGTCCCACACATGCTGACTTCCTCTGGTTCCAATGACCTCTTTTCTACTGTAGGAAAAAACAAACAAGCAAACAAACAAAAAAACTTCCCACATCCTGATAACTGCTCAAAGAACTGCCCTGCTTTTCTCACTTCCTTCACCATCAATTTTCTTATAAAAAATGTTTCATGGACCTGGTCTCCACCAAATTGTCCCACCCTACTTGTGATCTGGTGCTGCCTCACCACTGTCCTTCAGTTCCTGCCTCTGTGGTCTCCAGTGACCTTCCAGTTATGGGATCCATTGATCTTTTTTGAGTTCCCATATTCTTCAGTTCCCACTCGCTGTGTTTAATGGCACTTTCTTGTATCTAACACTTTCTTGTTCCTCAAGTTTACATGATCCTGTACTTGCCTGAATTTCTCCCTATTTCTCGTATGACATTTTGTTTCCATTGCTACCCAGCATCTGGTTTATCATTGTTCCACGAGTAGGACTTCAAAGCTTACATCTGTGTGTGTAACACCCATTTGTACATTCCAGTCTCAGGCTGTCTTCTAATTGCCAGTAACCCTTCAAATGCTGGTCACATCGACTTGGATGTGCTGCCTGAAGATCCACTTGCCCATTTTTCAGTTTTCCTTCTCTTCTTTTCCAAGTTATCACTTCCTGACCATCTGATTTTGTTAATGGCTCACCCTTTATGCCAACATCCACAGTGGAAAAAACCTCCCACGTCATCTTGACTCTTTCTCATCTTGTTTTACAAGCTTGCAAACTGCATTAACTGTACAATATTTTATTCCATCCTCATTGCAGTGCTATTAGTTAGGACACTGCTGTTCCCTTTGTTCATTCTAAAATGAGGAACTGGAGACCCTTGGTCTCATCTCAGTTTTGACATTCAGGGCCCCATTGTTCTTTTGATAAAATATCCAGTTTTCCCTGCAAAAGGTCATTGCACAGGCAATTTTTGAGCCCTTACTATCTGCATGCATGGAGAATAACATGACATTCGGGGCTCTCCCCAAGTCAGCCTCAACATATGCGTTACTCATGCTATGATGTTGACACCTGCTTGTTCTGTAGAGCTATGAATGGGTAGCACAGTGCTGGCAGGTTTTCCCCAGCAAAATCTCTGAAGAACACTTTCTAGATGAACAATGATATACAGTAGCCTGAGGGCAACTATACTGAGAGAAATTGGTAATTGGATTAACCACCTTGATTTAGACAGATGATTTTTCTCTCCCCTAAATTTAGCCTTAAGCAGTATCTACTGACTATTCCTTTAAAGAGGGGTAAAAAAAGAACCACAGTGAGGGTACTAATTGGCCAATTGTTATGTAGAATTTTTCACAGAAATGATGAGTCCAGATTTTGAAGAGTGGCCAAGCTACCTAGAAGTGGTAAAGTATCAACATACCATAAAGCCTGCAGATCTACAGATACCTCATAATTATTATTAAAACAAAACAGCCTAGGAAATTTTGCTATGGCTGGTGATGATACCCACAGCCTTGGAACTGGATTTCAAAGGCTCTGGATCTTATTGTTGAACTTTTGTGACCAAATGGGTTTCTTCACCTGATGTATTGTCTCTAAATTACACATTTTCAAAATACTGTGTGATGGAATAATATTTTTATAATAATATCTGAAGTGCACCTTTCTTGTTCTTTTGAGAAAATATCCAGTTTTCCCTGCAAAAGGTCATTGCACAGGCAATTTTTGAGCCCTTACTATCTGCAAGGCATTCCATGAGATGAGTGTGCATAGGGAGGATCAGCCTCTGGAGCTTCAGAGCAAAGTGGTAGAGAATTGTGAACACAGGATGCCTACCGTAATGTGAGTTTAGTGCAGTCGTTGCTTTTCAATTGTTCAGTTTTTCTCTTCAGTTGTTCTTTTACTCTCCTAAATCGCATGGACAGCCTGGAAGAGAAAAATGAAATCAAATTGAAAAGTGAAGCTGATGGTGGAGGACTTTTTAAAAAGACCCTGTGGCTCAGTCGGTTAAGCGTCTGCCTTCGGCTTAGGTCATGATCCCAGGGTCCTAGGATCAAGTCCCACATCGGGTTCCCTGCTCAGCGGGGAGCCTGCTTCTCCCTCTGCCTGCTGCTCCCCCTGCTTGTGCTGTCTTTCTCTCTCTCTCTCTCTCAAATAAATAAAATCTTTAAAAATATATATATAATGAAATGAAATAGCCTTGTCTTCCACCAGATTCTGGGCCTTGGGGCTTGCTGTCAGGTTACCCAGTTTACTCATTAGCAAATATGATCATTCTATCAAAGTTGCTTGCTGCTTTTATTCCCCGAGTTGTTAGGTATAAGATGCTCCCCAGACCCTGACTGTTTACTGAAAGGGTTATATGTATGATTCTGAAGTGGGATGACATTTCCCTAAATAACTTCTTTCTCACTCATGGTTTAGGAGAATAATGCTTATATTCTCCACCTACAGGGGTAACCTGGCCAGAACTCATAGTCAAAAGGAACTTTCCATTCAGCTTGGGAGCTTCCGTCCATGTTAAGCAAGAAGGAATTCCTCAAAATGCATATCATACTTCTCCTTTCATCCATATAGTGTTTTGCTTTTGCCACAATAAATGAATGCCGCTCCTGAGAGATGGTGGTGGCTTTAAACATGGGGCAGGGGGGTGGATAGGAAAAATATTTAATCCAAAAAATACTAAATGCAAAATGATACCAAATGAGCCATTTTGTAGTGCCTGCTTGCAGAGAGACAAGTGCACCCTCTACTTTTGCATTAGTATTTTGCCACTTATACGGCGTGAGTGAGCCCAAAGGGACCTGTGGGGACCTTGGAGTCTCTGTGTAGCAAAATAAAGCATGAAAATTCATTTGCAGACACTGGCAGCTCCCAGCTTTCTACCCAGGTGAAAAAAGCAACTTGGGAAAAAGAACAGTGGATAATAGTCTTCTAACTTAAAAAAAAAAAAAAAAAATATATATATATATATATATATATATATATATATATATATATAGGGCGCCTGGGTGGCTCAGTTGGTTAAGCAACTGCCTTCGGCTCAGGTCATGATCCTGGAGTCCCTGGATCGAGTCCCACATCGGGCTCCCTGCTCGACGGGGAGTCTGCTTCTCCCTCTGACCCTCCCCTCTCTCATGTGCTCTCTCTCTCTCTCTCATTCTCTCTGTCTCAAATAAAATAAATAAAGTCTTTAAAAAAATAAAAAAATATATATGTATGCAATAAATATATATATATATGCATGCCATGTAAGTGACCAGCAAATGACAAATGACAAATATCTTTCTTAGCATTTGAGGGCTTATTTCTACCCCATCTCTGACCAACCCTTACATTTAAAGACCTAAGAAGGCCTTATTAATAATAATGAGTCCTGGTTTCCTTCAACCCATTGCCTGGAAAATTATTTGTAGATGATTAAGAATTAACTATGTCCAAATGAATATCCTGTTGTATTGGATGAGAATGATCTAACATCGTTATCTAAAAGTTTATCTTAGGTAATTTCAAATGTATTTGTTATTTCTATTAATATTTAGTAATAAAGTTTAAGGATTTATTCTCTCTTTGTCTCTGTCTCTCTGTCTCTTTGTTGAATGAGAGACAGAAAAACCCTTGTTTTCCCCAGAGCTCTGTCTCCTCAGGCTTCATTTGGTAAAAGCAAGTTTAGATTAGATAATTTTAGTTCTTTGTGTGGAGCTATTTTTAAATGTAATTTTTGCTAATAATGCAATTAGTTGTGTCTTTTGCATAATTTGCAATACGGTGTTGAAGTTTAAAAAGCTTCATTTTATTTTAATTAACAACTGATCGGTAATAATAACCAAGCGGCTGCTAACATTACCAGCCTTAACTCTTAAAAAGGAGAAAAAAGGCAGCAGACACATACCTCTTCCTCCTCCTTCCCCTCCCCCCTTTGAAATATTTAATAAGAATGCCATGTATAAAATTACCCTGTTGGAGAGAACAGGAGCTGCATCCCAATATAGACGGCAGTGGAAAATCACTCCAAACTGCATGACGCCCTCCCCCCCCACGCCCCACCCTTTTCTAATTGTCTGTCCCATAGTTCAGTTGTGGGGGTGGGAGCATGCAGGGGTATTGTGACATTTCAGTTTACTGTTCCCAACAATTCCTTTGCACATTCCATTAGCACATTATTTATAGCTTCATAAAAGGGTCCTTTTCTCCCCCTTCTAACAATATCCTTGTATCTCTGATGATAATGCTATCTGAGGATTGAACTGTTATTTTTAAAAAATCTATTCCCTAAGTTGACTCCTCATTGGCTCACTCCATTCAGCATCCCTCCTGTCACACTTAAAAGTCTGCCCACAAATCCTCTCTGGAGACATGGCTCAAATGGAGCAGTTGAAAAAAAAGTCTGAGAGAGGCTTGGAGCCGATATCCTACATCTTACAACCCGCAGTTCTGACACTGCCGAGAGCCCTGAACTCCAGATGCTTGTATAAACAAGACTTCTGGAAGTCATTACCTCATAACTCCTCATAAGCTTACACCTGACAAGCCTCTCCAACAGAGAGGGCTGTGTTTTCCCTAATACATTCCTTTTTGAACCCACTTGTTAGTCAAGCGTTGTGCACACTAACTACAAAAAGGACTCTGTGTCTGGGGCATAAATTACTCTTCTGTGCCACTGTCTTCCAGCACCCCCCAGTTATGGATTACTTCGTTCTCAACTTGACAGGAACATAATTAGAACTGTTGATGAAATCTACCAAATTGTTCCTCCGTGGCCTCAGTGGTCAGGAAATTTGGCTGAGGCATATTTGTCACCGATGTGGAGGCTCTAAACACTTCATATTAACTATGTTATTAATGTGCTCATGAATTGGTAACACTTGAAGGGAGCCCAGCCCTAATGGCACCTCGCAATGAATACAGTGTAGAGCCGCATTAAAAGTTTCAGCAGGGAAGAAAATGCTAATAAAATTCCCGAGTAGATGTGTGTGTGTTTTCTGTCGGCACATTGATGCTTTCATTTCAAAACATGGCCTTTTTGCAGGCCTTTACCGAGACCACAGTTTTTGTATTATTGAGTCTGCTGCTATTTTAGTTACTGCTTAGTCCCGTAAATCCTCTAAAAGGTGAGAAGGCGGTGAAGTAGGGTAGTAACAGTGAGGTTTTTTGGAGTGAGGCAGGTCTGTGTTCAAATCGTGACTTCCTCACTTATTAGCCATGAGCTTAAACATGCCGCTTTACCTTGTCCTGCCTCATTTTCCTCATCAGTAAAACGGGGGTAGCGTAGTTGTAGGGAATTAAGTGAAAACATTTCTCAAAGAATTTAGCAGTGTTTGGTTAGTGCTCAGTGAACGGCCCTCTTATGATGGTGATGGTGACGAGGAGGAGGCTGATGATGATGATGAACCCCAGCCCAATCACTCCTATCCTTGGAGATTTCTCCTTGTTTATGCATATTTCTCCTTGCATATGCATATTTCTCCTTGCATATGCATATGTATATGCTCCAGCGTGGCAGGAACTCTGGTGTTCTTTAAGTAGTGGTTATAGTATTAGTGAAAGGAAACATTTCACAGGTTAATATCAAACGGGCTGTTGATTAGACAATGAAACCATGGTCATTCTCTCAATGTGATTCACATTTATTGAGACAGCGTCATCTTCTGTTAAGTGTCATTTAGGCATATACCTAATTCCCATTGTTTTTCCTCTCTTTAACAAGGTCTTGAGCCCCTTTTCTGTGTGCATATTACGTATTAAATAGGATGATCCTTAATGCTTCATTTGTATCCCTAACCATGGGATACCAGGGAGTTGACAAATGTTCACTAAGCTGCGTACCACAATCAGCTGTTATAAAAACAATGTAGAGTAAGACAATGGGTTAATAAAAGAGTAAGGATAAATGAGGTACCACTGGAGAGAGAACAGCATTCTTTACATACAGATTCCAGCATCACTGAAAATGGAGTAGCGAGGTTATTGGTCACTGAAATACAGCCTTTGGTTTCACCTGTTAATTAGACATGAAAAAAGTGTAAAATAACTTCCTTATGACCAGCTTTTCATTTGGGGGTTAATGCACTGTGCCTAGGTTTTTCTACCTGTAGAGAATACAAATGCCAATACATACAGAGACAACAAGAGGTCTCTAAAATGTTAAAGAAAAGAGCTTGTTGTACCTCCTCCACCCCCAAGAATAGATTATTTTATTGAGAAGGCACATGCATTCCTTTGTCTTAAACATTTGTTAAGCTTTTACTATGGCTAAATACTTTGAATAGTAATCCTCTGATGTAGGTACTATAAGCATCCTCACCTGGCAGATGCGAAAGTAGAGGTTAGGTGAGGCACCTGGGTGGCTCAGCCTGTTAAGCGTCTGCCTTCTGCTTAGGTCATGATCCTGGGGTCTTGGGATCCAGCCCCATGTCTGGCTCTCTGCTCAGCGGGGAGTCTGCTTCTCTCTCTCTCTGCTCCTCCCCCTGCTCACTCACTCTCTCTCTCTCTTTCTCTCTCAAACAAATAAAGTCTTTTAAAAAATGAAAACATAGGTTAGGTAACGTGGCCCCCATTTGCCACTGCATACCTTTCTTTTGGGGAAGGAGGCACTTTGCAGAAAAACCCAACCAGCCAAACAGAAGGCAGGTAAAAACATCCTTACGTTAAGGTATTTTCAGAGTTTTAAGCCCACATCGATCAAACAAAAACACAACTTGCCTTCTATCCTTTGCAGAGTATGGATAAAAATTTGGCTTTGTCATGTATCAAAAGAAAATGTTTCCTGCCTGCTAAGAGGGTTGTAAGGGTCCCAGGCTCCGGCCAAACTCTCCTCCCTCTGGGAAATAGCTCCCGAATTCAAAATCTGGTTCTTTCTTGGGGATGAAAGATGTTCTGTCATTGTTAATTTCAACCAACAAAGACTAAAGGTTTAAGCAGAGAATAATGAGCAGTGAAACAGTGGAAGATGATTTGTGTAAGCACAATACTAAGAGCTAGAGATGTAAAGAGAATGCAGAAGTTCATATTTTTCTTGATCATGCCCCCATTTTTCAGCCTGTGAAACACTGTCCATCTTTCAGGGCCCTTCTTCGATGCTACCCTATATATAAAGACTTTCTGGCTTCCAGGTCTATTTGGAATTAACCTTCCCTTTCCCCAATTTCCCTTAGCATTTAAATTGTATTTATGGTTATTTATATGACTCTATTAGGCCTTACTTGATTGTGAGCGACCAGGTCTCATTTACTTTTCACATTCTCCATACATTCAACCTGACACTATAGACAGAGCTGTATACCGTGCTCTTCATTTGACCAGTTGGTGAAACAGAGTAATACACAAAAAGTCTATTTAAGAAAGGCTAAGTGTCAAATGGCTTATATGAAATAAGTTCTATATTAAACAAGAGGGAAGAAAAACTATGGAGGGTTAGAGAATTTTAAGAAACTTCACCTCACTGCAAGGAAATAGTATTATTATTCATGGGGAGGTTAAATTACTCTAGGTCATGCAGTTAGTGAGGGACAGAGCTCGGATTTTATCACAGCATTCCCCACAGTTACTGTCAGATGACAGAAATCAAAATAAATATGACATAACTACAGATCACATTTTAATAAGTTTAAAAAACCAGCACAGAATAAGGTGTGTCTTGTTACAATAAGAGAGAACATTTTAGAGACTTAGTTTTAAATAAAATCATCAGACCAGTGTATGACCATGTTATTTTTAACATAAGTTTTCCAGTAACAAGATAATGCATATCTACTGTAAAATATTTTAAGAATACAGACCAACCTAAAGAAGAAAATGAACATTACCATAATTCCTTTATCCACAGAATATTACACTATTATCATTTAGTATAAATAATTCTTCCAAGGTTTTTTTATGATCATAACCTGTAAATCTGAGCTGTATTTTTCTTGCAGTTTTGAAGCAGTCAATACTTCAATGTCAAAATCTGTGACAGGCAGTGAGGGCCAGTCTCCTTCTGATATAGCTGGGAACGAGAGAACTTAAAGCACTCTCATGAAAATTCTGCCCCCGTTGTAGATACTGAAGGATACTGACCAATGGCCACTTGGTCAGTTGATCATTGCAGAGCTTTCCAAGCCCTTCTAGAATGAAACTGTGGAAACGTACAAAGGAATAATTTCAAGTTCCTTTCTGAATTAAGGACCAGACATAATCTAGGATCATTTTACTGAGGACTCGGGGATCTAGAGCTACCTGGGTGGCTCAGGCTGTTAAGCGTCTGCCTTTGGCTCCAGTCATGATCTCAGGGTCTTCAGCAGGGAGCCTGCTTCTTCCTCTCCCTCTGCCTTTCCCCCTGCTCATCCTCATTTGCTCTCTCTCAAATAAATAAAATCTTTAAAAAAGATTGAAAAAATAAAAATTAAAAATTAAAAAAAAAAAAGACTCTGGGATCCAACCTGAGATTGGAATTTATGTAGTATGGCCTAAAATTAAGAGCGAGACCTTTGGATTCAGAAACATGAGGTCCCTTAAACCCTCAGTTTCCTTATCTGTAAAATGGGATCAATAATATTCACCCTAAAAGCTTAATAGTATAAGGATGAAATTAAATTGAGAAATGCTTCTAAAGCAATTTTCACATGACAGCCAATAATATTCGAATAATATAATAGCAGTATTATCACTAACCTCTGCTTATCACCTGTCGTGACTCCTGAGCCAAGTGGTAAATGGCGCTCGATAGAACCGGCAAGCTCAGATCACACAGCGGGGACTTCCCACTCAAGGTCAGTAGGTTCGCCAGCATGCGTTATTCCGCACCGCGCATTGGATTCTGATACTACAGTTCACTGTATTGTTTGTTTACAAATCCAGATAAATGTGTTGTACTAGATTGTACTTTAGCCAATGTGCGTTGACTTACTGATTGCACACCGTCTGTGTGTCTCTGTGCATGTGTGTGTTTTTTCCTTTAACATTTGCTTAGATCATGGTGACTTGAACTAACACTCAGCTTAAATTCAAAGTAACTCTGTCTGCTCTCCCTTTACATCTCAACATATGGGAATATTTAGGTTAATCTTGCTGTTCTCTAGTTTTGTTAGCAAGGGAAATATAAGAAACTCGAGTGGGAGTTTATGCTCCCGGCTAAATGCTACAGAATTGACATGGATTGACCCTTCAACTGAGACAATAGGTTGGCTCCCTTGGTTGGGAAGGGCTTGCCACAGAAGAGCTAATGGATTCTTTTAGAATCTGGGGCTCAGTTGGTAATGGGAGACTCATCTGCCTAAGACTATGTACCTTTCAGTACTAGTCTGAGGATACTGTACCAATATGTTTCCAGAGGGTCCTTGTTAGGATGCTGATGCCAAGGAGATATATTACTTTAAGTCTTCCTCTATCTAAAAGGCTTTCTAGAGTATATGCAACCTCACTGAGATCACACAGCTATTTGGGGGCAGAGACTGGATTGAACCCAGAGCTGCTAAGTTCTACCGACTGTCCATCCTTCCAGCATCAATACAAACCAAACTGACTTGTCTCATTCTTTATTAGCTTCTTTGTGTTACATTCAATATAACTTGGAATCCACCATCTCAGATTCTCAGGCTGTCTTTTCCTTCTTTCAGTCTCTGAAGCATTGCTAGCAAATTCAGAGGCCTTGTTTCCCTTATGATAACATTGCATTTGCAAAGCTCCTTACACTGTGTCTTTGCCTGCATTATCCTATTGGACACTTACAGCAACTCAGTGTGGGTATTATTACCCATGTTTTTCTGTGTTCTTTTTACCAGGAGAACATCTAAGCACTATTCACATATGTAAACAGTAGTGGTGGAGCTCATTCCCACATACTGTTCTTCTGAGGCTCAGGGCAAGGATTTCTCCGTTCAAACCTTGCCTTAAAGGGCAGGGAGAATGTGCAAGAAGGACTCGTCTCTTGGCCCAGAGCTTTCAGAACTGATCTGTAGGGGTAACTTTGCCCACATTTTCTGCATAGCTGGTCATGAAGTGCAGATGAGGGCCCACCATCACTCTCATGATTTTCATGGTGTGGGGCCCAAACCTGACGATAAAGAGAGGCTTCTGTAAGAAGCAGCCAGATGGATCAAGTTATCAAGACTAGGCCTCCTGGCCACCGTGAAAAATTCTCTAGGCTGTTGACCTCCTAATCCCAGTACAACCTCTGTCTTCAAGCAGGACCAGATGCAGACAGACATTGAATATATGCTTTTAAAACAGTATTCTTCTCTGAGTAGGGTGGGGCAGGTAGACCCCAAATTCAACATGGTGCTTGGTTTGTTACTTCCCATCTTCATTTCACAGATAAAATGTGCTGCAGCCATCAGCATAAGACACTAGTTTGGTAAATTTTTGTGTGCGTTCAGCACCCTTGATCTGGAGCATACGCGAGCGGATGCTTGTGTTTGAAATGATGACTCACAGTTAATCATTATAAGAAATAGGCTTCCCACTTCATAAACTCTAGGAAAGACTGTTTTCTTTTCCTAACATTTAAATTACTCAGCCATTTAATGCATTAAAACCCAATTATACCTTAGTATGTTGGAGAATTTCAAAAGCTATTCCCTGCAGCATCTGTGCCTAAGACTGCATTTTATCATTCAGTTGTTCAAACTCTAATACAGGATTTACCATAAAAAACAGGAAGAAGAAAAAGAAGCTTAAAACACAGAGAAGCACATGACAAGACCTTGGCATTGCTCCCTAAAATGGCAGTTCTTGAGGAATGTGGGGCAAGGAATCTTGTTTCCCAGCTGGTTTGGACTTTGCTCCATGCTTAGGTGTGCATGTGGTTATATCAGGAAAAGGATAAAGAAGAGAAATGTCTTGCAGCTGGGAGCCCGTAAAGGGTGTATACAAAATGAACGTGGTCATTGTAATGGGGGGCAGTGGATAAGTAGCAAAAGTTGGGAATATTACTTTAATGCTTTGTACTTTGTGTGTATGTGTGTGTGTGTGTGTGTGTGTGTGTGTGTGTGTGTGTGTGTGTGTGTGAAGCCTACAGCACCTGGGTATAACTGGGCAGTCTTCCCCCCCTGCTTAGCTTCCCAGATCAGACGAGACCCGGGATGTTCAGGGTGGTGTGGCCATAGACAAAGATCTGGAACGTGTCACACATCTGTGCATCATCCTTGTGTAGGCCCCATGCTAATCTTCTCCGTATCATTCCAATTTTAGTATATGGGCTGCCGAAGCAATCACAACTGCAATGCTTTTTGCACAATAGGTGATGAAATCACAGTCCGCTAGCCAGAAGTTTTGCATTTTCCTGGGAAATCTCTTGCAGGCTAATGCCTTGAACCCTGTAAAGAAAGCTTGCATTCCCACCAGAAACCTGATCGCTCTAACATTCCAGGTGAGAAGATAAGCCAGTCGGTTGAATGGGAAAGCCTGAAAGTTCGGGAAGAACTGAAATTCAACATATTTGTCAGCCTGGAAAGGAAAATGGAAATGAGATTAAGTGATTCAAATTTCTTAAAAAGAGTGTGTTTTCTTTTGTGTTTTTCCTCCCAGCACCAGAGCAAAGCCATATTCAAGTAACTGTAGTAAGATACGGAATTCCAGAGGGAGATAAAAGAATGATTCTCCAACATCCCCGATGCAATCATGACATTAACATCTCCAAAAATCACCAGAGAGACATAGGATTAGTTCCTTTCTAAACATAAAAGAAACAACACAAAGAAACCATTGCTACTGTTTGGGAATAGTTTATATAACCTTATATGCAACAGTACTGTGGCCCTCTTTCTCTAGCTACCAGTATAAATCAAACAATTGATTTCATCATTGTAAATACATTAAATAGTGGAATAATTGGCTAGTAGAACTGAAAGGGACCTTGGCATTCAATCCTGTTCCCACCTCTTACAGATCAGAGACATAGTTCTCAGGGAAGGATGGTGAGTTATGCACAGTCGTTCAGATAATGGGAGTGCTGCGACAGAGATCCAGGTGCTGTGATGTTAATCTAGGTTTCCCATCACAGGATTTCCCTCTGAAATATCTTTGAGTTTAAGGAGTGAAGAGTGAGAGGGAATCCAAAAGCTAGAAGGCTGGGATAGGAGCCAAGACCCTCTTTCCCTTCTCTGTGTGGGTAGACTCATCTTCGGTCTCAGCAACAATTAAAGAAAGCAAGCAAAACTACTAGATGGCAGCATCATATTTTAAAGTTGGTCTCAAATCAGGATAGTATCTTCTATGTGGAGCCCAAGTTAAGATAAATGTCTGGGTTGTGTGCCTTCTTTGTAGATCTGGAAGATTGTATTAAGGTTCCAAATGATACTGAGATTTGCTAAGTCAAGTCTTACTTGTCAATAGCTCCTTGTTGGATATTTAAAGTTCAAGAGCTTTGTTTGCTTTAGTTAAGTGCTCTGAAGTGTTTCAACAGCCATTGACCCATTTATATAAACAAATGAAGGAACGAACACAGTGATAATCCATGATACCCGGAAGCGGCCCAAGCCTAAGGAGTAGCATAAATCCTTGATGACTTAAAGATAAGCCTTCCACACACCTGCGTAATTCACTTTGTTAAACAAGTACATGTGCGCCAGTGGGTTTGATTGGCTGAAGAGGGAAGGGCTGGGAAAAAAATATTTACTACTTTCAGTACAATCTCTCTTTCTTTTTAAGATTTTATTTATTTACTTGAGAGAAAGAGAGAGAGAGAGCAGGAGCAGGGGGAGGGCCAAACGGAGAGGGAGAAGCAGACTCCCCGCTGAGCAGGGAACCCAATGTGGGAACTCAATCCCAGGACCCTGGGATCATGACCTGAGCCGAAGGCAGATGCTTAACCACTGAGCCACCCAGGCGACCCACAATCTCTCTTTCTTTAAATTTATTAATGTGTGAGCGTTTTGCCAAGAAGTACAGTTACAACCTTGATACCATTCTTTGTTTTCAAGTGATAAATTTTCTATTGTTATTCATCATCTTTTTTTTACACTTGAGGTGATTTTAGTTGGGTTTGTCAAAAATTGGTTTCCTCCAAGTGTTAGTTATTTTATATAATTTGCCATCCATTTAGACTTTTAGAGAGTATCATTATTTCATAAGGAAACTCTATTTTAGAAACGTGGCATAGGTTGAAATTCACTATCAAATAATGTCACCTCAAACAACTCTAAAAAAAATACATCTCCATCTTTATAGAGAAAGTAAAATGATCCCAGTCTGATATCCTGTGACTTATTATGCCAGAGTTTCCAAAGATGGATATGTTTGTGCCACACACAGTTAGAACTCCTAACCTGCTCACCCTCAAAGGTAGGGAAAGCAGAGTTCCTGAAATCCTAAGGAGAGAACCTGTAGACAAGGAAAGGAATACTTGGAAAGGAAAGGGAAGACAAGCTTTCATGAATGGAGTTGGCACTTGGCTTCGAATTTTAAATTAGCAAAATCATATCACTTTCTCTGCCCCCTCATCTGTGACACCTTGTTCTCTTGTCACCAGTTATAAATATCAGGTAATTTATTAACCCTAACAAGTCTGGGTGGCTAATTGCAAAACCATGTATTGTCTGGAAGAAGTTTGAGCCAAATGCTGGGTGTACTCGGCAGAGAATCTCAGAGCAACTGAAACACCTGCTGTAGACTGACACATCTTGGTTCACACAAGAACTTGAGAACACTCCTGAATTCCTGAATGATTGCCTAGAGTCCAAAGGCTTACTGGAATAGGAACTCGAATTGGAAAAAAAAAAAGATGGTCTTCATGTCATCTTTAGAATTGAAGGCAGTTTGTTCTGACATAAGACAGAGAGGGAATAAGAAGACATTAGCTTTGGTTTTTCTCCTGCAGTTTACATCAGCTTTAACAAGTTCTTTCTTCTCTTTTCCTCTTGCATTCATCACTCCATCTTTTGAATATCTTGCCCCTCAAGTGTTTTAATGTCTTTCAAGAGGAATGAAAGAATAAGCTATAAAACGTCAGGAAGGAACTGGATTAAAATCGGATGGATTCTCAGCTTATCTTGACTCTGGAATGTATCATGAGAGCTAGAGAGAAATGGTGACGTGTGACTACCAGGCAAATGGCAGAGAGGGGTTGGCAAAGGATTTTAAGAGCTGTAGTCTGGAATGTGAGAATTTCCTTAAGGCTTTTCTTCTCAATTAAAGTTTTACCAGGCTGTGCTTTTATACTTATTAAATTTGGGTGTAGCTGCATCTCTTCCCCCAAAGAAACTCCTATTTCTCTCTCCTAGGTGGAACGAAGAACTCTTTTCTTCTCTCTGCCACATACCCCCATCATCTCCTATACATTTTGCTATTGTTTGGTGAAAATGGGAACTTTTATTTCTAACCTTTTATTGTTTGTCTCTGCTCCACATCCTGTAACTGTTTTCATTTTTCTGCAGAGCTGCACACCGCCTTTTCTGTTCGGGTCAGTGTTTGAAGTGGTAGGGCATGCAAGTCCCCCTCCAACTGATTTTCTAGAAGGTGTTACATCTCTGTATTTCATGTCATTCATGGTAACTAAGCGCATCTACAATTGGCAGAATTGTCTAAGTGGAGTAGTGAGCTGAAAAACAGTGAGTATAACAGAAATAAAAACACTTAATAAAACTAGTTTTAATCAATTCAACAACAACAACAAATTATTAAATGCCCATTAGGTGGTAAGAGTCATGATGAGTACTAGAAGAGAGAAAATAATAGAAAAGAAGGCCCAGCCTTTGTCCTGAAGGGACTTAATCTTATAAAAGTCATGCTTATAAGGCAAAGGACCATACCATGAGACAGAATATGATTTGGGCATGAGAAATTTACTAGCAACATTACATAAAGGAGGGACGGGGGGGGGGGGGTTGGCGCCTGGCTGGCTCTGTCAGTGGAGCATGCAACTTTTGATCATGGGGTTGAGTTTGAGCCCCATGCAAGGTGCAGAGAATCCTTGAAAATAAAATCTTTAGGAAAAAAAAAAGGAGGGACCATTCTTTTGGGTGAATGGAAGAAAGCCTCTTAAAGAAGTATATATGTGTGAGACTTTAAGGAATAGGTAGCGTTTTAAGTAGTTTCTGTTTTCTTGGTTTTCCTCATTATAAGGTAGTAAGTGTCCATTAAAGAAAAATAAATGAGAATATACAAAGAAATCGAAAGAAAATTATTGAAAAAACACCATTCCTGCTGCAGGATGACTGCTGTGAACATGGGGCAGTTAGAACACGGGCTGTGAGGCATCTGCCTGTGGATCTTAGTGAGGGACATCGCATGTCCAGTGTGTCCTGCCCTCTCTCAGACTTCCAGGGGCTCTCCCAGAAATGTTCATGCCAAGCCAGGTGACAGAGGCTTCTGCCTCTGTGATTTTCTATTCCTTGTTACAATATTTATTAATGCCCAGTAGACAGTCTCATCTCTCTGCAAGGGAAGGTGAATGAGCAACGATGAAATGCCGTTAGCATTTCTTGTCGGTATTTAAATGTAACATTTTATCAATCCATTAATTGGTAATTAAAGGACAAAAGCATCACTTCATTCCCCCCATGAATGACACCAACTTTCCTTCTTCCCAAAAAGCTGTTTCAGGAGGCTTTAGTGGGCTGAGTAATCAGTATTTCTTCTAACACTTTTGTTGTTTAAAAATGCCTTTGTTTCATTTGAGGTGTGAGAAAATGTGCTAACCTTGTCTTCGTTGGTGCAACAGTGCAGAAATGATAACTGTATATACATTTTTTTTACATAAAAATAGAGAGGAGCAGGAAGGAGAGAGACAACTTATTTAAATCCTGAATACAGTCAGACCTCATATGCATTGTTAAAAAAAAAAAGCCCTAAAGAATTGCATATGGATTAGAGGGATGAATATTCTATTATTTCAGTCTGTTCTGCTGATCTTCTTATTGTGACTTTGTGCTTCAGAAATCTGCTAGGAATTTGGCTTTGCCGTAGTAGGCAGTAATTTTAAATGTGTATCAAGCACTTGATAGTGTATGATTTGCGTGCTGTTGCATTCTTATTCCCTAAATTTTCCACCAATTTATTACTTTTTTCATACTGTTTTAATATTTCAGGATGATGAATATATACAGCATCATTAAAGGTAAATAAAAAATGCATGAAATTAAAAAATGGAATATTAGATGTTTCTTTGCTGTAATCCCCCAGCCCAATTGGAATGAAATGTCTCTGTTCTATCAAGTAATCCCTAAACATGATTAGGAACCTGGGAGTGTCCACACAGCCCACATAATATTTGTATCATCTAAGCCTATTTATGTAAGGTTTGAGTAAAAGTTGTTATTAGAAGACCTATAAACCCATTTTACAATTCTGAAAGATATGCTTGCCTCTTAATCTTTTCTACCTTTATTATTTTTGCTGGAGTTGATGACAACGTGTTCTTAATTCGTTTTTCAGAATGCTATTACTGTACATCTTCTTCATACTTAGATGATACATTGGCTATTCTATTGAAATACATTTTAAAGACCAAGGATTGAGTTCAGGAGTTCATTTGCATCTGTTGGTGTTTTTTTCAATATTTATAAGAAGGAGAAGAGTTAGTTTTGTAGGGTCTGTCACAACGTCCAATCAGTCAATATGTGTCCAGGGCAGGTTTTCCCAAAGTATTCCTTCTTTTAAGGAAGTTTGTTCCTATTATATTGACGCACTAAGCTCCTGGGTTTTTTATTGTTTTTTTTTTTTTTTCTTTAGTAAAAACAGTTTGCACTGTGTGATGCTTTGCTATGAAATTGTTTAAATTTAATTTTGATTTTTTAACCAAAGGAAGCAGTGTTTTGTAAAGAGAATATCTAAACATAAAAAGACCAAAAAATGTTTTCCCTAAGCCTTGATCAACGCCCCACAGTGTGTTAATGACTTCTTTGGTGGAAAGATATCCTTTCTTTATTAGCAAATCTTCAGTGTTTGCCCTCTTTAAAAGGCCTCTTTATAGGGAGAAGTTTTTCAAAACATCTTAAAAGTCATACCTATAATTCTTTTTTTTCTCTTCCTTCCAATTAGGTTTTAGTGGATATCAGGCTTTTCTTAACCCAGTTTAGTTCTTTTAATCGTGCAGATACTGATCTAACAATTGCATGCAAACCCTCTTGAATTTCGGGGAAGTTCACCAATTGCACCCTTATTCCAGATACTTTAAAGTATCAGGACATTTTTGTTTCCTTTAATGTAGTATTCCTTATTTATTTTTGGCTTACACACAAAAGACAGTTTTTACTGTTTCACTGCTTAACCCAAATCATGAAATGTGAAGATTGACAGCTCTTATTAATTTCACAGTTAGGAAATGTGTTAAGTGACCACTGTTTCCAATGAATCCTCAGCAGTGTGGTATATTTTAAAACCATATTTCAGACAGCACCCCAAAGATATTCCATGGTGAGACCTTTTAAACCTTTGCTTCTGCTCTGGCAAGTTAGCTCTGATACCTAAGATGAATCCTCATAGTGAAAGAGGCATTCCCTTAGCCTCCGTGTGGGTTAAGTTTGGGCTTTCTCTTCCTGCAAACACCAGGTTGGAGCAGAGAGGCCTGGTGTCGTTCTTTTACACTTTGCAAGTCTGCCATTTGGTACACATGCTGTCAGCAATTGCAGAAATTGTCCTCTGCCAGCCAGTTTTTGTGTGTGTGTTACTCATTTTGCAAAGAAAATAATGACGGCAAATGACATATGGCCAATATTCCCCAAGCTGAACTTGACCCCCGGCTGGGCGGGGGTAGGGGGGCGGGTTGCGGGAGGAAAGTTTTAAATAGTCCGCACCCTTCTGCTAGAAAAATCAGCATCGAGCATGTGATTTCATAATGGTCGTGTGACAGGGCTGCTCCATGGTGTTCAGTGCATCAGAAATCTGAGCCTCCTGCCACCAGCTGTGCCCAACCAGACCGCATGTCCTGGGTTCAGTTGGCAGATCAAGCTGCGCTGTGTCGCAACTGCCGCTGGGTGGGGGGAGGGGCACCCAGGTGCAGCGCAGCCAGGGAGGCCTGAGCCAGAGGGGTCCTGCTCCCAGGGCAGGTGGCGGGAGTGGCCTAGTGTGTGTGCATTTGGGAGCATAGCCACAGGACCCCCAAGAGAAGAGAGAAAAATCTGGACCCTTAGTCTGGAAAATTTCTGGATTGGATATGTGGTCTATGCCATTCCTCGAAGCGCTTTCCAAAGATGCTGAAAGGAGCAAAGTAGAGAGCGGAGTGGCCCATGGCTTAGAAGTCAGCCTTGGCATTTCCCGTCTGTGCAACCCTGGACCATTTACTTTGTGTCTTCATACCTCAGGCACCTCATTTGTAAAATTGGGATAACAATATTATCTACTTCCAAGGATTAAATAAAATAATCCTTTTAAAGTGCTTAGCTCAGTGCCTGGCACATAGTCAGCATTCAACAATATTACCATTTGTGAAGGTCTCATTTGCGGGATGTGTAACACTTTCCTTTTATATATGGAGAAACTGAGGCTGTAAATCATGAGCTCACCTAAGACCACTTGGCCAGGAATAGAATTCGTGTTTCCTGGCTTTCATGCTATTATGCTAACCACCAATCTATGCCTCTTCCCTGCATCAAGCCCTTAACGTTCCTATCCTTGATTAAAGCAAGGAGTGGCAGGGGTGGGTGGGTGAGGGGGGAGGATTTAAGAAAATAATGGTAAGAAATAACCTTATAGAGATGAACTTAATCTATTGTATGTCATGCTTGAAGCTAATTGTATTTGAAGTAAATACGCACACACACACACACACACACACACACACACACACACACACACACACAGTTTGTTTCCAGTATCTCCCCACAGCTAAAATTATCAGATTTTTAAAATATAAGTTTTATGTTGTTGGGAAAATTGGAAAGTTTTAGAAAATAATTATTTTTGGTAACTGTGGAGTCTTGTATGCTTCTGAAACTATCCACAGGCGCTTAAACGGGCTCTGTGCCTTGGGCAGAATAAGGTAGAGAAATGTTTACAGTTCATAGTTGTGAACGTGCGCTGGAGTATTTTGCCTTAAGCAATACAGAAACTCCTGGGATAAGCAAAAAGCACATTTTCAAAGTGAAAAAGACTGAAGAAAGTAGCAGAAATATTACATGGGAAGGTTGAAAACCATTTATGAGGCTGGATTAAAAAGCATAGGCAATGAGGAATCTTTATGCTTCTTCTATTAATAATGAGTTGTGTCTACATTCACAAATTAGTTTGCAAATTAATATTTGGAGTTAGCTAAACAACTGGTTATTAATTTTTTGAGAAGAAAAAAAGTTGAATCTGCCAGTTACTTGAGTGATTTTGACACACAGTTCCCCAAACAAGCAAACAAAACTGTGTATACAGGCATAGTATAATTCAGCTTTCTCTAGGTTGTGAAATTCATTCTACAGATGGAATTTCCATCCACCCCCAAACCAAATACTGAATAAGCACAGGTCTGCAGCTCATGTCCACAGTGCAGTCAGGCTGCTAATTTGGTTTGATGGCTATATATGGCCCAGTGGTCTGGGGGTGTTTCTTCTCCCCAAATGACAACAGTATTGTGGTGGGCAGAGCAGGAGCTTTTTTGCTGTTGTTTTGTTTTTTGGTTTTTTGTTTTGTTTTTTCCCATCACCAAGGAGCAAAGCCTTTTGGGCACATTAGCACTACTTTCAGCAAGTAATGCAAAAATGGGAAATAATTGGGTTGAGGAGCTCCTGGGATATTAGTGGTGCTGTGGGCAGGAAAGCAGGCATTGGAAAATAAATGACAAATTAGTCTGCTTAATCTCTTTATTGTGAATCAGATGCCACGGCAGAGGTTCATAATACATTAATAAACACCAGTTAATGCAACTGAGATACTATTCCTCAAATTCGCAAGAGTGGTAAGAATTCTTCCCTTAGGGAGTGAGCATGTTTACTGAATGATTTTCTCCCTCCGTAAGCCGGACTTTGTGGTATAAACCCAGGTAAATAATAATAACCGTTGTATGTGTATAGTGCTGAAGCATTTACGGACAGTTTCATCCATATCAACTTCTGTGAGCTTCACTAGGACATCCCTGGGAGGGACAGGTTTTCCTATGTCCCCATTTTACAGAGAAGCCACCTGAGGAGTTACATGACCTCCCAAATGGGACTCAGTGTTGGTCAAAAAAAGATCTGGCAATCAGAGAAAGACAATTATCATATAATCTCACTGATATGTGGAATTTAAGAAACAAGGCAGATGATCATAGGGGAAGAGACAAAAAAATGAAACAAGACGAAACCAGATAGGGAGACAAACCATAAGAGACTCTTAATCTTAGGAAACAAACTGAGGGTTGCTGGAGTGGCGGAGGTGTGGGAGGGATGGGGTGGCTGGGTGACGGACATTGGGAAGGGTATATGTTATGGTGAGCACCGGGTATTATATAAGAGTGATGAGTCACAGACCTGTACCCCTGAAACAAATAATATATGTTAATTAATTGAATTTAAATTTAAAAAAAAAAGATTTGGATCTTGATTTTCTAGCTTCACAACTTGTGATCTTGCTACCCCATTGCCCCATCTACTTAGAGTCAAAATCTATATATTAGTATAACTCCATATAATATAAATTCTGATATCCCCTGAGTTATGGTCCCTCATCCATTTTTAATCCAATTCCATAATATTACAAATATGACTAAATTCCAAAATCTTACTAAGTTCCGGACATTACAAAGACTGCCCTTACATGTCCCCTTAGTACTGATGACATAAAGGAGTCCCCTGACATTTTACATATGGAAACTGAGACACACAGATGGCTTAGCAGAGCAGGTGAGCATCAGAAGTATCGTTAACCAGACTTGCCAAGGTTATTTCTCTAGGTACTCTGACTTTTAGCTGATCATGTCATGTGCTTAACATAGGGCAGCATCGAGTGTGGGCTTTCTCCCTTAGCATCTCTAGAACAGGAGTCAGCCATTAAGGCTCGTGGGATCTGTCGGTGACTGGACATCTTTACAATAATCCCATCCAGCTTTGGCTGTTCCTCTAGCTTATACCCGCACAATGCTTAACACGGACCCATTCAGCTGTGCAGTGTCCCTTTATCCTAGTTAACATGATGTTTTGTACTTACTCTAATACTTGTGATGAGAAGGATGCTTTTGTATATTGAGCCGTTTTTAACCTCATTTGTGTCAGCCTGGCCCTCCTTGCTGTACGGCATAGAAAACGGGCACTAGATTTATGCTTACTGGTCAGTTGACCAGAGGGCATGGGCTAACCACAACCCCTCTTATTTGTTCACACAGGAGCACCTGCCCTGCTGTCAATTAGGGTATGGCCATGATAGTAATGGGAAAGAGATGGTATCTGGCCAAGGTCATGGAGAGGAAGGAGTAGATAAAAAAATGTACAAGGGACACAGACTATGGAAATCAGACTTATATTTGAGCTGGAGTTATCAAAATGTATTTCTGAGATCAGGCACATTCAGGGTGGTATGGCCTGTCAAAATGTATTTCTAAGAAAGAAAGACTGATTGCTCATACGAGGAAGACCAATCATTAGTGAAGAATGTCCAAAGCCAGTGTTTCTCTCATTGTCTTACAGCATCTAGGAATGCTGTGTCCACGTGGTCAAAACGGTTGCTCTCTTTGTTGCCTTGCTCATTGTGTAATCCGCTGTACAAAGAGGTCTGAAGAACTCTAGGGTCAATGGCCCTCCCAAATAAGTTAAGTAGAAACACTATCCATTCGGTGTTCATGCAAATGTGAAGTTTTTTTTTTTTTTTTTTGTAATTTAGTTTCTGCAAAGCACTTAAATGTATCCACTTGGTGTTTTCAGATAAAAGCAAAATGTTTCCTATTCTTTCTAATGATCTTTAAAGAAACATATTAAAAACAGACAAGGGAAAACATCTTGGATTTGGTTTCTTTATATAATATCTCTTTTCAACCTATATTTGAGTTGTCAACTTGATTGTTTCTTTCGGTGTCTTCTCTGAGAGTGTGACTTGGAGGCTTCCAGGGTAATTATGCCTCCTACCTTTCTAAGGACAGTCTGCTACTGTTTTCTCTAAATAACCTGTGATCATGTAATGGATAAACAGTATTACCTCTGTTTTAATGACCCCCTGATTCTACAGTGGCCGGCAGTGTGCCAGAGTCAGCTCCTTGGACTCTGTTTTTGTTCTACATTCCTCAGTACTACGACGAAAACTATTTACGTTTTGCTTGAATAGCTTAAACACCATTTTAGAAGACTTTAGATTGCTTTTGAACATATTTGAATGCATCTTTAGCCATCACTGGGCTTAAAATGGAAACCCTTTTTTCAGCTTATCTGTATTAAACACCTGTAAAAATCAATGGCACTGTATTTTTTTTCTTATAATGCTCTTTTCCTTTAACTAATGCCAGAAATAATGCACAATTTATTCTAACGTGTTCTTTTCCCTTTGCCTGATGTTCTCCAGTAGTAAGTGGCATAGTATATAAGAACTCACTTCTGCTGACTTAATACTAAAATTGCCAGGTTGATGTTGAAATTCAACCAATTGGAGCCTAATCCTCAAGAAGAAATTTGCTGTCTCTCCTACTGATTATCACCTGTCGTCTTCATAATGAATATGCAGAAAGTTTATTTTATTTTTTGCAAGTGCACATACTTACATAAATGACCAATAGGAGAAGTTAGAGGTAACCAGTGATGTTTTTGAGCATTGTTATTTTTCCCTAAAATCAGAAGTCTTTACATTTATATTGAAAATATTGAGTGGTTTGTATGAGCTTTATGCCAAACTAAGATTAGTGTGCTGTAGCCCATTACAAATGTAGAAGACTGACCATTTTTTATGAGTTAGAATAAAAAATATGATAATAATGTCTTCTCATCATCATAAAGAGAGATGATAACGACTAAATGAAATATTTATATTATCTCATTTTATTTGATAGGTTCCATCTTCTTCCATACCAAACACTTTCTCAAGAGCAACCGTAGCTTCCTGGTCAAAAAATAAGTCTTTGTAGAATTCAAGGTCTTCATCTGTGTTGCTAATAAATCCAGTAATCCAATATTTTGCTCTCTTTAATTTCTGAAATTTGTTTTGCATCTTAAAATGGAGCCCAGGGATTTAGTATGTTTTGATCAGGGCTGTGTGTAAACTTGGGTTGTATCTTAGTTTCTATATGGGAACAAAGAGGATTATTTGTTCCCAAGTATTTCCTTCTGGGAAGTGGGCTAATTTGTAAACAAAAATGTGTGTGTGTGTGTGTGTGTGTGTGTGTATTACACATATATTATTTGTGCCGTCTGTTACTGACCCACATATTCAGTATGCCACTTGTCTCTTCATCAGCCATATTATGAGGCTCTCCCTGGCCTGTCTCCTCCCTCGTGCATTATCCTGCTGTCGTCTTATATAGTCTTATATACAATCTATATTCTTCCAGACTTTTAGATTTTGTTTGAGACATAATACAGAGAAACACTGACACATATGTCACTGCAAAGTCCCGTAGAGATGGCTTTATAACCCTGGCGCTCTGAACACGTATGTTCAGTGGGCGACGTGGCCACTCTTTGCACGGCCCCCACTCTCATAAAGGATTCTGAGTTCCCGGGAAGTGTTTTCAGGCAGGTGGCTGTGCCCCGGTGCTTTCTTGTGAACTGAACTGCCCCTGTCTTGTCCTCCATCTCTCTCGTCCTCATTCCCTGTGCTCCTCTGATTGAAGCAGGAGAAAAGAAAAAAGATTTGAGTCTTGCCCAATTTGTCCTGACATAAAGAGATGTTTAGCTCAGTGGAAGGTAGTGGCAGTGAGCCGAGGGCCTGACTGACATCTCAACAATGTGTCTGCAGGACTGCTCACTCCATGGTGCTTCGCTCCACCGCGGCCTGGCTCCCAGAGAGCTGTCTACCTTGCGCCAGAGGGCTGAGAGTCCCTCGGGCTTTGACGCTCAACACCTTGTTGGATCTGCTGACGAAGACACGGTTTTCAGTTTAGTGCTTGTTTTCTGCAGGAGGTGTTCAGGTTTGCTTAAAGCCTGAAGAAAACATTTCTGAGGAATTGTAGCTTTTATGGAGGGAAAAAAAAATACCCTATTTTCTGAACACATGGATTTGCTTTAAATTTTTCTTAAATTTCCAGAAAACATTTTGGATTCAGCACAAAAAGGTTGCGATGGCCCAGTTTTCCTTAAATCCCTCATCTGTCAGACCTCAAATATTAGAAATGTAACTCATCAAACTACTTCCTCGTTGGGCTGGGTTTTGTCCTTAAGTCACCTTATTCTGTTTCTTTCTTTCTTTTTTTTTTTTTAATGATGTTGACCAGAGGCCTTTTGGGTTTTCTTCTATTCTAACAAAGCATCAGACCATAATTCAGTTCCAACATGACATTAAAATGTAAAAAGAACAAAACAGCAAACAGCCTTGTGTAGTGGGAAGGAGTAGAATTTTAGAGTCAGAGTAAGGTCAGGGCCTTGGCGTAATTAATTATCCTTTGTAAGCCTTCTTAACTTATCATTAACATTTAGAAAGAGAGAGAGTTGGGAAGATAGTAACCTACTTGCAAGGCTGTTGTGAGGATTTAATAAGGTAATACAGAAATTTAGCACCACACCTGGTAGGTTACCACATAGACATGGACACATGCAAACGCAGAGCTCCCGGTCTCTCCCAGCCACTTAAATTTCTTCTCTTCTGCCTTCCCTTCCTCTCTTTTTAACTTGTCTCCTTCTTTCCTTCTCATTTGAGGAAAAAAAAAAAAAAACAGGAAAAAATCCTTTGACAGAACGATATCAAATGAAGCTTGATGTTATGCATAATGATATGTTATGGACCAAGGTATGGCTAGGTTGGGACTGGGGTCAGGAATAAATAATATGACAAGTAAACAGTTTGTGCTCGATTGTTACCAAACCCAATGCTGAGTCTCCACATTGCTAATTTTAGATTCACTGATGATCTCTCACCAAGACTCATCCAAGTTTCTAGTTCAGACGGGACTTGTTTTCAGCCAAGTCATTTTACATGACCTTTGTCTCGTCCTCATAAGTGATGGAAGCCCAAAGGGTGTGACACCTCACATTATCGATGATCCAGCTTTAGGTTTCAGGTAAGAATTACACCCAGACATCGGGCATTCTAAGTTTTCTGGTCAGCAAGGATCCAAAAACTTTTGGGACATATATGGATGTCTCTCTAAGTTGCCCCAAAGGGACTTGTCCCTGAAAAGAGTCTCATTTCAATCTGTGAGGGCTAGTGTGGGATGAATTCTGCATTGGAGAGAGGTTGGTGAGTCCAAGTCTAAGATTTCATTCAACGCTAGGGTTCTGTGACCTTTTCATCCCAAAGTAGGAATGTGCCACACACTCCAGAATCCCCTTGCTGAGCTAGGACATCAGTAAATCTCGTTTGTTGTCTACCTTCCTCACATACCAAGCTCACGAGTGTATCGGGGTTGGTATTACCCTGGCACCTCAAAAGCACTCAGCGATGGTTAGCTATTATCACCTCTTAATGATCCAGGTTTCTTGGGTAACCATTCTCATCGTGGTTCTCTCTCCCCATCCACTCTCTTGAAAACTATAATCACAATTCCTCATATTTTTTTAAATTTTTATTATGTTATGTTAGTCACCATACATTACATCAATAGTTTTTTGCTGCAGTGTTCCATGATTCATTGTTTGCCTATATTTTTAAATTTTCCTTAGATTTCCAGAAAACATTTTGGACTCAGAGGGGTGAAGAGTTTTACAGAGATGCCCTGTCTTCTCCCACTGAGTACAGTTGTTGAGCCTGCCTCTTTCCTGTCTGCCCTCTGGACTGCAAGCTTCCCCACCCTACATCACCCAAATGAGATAACCCGTGTTCCAAAAGAAAAAACAAAACAAAACAACAAAACATTATGCCCCATCCATTTAATGTTTTCCACACTACATTTTAAAATATTGTATTTAATTTATTTAAACTAAAAAGCAAACAACAGTTCACCCATTTCTTCCCCGCCCGCCACACACACATTTCCTGTGACCATCAGTCTATTCTCTGTATCTATGAGCTATTTATTTATTTGTTTATTTATTTATTTATTTTTAAAGATTTTATTTATTTGAGAGAGAGAGTGAGAGAGAGCACGTGAGAGGGGAGAGGGTCAGAGGGAGAAGGAGACTCCCTGCTGAGCAGGGAGGCCGACGCAGGACTCGATCCCGGGACTCCAGGATCATGACCTGAGCCGAAGGCAGTCGCTTAACCAACTGAGCCACCCAGGCGCCCTGAGTTTTTTTTTTTTTTTTTTTTTAAGATTCTACATATAAGAGAGATCATACAATATTTGTCTTTCTCTGTCCCGACTTATTTCACTTAGCATAATGCCCTAGAGGCCCATCCATATTGTTGTAAATGGTGAGATTTCATTCTTTTATTTATGTCTGGATTTCTGAACTCCATTGTATATATTGTATATATCACACATTCATCCACTGATGGACATCTAGGTTGTTTCTGTATCTTAGCTTTTGTGAATAATGCTGCAGTGAAGATGAATGTATCTTTTCAAGTTAGTGTGTACATTTTCTTCAGTAAATACTAAGAAGTGGAATTGCTGGATCATATGGTAGTTCTATTTTTAATGTTCTGAAGAACTTCCATACTGTTTCCCACTGGCTGAACCAATTTATATTCCCACCCATAGTGCACAAGGGTTGCCCTTTTCTCCAAATCCTCCCCAACCCTTGTCTTTTATCTTGTTTATACTTGCCACTCTAACAGGTGTGAGGTGATATCTCATTGGAGTTTTGATGTGCATTTCCCTGATAATTAGTGATATTGAGCATCTTTTTATGTACCTGCTGACCATCTTTATGTCTTCTTTGGAAGAATATGTCTATTTAGAGCATTTGTCCATTTAAAAATCAAATTGGTTGCTTTCTTGCTGTTGAGTAGTATGAGTTCTTTATATATTTTGGATATTAGCTCCTTTTTTAGATATATAATTTTCATGATTTTCTCCCATTCCATAGGTTGCCTTCTCATTTTATTGATGGTTTCCTTTGCTATGCAGGAGCTTTTTAGGTTGCTATAGTCCCACTTGTTTATTTTTGCTTTTGTTGCCTTTGCTTTTGCTAGCAGACTTAAAAAGTTATAACCACCTATGGTTTCTTCTAGGAGTTTTACGGTTTCAGGTCTTGAGTTCAAGTCTTTAATCCATTTTGAGTTAATTTTTATTTATGGTGTGAGAAGGTGCTCCAGTTTCATTCTTTTGCATGTAGCTGTCCAATTCTCTGAACACCATTTATTGAAGAGACTGTCTTTTCCCCATTGTTATTCTTGGCTCCTTTGTTGTAAATTAATTGACCGTATATGTGTGGGCTTCTTTCTGAGCTCTCTATTCTGCTCTGTTGATCTGTGTGTCTATTTTAATGACAGTACCAAACTTTTGAAATGATTATAGCTCTGCAATGTAGTTTAAAATCAGGGCACATGATGCCGCTAGCTTTGTTTTTCTTTCTCAAGATTGCTTTTGGCTATTTGGGATCTTTTGGGATTCCATATAAATTTTAGGGTTATTTGTTCTAGTTTTGTGAAAAGTACTGCTAGTATTTTGATAGGGATTGCATTAAGTCTGTAGATGGCTTTGGGTAGTATGGACGTTTTAACAATATTAATTCTCCCAATCCAGTAGCACAGAATATCTTCCCATTTTTTGTATCTTCTTCAGTTTCTTTTATTTTTTTCAAGTGTTTGTAATGAAAAAAACTATGTTGAATAATGGAAAAAAATCAGGATGGAAAATCCAGTTTGCAAACTAAACTTAGTATTTCTGATAGCAAGGTATTGTGTTCTCCTGCAACTCCTGAGGACCACTCTAATATGACTCCAAGACTTGAACCATATCCCAAGAAAAACATTTGAAGAGTCCAGAACCCTAAGACAATGGCAACAACACATTTCTCATAGTAAACTGTGGGATGTCCAGTAGTGGCTCCCATACCTTTCAGGTAAAACAATGACCTTAGGCATTAGAACAACTGTACTAGAATTTTGGGAACTTCCAACTTGTTCTCGAAACCAGAAGCTGGTTTACTAATATACATGTCAAACCCTGACTCAAGGCTGCCATGAACTTGGTTGTTAATTGTCAGTTACTGATTATAGGTATCTCCAGCATGCCTTCAAGCTGAAGAAGTACAGAAATACAGAATTGGTTCCTTAATCAAGAACGTGGAATTGCCAGGTTATCACATATGAGGGGAAGCTGCAGATGAGTTACAGAGCCTTGGACTCACAGATAGGATCCCTTTACAAGCCCACAGGTGCCCATTATGCATTCTCTCTCTACTATAGTGAGGTAAAGGCAATAACATCATTTGATGATGGGTTTATTCTCTCCAAATTTCAAGACTGGAATAGAAAGACGACACCTGAATGTAATTCCCAGGGCAGGCAAGCGCTGTCCAGCCCTCACAAGATGCACAAAAGCCAGGGAAGCTCCAAAGAAGTCTATTAGGGGATTTGTTTCGTGGAGCTCAGTATTTCTTCCATTCGAGTTTTAACCCGATCCTTAATTTAACTCCATGAGTAATACAATACACTGGGGCAGGACTAGAGCGAGGTGAATGGTACTGCAGCCGGCACGTTATGCCTGACCTTGCAGCTGAGTATTAATTTGAAGTAGTGGAATTAAAATTTTCTATTCTTTGCATTGTCATGCCTCACGTTGATAAGCACAAAGAAATGTAAATAAAAAAGACCTATTTCAAAACCTTCCTTACAACCCTTTTGTTTTATGACAAAAGACAGTTAATTAACATACTAGCAGTAAGCAGCCTTCCCAAACTCCCGCTAATTATGTATTCTGTTGACCGTGACTCTAGTCATAAGGTAATTGGCTTGCAGCAACATGACATTTCAAATCATCTCTTGAAATTACATCAAAAAGCCAGCCTGTTTTGTTTTGATAGGGGAACAATCAATTTGATAAGTGGTAACACAGCTCATTGTTTCACATTAATTAGACTAATTGCTGCATGTTAGCCTCTGAAATAGACAGAACTTGGAGAAGACAAAGGCTGTGGCCTTTAGCATGCAGTGTGTGTGACGGTTCCACTTGCCTGAACATACTGTAGGCAGAAAACAGAGCTGTTATAGGAGGGCAGCCTTGCGGGAGTCTGGGTGTTAACAGTAGTTTGATGTGTTATGCTTAATACACTGGCTTTCAATTATAGCATCCAGGTTCCAAGTCCCACAGAGGAAAGAAAGGACGACTCCAAAGAACTGTTTCCCAGCTAACCAGGTTTGGGTTTGAGGGAGTTATAACAGCCTTCCAGTTACTCTCTCGCCTTCAAAACCCATACACTTTTTATGTCCCTGCCAGGGAGGCCCTACTCACATCCCTTTGTAGTACTCTGGGCATAAATGCCTTAAAAAACAGAGTGAAACAAAACAAACAAAGCCAAAACAAAACAAAATACCAAAAGGACAAAAAAAAATCCTTTTTTTCCAATTACAAAACATGGTGTTCTAACCCACAGAGATTCGGGAAACTGTCATTTGGGGGAAATCTAATGCCTCAGCCCTGCAAACACCTTTCGGTTTGACAGACTGTACCTTTGTTGATTCTCGAGACCACCAATTTGGCCAAATTGGACGGTGCAGTCTTTATGACAACAACACATGTCAGTCTCAATTGGCAAAGAAGAGGGTTCCACTTGTGACCCCGCGCGGACTTCTGATGCTCTCACATAGGTTGATGAGATCGCGTTACTGGACGGCTGATGCAATGGAACAGGGCTCCTTCCCAAGGAAAAGGCATCCAGCGCTTAAAAAAACCAGATGCCCTGCCTCTGTCACTCAGACTCTGTCTAGTTATCCACACACAACTTCGGATTATGGCGAGCTCACTAGACAAACGTGCAAATCGGCGGTTGTGTGTCCCTCTTCCTGTCTATGCTGTTTTTATATGCGAAGTGGGAATTAGGCTAACTGTTTGATTCTGCGGTTGCAAATCACCAAATTCACTGTGGTTAGGCGGTAAATTATCTTGTTGGCTTTGGGCTGCATTTGACCTAAGACAAAGTCTCAAACAACAACAGACTCTGCTAATTGCCGCTGCAGCTCGATTCAAAGAATGGTTTGCACATGTTCGTGGTGTGGAAAGGACTCTGGGTTTCTCACTAGTTTCTTCAGCTTCACCAAGAGTGTGGTGTGGTCTTTGAACAGGAAGGACAGCAATATATAAACATAACAGTGTTTTCATAAGATACACAGCTGCATTACACATCCCAAAATTGTAAGTATGATGTTCCTCCATTTGTAAATGCTTATGGGCTTTCATTGAAATGACAGAGGGAAATATGACAGTGAAATTTGGACCTGGCTTGGAAAATGAATTTGAAACATTTAAACGATATTGATTTGCTTCTGTGTATGAAAGCATCTTGGGCGGGGAAGGTGGGGGTTTGCGGACATTTGTACCAAAGGAGAGCATTTCATTTCTTCTTTTTATCATGCCCTCAAAGGAATGATCCTTTTACAGGAACTTCAAAGCACAAATTTGTGCGGGCAGGTTTAATTTGGTCATTTAAAAAAAAAAAAAAGTGTGTGGTGTAGCAGGGGCAAGCAATTAAATGATTGCTCCTACAAGTTAATAAATCTTCAACAGCCTTTTAAAAAGGTACAAGGATTTGTGATTTAAGTGTGCTAATGTGCTGTTTTCCCCGTAAAATCCCAGGGTTTATTCAGAAGGTAAATGATGGGGGGGCAAAAAGGTACCAAGATTGAAGCCCCTTAACATTCAGCTTAAGTGCTGGTTCCACTTGCTTGAGCACAAGTTGGAAGCAGCTTTGTTAGGATTCCGGCGGCACCCTTGCTGTCACTACTGGTTTCTTGTATAGTCAAGCCCCACTTCGTGCAGAGCAAATCTTTGCTCAGTTAAGCGAGCGTCAGTCACTGGTAAGCTTGGCTGCCGGCCCAGGGTTGTTAGGCTTTTCCATGCTACACCTGAATGAGATATTGACGAGACATTGCTACCCAAACAGAGTTGAGAAACTGGATAAAAATAAATAAATAAATTAAATTGTCATGGGGCTGACAGAATAATTTTGAAAATGCGACTTAACACTTCCAGTGTATAAGCAGAACAGGGGAACAGCTGCTGGCTTGATACGAGGTGGTGTATCATTTGGTGGGGTTGAATTTTTTTTTTTTCTTCTTACTTCCTGCCTCACGATTGTGGATATGGAATGAAGGGGGGGTTCGGGGCGGGGAGGGGGGATGGAGGGGAGGTGCTGACTGATTATAACCCTGTGTAGAACCTTTTGGCTGGCTACTTGCTTCATTCGAATGGGCCTATTATCTACTTAACAAAAGCTTCCCAAAACAAAACTCTGTGGAATACAGTTACAAGGCTTTGGAGTGAGGAGAACACTCTGACAGTAGGTAATTTCTGCTGAGGAGAAAAATAAGGATCAGGGAAAAATTGGGGACGGAGTGGAAAAAAGACATCAAGTAGGAATAGTTTTTAAATAGGAATGTGGCTGGCAGAGCGATTAATCACAGAGTGCTCTGAGCCACAACAGGGGTCGTGGCAGGAGGGCAGGTAGGACCAGAGGACCCTCCTCCCCCCGCCCCCTGCAAAGTGGAGGGGGCAGACCTATCCCCACTGGCTAAACAAAGTATAGAAAAATCCAAGAAGTTTTAGTAAATATTTAGATTCTTTGTTTTTCACTATTGAATTAATGACGTGTTGTGATCATGGCAGTTCTTATTCTCCTCCGAAAAAGTGGAAAAAAACTGCATTTCACCGATGGCAATAGAAAATTCGGGTTATCTGAGAGAAGGGGGGAGGGAATGGGGGAGGGGAGAGCCTCCTGATGAACCTGAATGCTCTGACAAGCTTTTGTCTCAAAAAACTATTAATTGGAGGCTTTCTGGGAGAAATCAGAAATTACTATAGGTTCTAAAGATTTAGTAACTTCTTTTAAAATCGATTCAGGGCTCTTATAGCGCGCGCGTGCTATTTTAATGCATAATTTCTCATGGAAATTATGTAATTTCTCCTCCTAGCTGTGTCCATATTGAAAAAGGACAATTCTGAGAGTGCTGGCATTTTGCTCCCTCCACATCCAGCTCACATTCCTACTAGAGGTAGGTGCCGTGGGACTCTGTGGGGCGGCGTGACCGCACAGGGATTGGTGGCTCTTCCCTCTTCAGTCCTTCACTCATGCTCTAAGCACACATCGTCTAACTCACTTCACAGACTCTGGACTTTGATGTCTTAGCCAAAGCCCAACCCCTAGCAAAGACATCAAAACCCCCATTTATGAGTCATTATTGAGTGCTCACTGGAATAAAGCGTAGCTCAAGGCATGGAGGGTTATCTTCAACGTAGAGAGCAACACCTTTCCCTTCAGTGGATCACTCTCTTCACTTGGGTTTCAGAATCTTTAGTAGGGGGTAGTCATATCTACTTTGCAGGGTTGCTGAAAAAGTTAAATGAAAGTAAAGCTCCCAGCCTGGTTAAGTTTAGCGCATATGAAATGCTTCATGGTAGCTCCTTTGAGAAAGGTGGGGTATTTGTCTGTAGTCTTAAAGAAGAGGTGTAGACACTCAACATTTTCTTCTAGTATAAACTGGGCCAGATTCATGGCTGTGTATCCTGTGTGGCCACATAGGGCCTGATGCTCTGAAGGGCCCTGCACTTGGTTTCATGTTCTGCTGTCACCATCTGGAAATTCTTAATACTTTTTGAACAGGGGACACCCCCTGGCATTTTCCTTTTGCATTGGGCCCCACAAACTATGTAGCTGGTCCTGAATTTTGTTATTTGACTTTGCCTGCGATTTTTATTTATTTTCCAGCTACAACTTTTATTGAATATTTTAAATTGGCTTTGGGGACTATCAGGCAGAAACTAACTTGTCAGTTAATTCTTCTTCTTCTTCTTCTTCTTCTTTTTTTTTTACTTTTTTTTGCTGCTGTGTGCCTCCCATTAATGCCTCGTGTGCTCCAGCTATACTGCAGTTCTCCCCCCTTATCTTGCCCTAAGCCCCCATTTCCTTGAGAAGATGTACACAGCTATTCCTTTGTGTCTCCAGTACCCTTCCTGTTCCTCTTGGATAAGCCTTATTTAGTGTCCCTACAGCTCAGTTTCTCCACTGCTCAAGCAGAAAGGACCCCCTGCTCCGCAGTCTCCATGTCCTCACAGCATCTTGGTGCACATCTATTCTAACACTCCTCTAGTCAGTGCACTGGATAGTAAGCTCTTTCAAGGGAGGAGATTTTCTCGTTTTCAAACCTGCTTCTTCCCACCCTTCTGACTTCTAGTTGGTATTCCTAGTTGACTCAACAAGTGAATGAACAAACTGATTACCAGAGCTTCCAAGAGCACCACTGACTCATTTTCATCTCACCTTTAAAAAATTGTTTTCTGCTTTCCTTTTGTATTTTTGAGCAATGGATGCCTTCACATACCTGCAGTAGGGACCAAATGGAAAAACAAATTCAGGATTGCCTCTGAGGTAGAAACCAGCTCCTAAATATTAAGAATTGGTGGGCAATTAAGTGGCTATCATTGTAGACCGCCCATTTGGTAAAATGAAATGCTTTTTGTAATTCCTGTTCTATTTGATAATATATTAAAACCCTTAAACTCTTGTTCCAAGGTCTTAAAGCATGTTTCTTCGGCACAGGGGTTTAGAAGCCTTTAACACACGGACCCACCAGACAAAGGGGAACCCGCATAGGGATGGGTTTGATGGCGGGTAGAGATGTGAGTCAGTAAATTCTGTTGAAATCAAATGCTAAATAAACTTTGGGAGCACATGCAGTTTTCTGAAGACAAAGTCTCTGGCTTTCATGAGATCCTCAAAGGAACCTCTGGCCCAAAAGTAATTAAAAGACCCCTGCTTTGGTATTTCAATTTGAGAAAATGATGTTTCTTTCTTATTAAAATAGAATACTGTCTATAATGACTTATCATTATTAAAGGGATGTTTTCCTGACTTTTAACAACCCCCTCACACACATATACCCATGCCAATTTTTAACTGTAATTTTGAAAAGGTGTTTCTTAAATGGTCTCAAGTTGGTTGAAATATTTGCGCTTGCTCTTCAAAGTTGTCTACATTGTTTCCTCCTTTTCTCTCCAGTCTTCATTCCTCCTGCTTTTGCAAATTCTTCAGCAGGTAGAGGTGTACCAGGAGAGGGAAACTGAGAAGGGATGTGTGCCATTCATTGGCTACTTGGTGGTGCATTTCTTTTGTTGTTCTGGGTTGTTTTTAGAATTCATATCATTGATGTGCTTGGGGCATTGGTGACAAGATGTTAATAGTTTCCTGACTGGGCAGACAGCTGTGCTGAGAGGTGTTAAGTTTTCAGTAAATTCATCTGTTTTATTAGCTCAGATTTACCTGCAATGTTAGCTCATTTACAACTGAATTGTGATCTATTTTTTTTCCATCTTTAGCAATTTCTGTTTCTTTTGTTTCCATGTAATTTCATTTGAAAAGGACTGAGATTCCGCCTTCCTTCTCCCCAATAAGTTAGGCTATCTTTACCCATAAGTAAACAAGGGTTTTTGAGGGGTCCCCTTTCCTCAAGAATATTACATCTTTCTAGGACTGCATATGTGATAATCCCAAATTACTAAAAATGAAATATTTGCAGTTATCATTACAGACAAATTCACCCAGTCTAACAGAAGGCTCTGGCATGTTTCTGTTTTGCTCCTCCTAGTTTGTGTTTGTACCGAAGATCTGAGCTGTGCCAGAGGTGGGTAGAAGCAAAAGTTTGGCCTCTTGGTTGAGATGTTGCAACATTTTTATTGGTATAAAAACCTCAATGTGATACTATATCCCAATGTTCTTGGCTATTTTTGTTGTTAAATATTGCCATTTCCTCTCCTCTGAATTCTTTTTTTGTCCCTCTACAGTCTGAATTGAGAAATCATTCATAATTTCTATGGATTTATCTTCAGTTTTTTTGTGTGTTGATTCCCCTTGCCTCCCTGTGTGAATTGGAAGCTCCTAGAAGACAAGGTCCTTCTTCTTTGTCCTGTCCATAAATCCTGGTGTGATGCTTTTAAATCCTCACTGATTCAGTGATTACCATGGCTACCTTTTATCCTGAGTAATCAATTTGGCCATTTAAGCTGTGGTTCTGCAGGCTTTGGCCCTGTCTTTGGATTAAGCTTGTTGGGGTCGATTCTTTCCCGAAATGCTTTCTAAGCATGGAAGAAACAGCAAGATAGAGTCACTGTGTAATGGGTAGAAATGCTAGGCCAAATTCTACTAGTCCTGAATGCATACTGTTTAGGATTGAAAAAGCAGTTTCATATTTCTCAGAATTACTCAGGAGAACACTTTTGTGCCCATTGTCAGTTTTTTGAAAAGGAGTACCCACTTCTTTATATAACCCATTCGGTTTTATAAGATATGTAGCGTTTATTGAGTTATGTCTCAGGGAACAGCATACATAAGAACTTATAGTCCTCTAAGATTAGCAAACAATAATGGCTAAGAATATTAACTATTTAGGGTTGGAGAAGGTATTGGAAATTATGTAGCCCACCCTCCTCATTTTGTCAGTGAGGGGATCAGTTCCTCTGTTGATTTAGGTATCCTATTCAAGAACATACAAGGCATATTATTAATAGTAAAATTACTAGGAGCCAGGCACTTGTTTAAATGCTTTGTGCATATTAATTCATTACCTCATAACAGCTTCATGAGGTAGGTTTATGTTTATTTTTCTTTTATAGAAGAAGAAACTGAGGTACAAAGAGGTTAGGTCAGTCACCCAAGATCTGATGTTTCTATCTCTAGAATCTGTCTATTTTTCTCCATCTCCACTGTCCCTACCACCACCTCCTCTCTGGACTTCTTAGAGGGGCCTCCTCACTGGTCATCCTGCATTCGTTCTCCCTACCTAGATAGATTCTTGGCCCTCGGCGGACTTCATTTAAAACTCCAGTCTGTGCAAGGCATTGCCCCACTGCTAGTGGTCACACCTTGTTTGTAGGATTTGCAGGAAGCAGCCCTGCCTGGCTTTCCAGAGGCCTCTTTCATGCTCCCGCCCCTGCCTGACACTCCCTCATATGTCAGAACCTTGGCATTTCTCGTGGACTTACTTCCACCCATCATTCAGATCCTACCTCAGAGGTCTCCACCTCGGGGAGACCTTCTCTGACTCCCTAGCTAAACCACAAGCCACAATTACAAGGCTTTGAGCCCTTGGGGACTGTATGGATTTGATTTACCATTGTGTTCCTAAGGCTGATACAATAGTTCCCCCATATCCATAGAGAATACAATACGTTCCAAGACCCCCAGTGGGTGCCTGAAGCCACAGATGATAGTTCCAAACTCTCTATGTACTGGATTTTCTTATACAGACATACCTATGGTAAAGTGTAATTTATAAATTAGGTGCAGTAAGAGATTAATAACAATAACTAATAATGAAATAGAATACCTATAATAATATACTATAATAAAAGTCATATGGATATGGTCTCTTTTTCTTTCAAAATATCGTATTGCTTGCACTCACCCTTCTTCTTGTAATGATTTGAGATGATGAAATGCCCACCTGATACCTGATAAGTGAGGTGAATGACATAGGCATTGTGACGTAGTGTTAGGCTACTGTTGACCTTCTGACAGTACATCAGAGGGAGGGCCGTCAGCTTCTAGACCGGGTGACCATGGGTAACTGAAACCACAGGAAGCCAAACCAAGGATAAGGCAGGGTCCCCTGTACAGTGCGGGGTGCATAGCTAATAATCAGCATTTATGGAAGGAAAGAAGGAAGGAAGGAAGGAAGGAAGGAAGGAAGGAAGGAAGGAGGAAAGGAGGAAGAGAGCCCTAAGGTGCTAGGAATAATTCATTCCTGACTCAATCAAAAGAGTCAGGGCTTGGAGTTACGGTTTCTGACTTGCACCCCCCACTGTACTGCTCACTTATTGTGAAAATGCATAAAATGGGAGCAAGGACAAAGAAGGCATCAAGACTGATGCAGAGAAGAATTCCAAGCAATCTGTCTGGATCTTCTGCCCTGAAGGAGAAGAGCACAGCTTCCCACCTCTGAGGTGTGGGCTTTGCATAGTGACTTCTTCCTCAAAAGTACAGTGTGGAAAGAGGGGTGGGAAGGCATAACTTCACAGTGGATCTCTGCCAGGTGGATCAAGGTCAGGTTAACAACAGTGATAAGCCATGTTCATAGTATGTACCTTTGATATGATGTGATACAAACAACACTTTACCTCCGAGGTCTTTCATCCCCAAGCCTATAACCCCAGTCTAATCATGAGAGAAACAGCAAACAAATCTCAAATTTGCAGAATACCTGGCCAGTACTCCTCAAAACTGTCAAGGTCATCAAAAACAAGGAAAGCCTGAGGACTGTTATAATCAAGAAGAGCCTAAAAAGACACAACAGCTAAATGTAATGTGAAATGGATGGGATTCTGGAACAGAAAAAGAGTAGGTAAAAATTAAGGAAATATGAATAAAGTATGGAGTTTCATTAAATAATATGTCAATATTGGTTCATTAGTTGTGACAAATGTGACTCACTAACCTGTTACCAGTAGGAAAAACTGGGTGGTAGATATATGAATAGGGGCTCTCCCTTACTATCTTCACAACTTTTCTGCAAATTTAAAATTATTCTAAAGTAACAGGTTTCTTTAAAAAAAAAAAAAAAGTCATGCTGAGGTTTTGAGGTTGGGTGACTGGGAAGGTCAGTAGTGTTAAAATAGCAGGGATTTGACCATGAGGTCACTGGCCCTGAGCATTAGGAAGTCTGTGTGGGGGTGTGGCTGGTAGTGAAATTAAACTTCAGGGTCAGGGAGATGCCCGGAGCTGAGGAAGAGGGGGCTCCACAGAAAGTTAGGCAGGGCAAAGAAGGATGGAGGGATTGGACTAGAGCTAGAAGAGACAATAGAGGCCAGTGAAGGATTTTTCAAGATTTAGAAAGAGGTGTGTAAATCCATAACATGGGGAAGAAATTGTTCACATGCTCATTTTATTTGTATATAAGAGTGAGGAATTAAATAGGTGATAGATGCATGGTTAGGGTTGTGCATGGGTTGTCTCTACGATGATTTTGTAAGCCAGTTGTTTCACTTGAGAGAATCCCAAAATATTGGCATCTGTAGGTCTTTTCTCTAGAACCTTCCATTTCTCATGAACAGGGTCCTCCGGTGTCCTGCCTTAGGGATATACTATTACCTGGGGCATTCTGGGAGCCCATGGGGTAGAAGAGGACGGAGTGGAGGCTTTCCTACAATGCCCTCATTTTCAGTAAGGTGTTTTGAGGCCCCATCTTCTTCTCTGACACCCCACACTCCTGGTATTGTAGTTCTCAGAATTTCTCTAGCTTGGTTTCTCCAAAGACAAAGTGAGGAGGAAGAGTGGATGCTGTGCTCCGTAGGGAATAGGTAGAGGATGTGGGGGACAGAATTTCAGCCAGCCCCACCTGACTTTAGCTGCATGCCTTACCCCTGCCTTACACCAATGCCTGATACCCAATGCCCTTGGTCCCTGAGCTTTCAGGGTGAAGGGTCCTGCATCTTCTTGTTGTGTCCCACTTTGCTTATGTTTACAGTTCACTTCCTGCATATCTCTTGAAGAGCTACTGCTCTACACTCTGCTTTTCCACTCCTTATACCATGGTTCAGGTTTGGTATGTCTCCTATTTTCATCAAGAATGGAGAATATGAAAAAAAAAAAATGGAGACTCTGTTTCTGTTTCTCCTCATTTCTGAGATGAAAGCAACAGAATTTTGATTATGTTCTTATAATCAAAATTTCAGAAGTCGACATTTAAAATCAGTTTTCTTATAGATATGTGTGTGTGTTCATGTTTTTTAAATATGGGTTTAAATGTAATGTATTATATAGTCTGATTATTTATTTTAATGAGAAAGCAAAATGTAATTAAGGAACAGAATTCTCAATTTATTTTTCCAAGAGTGTGTTGGTTTATGGTTTAGTCCTTAGGGCATATTCCCTTATGCCTTTGGGGGAGTCCTCCCATTTTTGAGAAGTAAGCAGTCTTTGTCAAGTGATGCAAGAATCAAAGCTTGTTATGTGGAATGGAAGTTAACTGAACCTGAGGCCCTTTTTTGTACCACCCCCATTTGGTTCTTTTCTCTTTTAATATTTTAGTGTTTTTTTTTTTTTTAAATGACAAAAAAAAAAAAAAAAAGATCCCCACTCTCCTTACTCCTTGAGCTGTATGTACTTGTCATCTAGTTGAGGGTGGAGGGAAGGAAACCAGCTTTTCCTGAGTCTTTTCTTTCCTGGAAGAAGGAGAAGGCTGGAGATTACCCAGATTTGTGGTCCCTCAAGATACAGTTCATGCAATCCAGGAAAATTATTTCCCAGTGAAAGGCTGTCCTTTTCATTCATGCAACTTAAACTTTCCTTTGGTAAAACTTCAAGTGTGCTGAGCAAAACCTTTGCTTTTCTTCTTTCTACTCAGGGAACCCTTTTCACTACACTCTGGAGTAAGAACTCCAATAACTCTCTTCCAGAGGAGATTACAGTCTAGGAAAAGGGCTTAGTCAGTGGGGGTTCAGGGGGGCGGGGGGGAAGATCAGCGGGGCGGTGGGGGGGGCAGGGGGGAGAAAAGAAATGTTGCCCTGTTAGTAAATGTCAGCTCAAACAAACACATCTCCTAAGAGGTTTCCAAATGGATGCATCTTCATGTCTCAACATGGTGATGGGATTATTTTACCCCTTTCTGTAACCTGTGTTTTCCCAATAGAAATGTGTTAGAATGTGGAGGTTGGTGGACCTGGAGGGATGGAGGGATGCATCTACCATGAGGTATCTATCAGAAGAGACTCCTCCTACTACAGAATATATTTGTCACCTACAGAAGTGGGGAAGGTGTTCTGTTCTGATTCTCCCTAAGCCGCCAAGTGAGCAAGGGATATTCACCTTTAGGAATGTTCTCCCTAGATCATATTGAGTATAACTCTACTGTCCCCTAAAACCTAAGACCTACAGCAGTTTATTTCTTTTAACTTACGTCAGCCTTTAATCTTTCCCATCATGCTGTCATGGCTTAGCTGGTGAGGCCAAGTTTTAGTTTGTAATCATGAATGCTTATAAGGCAGGAGGCCAAGGCTTCCTAAATTGCTCACTGAGCCTCATTGTAAATTTATATTGAACTCTTAATGGTGGAAGCATTAAAAAAATTGGAGCTTTTGAAAGGTGATCTCATTTTAGATTTTTTTTTTCTCTTCTATATTCTCTGGTTTAAACCACATTATTTAAAAAAAAAATTCCTTAGTTAAGTCAGAAGTCTGGATGTGTAATTGTCATTGAATTTACTTTAATGATAAAAACAGGAAGGAGATGATCATCATTCAGAAAACAGTTATTGGATCTGCTGTGTCCTTAGGCACTCTGCTGAACCTCAAGATGAATAAGATAATGGCTCCTATTCTCAGTCACTTAAAGACCAGAAGAAAAACAAAACTGAACCAAAAACTCTGTGGTGCCTCTTAGTAGGTATTATGCTGCATAACAAACGACCTGAAAACTTACTGGCTGAAAACAACAAATTATCTATCCTTCCCCCCAGTTTCTGAGAGTTGGGAACACGAGAGCAGCTTAGTTGGCTAGTCCTGGCTCAGGGTCTTCTCAAGAGGCTGCACTCAAGGTGTTGGCCAAGAGGGAGGTCACCTGAAGACATGAGAGGACAGAGGGTCTGTCTCCAGGCTCACTCACATGGCAGCTGGCTGGAGGGTCTTGCTTTCCTATCACATGGGCTTCTCCCTATGGCTGTGCACAGCATGGCAGCTTGCTTTCCCCAAAGCTTGTGATCAGAGAGAGAGAGAAAGAAAGGACAAAATAGAAGCTGCAATGTTTTTTGATAACCTGATCTCTGCAGTGACATACCAGTGCTCCTGCTGTATTCTGTTGGTCACACAGACCAACCCTGGTACAATATGGGAGGAGCTTATGCACAGGTATGAATATAAGAAGGGGGAGTCTCACTGGGGGCCATCTTGGAGGCTTGCCACCACCGTCTTCCATCCAAATACTGACCTGCTCAGTTTCCAAGATTAACAATGAAGAAGCATGATCAAAAATATCTGATGATATCAGCCAACACCCTGGGGAAGAAAAAAACAGTAAAATTTAGAGGTGGGGTGGTGGACACGGAGCATAGCTATGGGCCAGCCCAAAGGGACAGCGGCCTCCAGGATCTGTCTAGGAAATCTGTTGTATAGAAATTCTGAATTCTAAGTGTCAGAGATGATTCTGATTTTGCAGAGAAAGGGATTGAAGATTACCTATCAGCAGCAGATGAAGAGTGATTCTCCTTCACTAAGCAATCATGGTGCTTTATGAAAATTGAAATGGGAGCAGCATGTAAAAGGGGCCAGACTGTATTTGAATGAGTCCCTGCTATGGCTCTTATGGTGTGGAATCAAAATTAACCACAGCTAAGCAGTTTTTCTTTGTGTACCACTCTATTTATCAAAATGATGCAGTGTTTGTTGTAAGAATATCTAAGAAAAAATTTTGTCCGTGCAATAACAAAATTATTTCTGATTTGGACTGAAGCATCATTTTCTCCTGCCTAATGCTCTTCTTTTTTTTTTTTTTTAAAGATTTTATTTATTTATTCATGAGAGAGAGAGAGAGAGAGAGGCAGAGGGAGAAGCAGGCTCCCAAGGAGCAGGGAACCCGATGCGGGACTCAATCCCAGGACTCCGGGATCATGACCTGAGCCGAAGGCAGATGCTTAACCATCTGAGCCACCCAGGCACCCGCCTAGTGCTCTTTTTAATGACAGAATTATTTTACATAAAGAAGTCTATATAATAGCATTTATTCAATCTGAGAAAATGCAGCAGAGTACTCTAGGCATTTTTCTTGTTGCCCCCACCCCAACTTTACTTCAAATATGTAAGGATACAAAGCAGGTCCAATTTTTACCTCCCCTTTCTTTTGTATGTTTGTTTTTGAGGCATGATTGAGGGCTATAAATTATCTAAGGGGGCTTCTCTCCCCCTGGCTTCCCCTGCTTTAACCTGGCAAAAACCTTAGGAATATAGAGAGTAGTAGCTAGAGGGAGAAGAAGAAATTACATTGGTATTACTTTCTAGTACTGTACTTATGTTCACACTCACTTCCGATCCTTGCTTAATTTGGAACTAGATCTAGGGAAATGGCCAGATACAGGACATGATATGAAATGAGATATTTAGCAAATCATGCATGGATGTCACAGAGATAATGAATAATACTGGCAACATGCTTCTTGTCCTTGTGTATGTGCTTAGGTACGTCCTTTTGGTCTAAATCTTACTAAGATATTCCACTTTAAAGTTGATATTTAGATACCTATGCTCCTGGTAAGATGTACCTTTTAGAGGTAATGCCAGGAAAACTTGAGCTTTGAGCTTAAAAATAAAATTTTGCGTGCATTTCTTATACTGGAAACAAAAAGAAAATCTGGGTCACCTGGGTGGCTCAGTCGCTAAGCATCTGCCTTCGGCTCAGGTCGTGATCCCAGGGTCCTGGGATGGAGCCCCGCATCGGGCTCCCTGCTCAGCGGGGAACCTGCTTCTCCCTCTCCCACTCCCCCTGCTTGTGTTCCCTCTCTGGCTGTATCTATCTCTGTCAAATGAATAAATAAATAAAATCTTAAAAAAAAAAAAAGAAAAGAAAATCTACTTGACAGCAATGGGACTAATTGTGATTTTTTTTTTTCCTTTTTGGTGGGGGAAAAAAAAAGCAAGGGCTGGGTTCTAGGTCATACATTTTAGCAAGGCATGTAACAGAGTACCCAGGCCTGAATTTCCTCCTCTGTAAAGCTATGCAGAACATCTAGTTGATTTATCAGGGTTTTTCTAGCTCTAAAGTTTTATCAAAAACTTCTTTGTCTGACTTTCTTTTGAATATGTGTAATTATTTTTTAATGTCTGGATTATTTTTTAAAATTTTATTTATTTATTTGAAAGAGAGAGAGAACGAGAGAGAGAGCATGAGTGGGGGGAGGAGCGGAGGGAGAGGGAGAAGCAGACTCCCCAGTGAGCAGGGAGTCCCACATGGGGCTCAATCCCAGGACCCTGAGATCATGACCTGAGCCAAAGGCAGATGCTTTACCAACTGAGCCACCCAAGAGCCCCAAATATGTGTAATTTTTATGTACCAATAGTACCATAAAAATGATTTGCTTGTAAAATAAGTACAAATTTACAAATTATCAGTCACAAAAAGTTTCTTTATAAAAGGTGAATTTCTAGATTGCTTTTATAAATACATCTTAGAATGTTTTTCTCAGGGTTTATGGCTCCAGTTATACTGATCACAAAGGGTACATGTCAGAAAAATTAAAGTGATAGTTTGTAAATAACCTTTTCAGAGATCAAATATTTGTTCTCTGTGATACTAAGTTAACCATTTATGCTGCTTCCTCTTTAAGAATGCTTTCAGCTGCAAGTAGCTCAAATGCCAACCAGTGTTGGTTTAAAAGTAAGCATTTAATTATTCCATACCACAGGACACTTAGAGATACACTTCCGGGTTTGTTCAACTCCTCTGCAGTGTGGAGATTCTGGATTCCCTTGGCTGTTCCATTAAGACCACGAAATGGCTGTCCTAGGTCCAAGCAAGGCGTCACTATAGTGTGTCAAGCAAATAACTATCCTCAGCCAACCATGGGTAAAGAGAACAAAATTATCCCCACTACCTACAGATCAGTCAGAATTCATTATCTTAGTGTTCATCTCTCTCACCTACTATAATCTGGCCCTCAAATTTATCTTCTAGCCTTATTTCCCATTGTCCTTCTACTAGATTACTCTGTTTTAGCCAAACTGTTTTCTACTCTCCTCTGAAAGATGCACTATTTTTAATTTTGTACGATGCTTTTTTTCTGTTCTTGTATATCCTCTTTTCAAGTTAAAATCCTATCAAAATGTTACTAAGATTCATCTCAAGTTCTTCTCTTTAGTCTTGTCTAATCACTCCAGCTGGAAGGAATTGCTCTTTCTTTTGAGTCCTTATATTAGTTTATATTTTATGTTTGTTTAACAGCATTTTACAGAACGATTTATGTCCATATTCCACTAGATAAAACAAGGCAAATAGGATTGTGTCTGTTTTACAGATGGAGAACAGGCTCAAAGAGCTTGAGTGACTTTCCCAAGGCATCATATAACCAAATGGTAGAGTCAGGACTTCAGTGAGTCTGGGGTAATAGACTTTTGTAACAAACATTCTCCATAATAGTGCTGAACAAAGAATACAAATGTTTATTTCTCTGTCCTGTGAAAGAAGACTACAGTGAAAGCTCTAGGTTGAGGGGTGGCTCTGCCCCTTGGGAATGTTGAGGAGGCTCAGGCAACCATCTCCAACACCTGGCCTCCATGGTTGTACTGATCTTGGTCGTTCTGGCCAAGGAAAGGGGGAAAGAGCAAAATCCACGTGCAGATATTTTCTCACGAGTGAGGTAGAAGCTGCACTTTTGCTAGAATTCATTGGCAAGAACTCACTCATGTGGCCTACCAGCTGCTCGACTAGGAAATTCACAATGGCCTTGGGTCCAGGAACCAGGAACCAGCCCTGTCTGTCACAGACCAGGAATACAGATAACCTGCCTCCAAGGCTGGTTCGAGTTTGTGTGATTTATCATTGCCTTTCCCACCCTGGTGGGGCGTCTGGTAGAGGACACCATGCTTGTGGTGCGTGAATCGCTACGTGAATTGTGACAATTAAAGCCTGTAGAGGAGAGCATCCCCTTAGTCCTCCTGGGCCACTCACATCCCCTTCTTAAAACCCTGAACAGCGGTTGTCTTTTATAGACACCAAGAAATAGCACATAGACATGGTACACGTCCCCAGTGGCTGACCTTTAGGGAGTAGCAGATCGGACATGCTCTGTTCCATTCCCTCGATTGGCCCATTCCTAAACTCCCACCACTATGATCTAGGCATGCTATGTGCTATCCCTGCTTCAAGCATGCAACAAAACATGCAAAATGTTATGATTTGTTGCCATGCTGACAGTGTCAACTTAACTACGGCTGACAAACAGTTTTTAAATAGAACATGTCAGTTCATTACCGTATTTTCCATCTGTGTTTTTTTTTTCCTTTCCCACACTTAACGCTGAACATTTGACTGTCGCCACAAAGGTTTAGTTTACACTTCCAGTCAGTTACATTAATGACTTGTTAAAACCATATTTTGGAAATGAGCAAAATAATAAACAGTGTTTAAAAAGAGGAGCCCCTCCTCTTGCTGGAGAAGGCAGTTCTCCCAGCCAGTCTTAGTGGTTTGGTTTCTGCTGCTTCACCTTCTTTGCTCTCTCTTGCTTTCTTCAGCTCTGATTGGGTATTGCCACCAAAAGGAGCTTCTCCCCTGCAAATCTGAGCAGAATTCCAGTGAAGTTCAGAGGGCTTGCTACATGAGATACAGGTCTGCACCGCGGTGCCCGAACACAGTGACGTCTAGAATATTGGCCACTGTAATGGTTCCCCTGGCCAGCTCTTGACCTTTTGCTGATAGTGCCAAGTGCATTCTTATTCCTACACCCTACCTCCTCAACACTCACCTGCTCGGTTGTGCTCCTTCCCCTTGCCTCTTACTGAACAGAGAGGCTGACATTGCCCATTAGGAACTTTTAATGTCAAAACCACCTTGAGTGCCTTAATTGTGTTTTAAATGATGTCTTGGGTCTGTGCACTTATAATGAAAATATAAAGTGACCATGTGAGTCTTCAAAGTCTGTTCCTGTGATGGTTCAATTTTGCTAGCTTTTGTGTCACTACAGATTTTTAAATTCTAAAGAAATTTGATTTCTTTTTTTTTTTTTTTGAAAAAAAAAAAAAAAGTATTGTTAATACTCTACTTTTCATTCCGGGCACTGAGGGTATTCCTTGCTGGTTTTCATAGTTTAGGCTTTGGCTGCAAATGTTTGGACATCAGCTCAGAACATCATCTCCAAGGGAACACTTTACGAGTGTTATCTCCTTGTTCACAGGAGCCCAAGGTGGACCTAGTGGAGAATTGGTTAGTGATAGAAACTGAAATAGCAATAAAAAGAGGGATGGCCAAATTATGTAAAGTCAGAGTACATGAATAATTCAGTGCTTGCTTGAGTGTGATTTTTATTTTTATTGTTAAATAATACTGGCATTTCCATGAACTAATAGCACACAGACTAACCAACTGGTAAGCTTTTTGTTGGGAGTTTGGGATGACAGGGAGGAGGAAGGAAGAAAGGAAATGGGACCAAGTAGTCGGCTTTTAGAAATGGAGCGCGCTCAGTGACACATTGGTGCACTCATCTGTTTTATAATGTCCCTAACTGTATTGGAGATAAGGAAATGAAACCACAGAGAAATTCATTAGTACATCCGTTTCCAGATTGTCTGGAATAACAGTAATGTTTTATGAACTTTCTTCTCTCCTGAACCTCAGGATTTCAATCTAGTGCCATATGTAGTTTTTTAACATAAATTCTAAGTAAGATGTGTGTTCCTGTGTTTGTAGAAATGAAGTGTGGAAGAGTTTCTTCTGTTGTAACTCCTAAGGTATATCTTAGATATGGAGCCATGGTGAGAGAGATTGAAGGACTCTGCAAGCTTATTTTAATCTCAAGCAAAAGTTATTCTTATCTAAAAAGAGAAAAATCTTGGGACGCCTGCGTGGCTCAGTCAGTTAAGCTTCTGCCTTTGGCTCAGGTCATGATCCTGGGGTCCTGGGATGGAGTCCTGAGTTGGGATTTTTGCTCATCAGGGAGCCTGCTTCTCGCCCTGCTTGTGCGCATGCACTCTCTCTGACAAATAAATAAATAAAATCTTAAAAAATAAAAAGAGGAAAATCTTGACAACAATTAACTATAACATCATGAATATTTTAAACAGGTTAGAAGAGGAATAGAAAGTGAGCAAAGGTGTTAAGTCATTGGGAAAACAGTAAACATTGGAGAGAAACATAAGGTGTAAATTATGAAAAAGAAGCTCTCAGAGGAGTATGATGGGGCGACAGGAACTTTTAGCCAGTGTACTAAATGGATGAGTACTGCCTTTAATGGGCTTGCTTAATCTAACGAAATTGTAATTAGCTCAGGAAGAACCGTATTAACTAAGAGATCAAGAAACAAAAGCAAAAAGGCTTGGTGCAAACCAAGTAAATGGTACCCTGGTTTATTCAGTATTCCAGAAGAATGCAGTATAATGTGATTTTGAGTTTTAAAAACAAATATATTTTTATTCTCATTTTTTGAGAGAAGATGCAAGAGATTTTATAAACCCATAGGGAGAAATGTTTTGGAATGACCCTGGACTAGAAAACGTCAGGAGAGTCGGCAAAGCGCAGGCAGGAGACCAATGGGAACACAGTCTTGGGAGGTCCCTTGGAATACAGTTTTATCAACCCTACATGTCACCACAGTATTGTCCAGACAATGGAAAGGGACACAGGAGGATTTGAATCCCATTAGGAATTTGTGAGAAATTGAAGAGGGAATAGATTAACTTTGGTTGGGAAACTATGAATGCATAAGCAACTAGTCTTCTTGTATGAGGAGATGCGTTTATAGCCACATAACAAAAACTGGAGGGCGATCAGGAAGTAGGATTTCCTAGGAGGTAAAATAAATTATCTTAAATTTTAATTAAAGATTAATGATGAAAATGGTCCTATAAAAGATAATTTCTGAAGAAGCTAGATGTTATAAGGCAGATTGTGCTATTGTTAAGTACATTAATATTAGTACACGTGCAGCTAATAAAATAGTATAGCTTTTACACATATCTCTCTCTGTGTCCCCCCCCCCCCCCCCGACACACACACACACACACACAGTAGTTACAATTAGCCCCATTCCTCAGATACCATCCCTGGGCAGGGGGTCTCTCCTAGTAAATGTATTGTTGTAAGGGACTAGAGATTGGAGCCATTTATAATGTAATTGAGACACATGATCAGGCAAACCAGGGAAATAAATTCTAAGTCCTCAACCAGAGGATCTATCAGAATCACCTGAAAAGCATTTTCAGACTACATAAGCCCAACCTCCAACTCCCTGAAACCCCAGCCCCACCCCCCATGAAATTCTAATATGCCTTCTAAAGAGAAATGCAAAGATTGGAGTTATTTCATTCCCTCTTATTCTGTCTTTCTGATATCTACATGTGAGATTATTTATAATGAACATGGGACATCTGAGTAGAATTTTTTTTTTTTAAGGAGGAGGCAAAACAAAGAAGGAGAAAGTATTTCCCCAAATTTCTCGTTGGTTCAAAAGATTGAATACCTGTTAAAATTGGCAAAGGATATTTTTTATTTTCAACCATACATGTTCTGTCACCTTCTCTGGCATACTTGTTTTATTTATTTGTGAGGTAGAAAATGATTACTGTAAAGCTGTATTTGTCTAGCATCTCATGTTTTGATAAAAGGAATAAAATAAAGATCTCACACTCACTCTGGGCTTTCATTAATGATGATCATTAGCCCTCTTCTGAACTATTGACAAAATGTTATAGAATCTTGAGAGGAGAACTTGTATTCTTTTAAATAAAGAACTAGTTAATTAGAACTCCTTTCTAATGAAAATGACCTAATTCTGCTCCTAAGTGCTAACTTTAAAAAAAAAGAGAGAGCGCTAAAAGATAGTTTGCAAAAATGCATATTGCGTCACATAAATCAGTAAGTTAGAACATGATTGAGGCTTGAACTGCTCTGGAGTTTCTAAAATGTCCTCTGTCTTCCCGTGCAGTAGCAGAAAATGTTTGCCTGCATTTTTGTAACCAACATGAAAATTAGATATTAATATATACAGGGAAAGACAGAGACAGAGAGAAAATACTTAACACCCCAAGAAGGAAGCAATCGTGCCATTACTCACAAGTGGCGTTGCTATGAGTGACTTACTCAGTCATTCTATAACAAGTGCAAATCTGTCTCTCAGACCAAAAAAAAAAAGAAAAAAGAAAAAAGTGGCGTATGTATTTAAAATGCATCTACCCATTATATTTAAGCGCTCTTACGTTTTGCTTGAGAACTGAGGTCTTTGTAGTCAGTTTGTACCTGTTTACTCACACAAGACGTGCAAATAACAGAAAGAAATGTGAAATCAGTTTCTTTTCTTTCAGCTGGAAGAAATGGTGTCTCAATTATTTTGAAAGCGGAGGCCTTGCTGTTTAAAGCTTATTAAGGTTGATTTTCTAAAAATTTCCTGTCAGCTGAGGTGACAGCAAGGCCAGGTGACCCCAAAGGAGACTTATCGACCTCTAGACTTTTCAATCAGAGGCTTGTCACCTTGAAATCGCCAACATTTGCACACGGAATGTCTGTATACTACTGTGCAGGACATAAATATGAATCTGGCCAATCTGGCTCTTTGCACATTAACGATTCCCAGGAATTGTCTGGAAATGAGCTAGAGGGTTAGGCTTGCCGCTCTCCTATGATTTCTCTCTTAACCTGGCTACATTCCTGGCTTTACCCAATTCAACCAAATAAGAAGACAGAAGCGAAGAGGGGATATTTGTACGCGCCAAGGTGGTCTTTCCTGCATTAGGGCCCCAGGGGTGGTATGTATGTTGGCTGAATACTTTTTGTTTGCTTTGATTAATTCACTAAAATATAAGCTCTTTTGAACTGTGACAATATGTTTGGTTTAGCGTCTGGAAAGCAGAAGATATTAAATGTTGGCTGACTTTGTTGAGGGACCTCTTCTTCATATGTTCACATGGTAAAATACATTATTAGATATTGAGAAGTAAGAAAGATTTGAAGCCTATTTCAAGAAGCTTGCAAAAATAGCATTTATTTTCTACTGTTTTCACCACTGCTCTTTAAAGAAAGGACTAAAAAAATTCACCTTGATTTCTCTCTGGTCTTCTTCTCCAGCAGAGATTGAGGGAAGAGATTGTTCTCTTGCTACTCAGGGATGCATTCCCAGTGCTGAGCAGTGTCTGTCACATAGCAGGTACTCAGTAAATATTTGCTGAATGAAAGAATAAGTGTGTTATGCAAATAGTGGCGAAGTGAAAAGAGTAACGTACCAGCCTCGTCTATAGACTTATTACCCACAAACCAGGTGTATTTCTTATTTGCTTTGGATAAGATAATGATATTGTTTACTATTTTTAATTTGGTTAAAAAATTGCATAGTTAGCGGTTTTAGGTGCATCACAAAATTATTTATTTTGATATTTACTAATTGAATTTAGTGCTGAAGTTGAAAGATAGGGGACCCACATATGTTGTTGACAGATCGGTGAGTTGCAATAGTTCGGTATCTTGAACATATAGAGCTTTGTTTTGCTGCATACACACTAATCTTATGTGCTAGAGCCACGGTCCAGAAAGTATGTGAGATACGTGAGGAAGAACACGGGTCTGGGAACTGAGTTCCAGTCTTCTCCTTGTCATTGATTAGCTTTGGGACTTTGAAATCTCTTCTCTTTGGACCTCTGTAAGCCTCACTCCCACTGTGTGGTTTGTCATATTATGCAGATAATATATATTTAGAGGAGATTTGGAATCAATGGCACACAGCCCCCAGCTTTCGCTCTGCTCTTGTTTTTCCTTTGGTGAAATGAAGGTAATGATAGTAATGGACCCGTAGAGTCTCTGTGTCAATTAAGGAGATAATTTATGCATGGCGCCTGTCTCAGTAAGTATTTAGCAGATTTCAGCAATTACTAGCTCTTGTTCTATATCTGAATATATATGATTCCATGGGAAATTGTCCCAACCTCTCAATAACTCAACTTAAAAAATGTCCAGGCATTCTCAGGGTCCATCCTGATAACTTCTGTCAGGTAAAAAGAAAAATTGGTGAGTTTTCCATTTCAAATCTTATACACAGAGCATTTTCAATTTTGAAAATGTCAGTGCTTTGACAGTACTCCTTTAAAAGCAGCTTTGTTGTTTTTAAATTACATTTGTTAAGCTTGAAATCCATAATGTGAATGATAGACCCTCGTGGTATTTATGTAAAAATTAAAACTGTCAAGTTGTATTAAGGTTTAATCACTGGCTGTGGCACATGAGTCACAATTTCTTTGCACTTGCCCTCTTTATGCAATTTTTTTTTTGCTATATATCTGAGCTACAGAAACATGATGTGCCTTTTTTTTTAATACTCATTCTTAGAAAATTCATCCATGAGTTTATGTAGAAGATGATGTGGCAGAAGAAACTAACATAATTCTATACATATAGTTACTTTACAGATGGTATCTCATTTGATCCCTAACATTAACCAGCAGTGCATTATTATGTCCCTTGTGCAGGTGAAGATACTGAGTCTCAGAGAGATAAACCAGTTGGCCAAGGTCCTTTCTAAAATACTATACCCTAACCTTCTCTTATGTTCTTCAAATTTCTGCCTGGATTAATCTTACCTGCCCTCTTCTGACCTCAAAGCTACTTCTAATTACCTTAACATTTGTGAGTAGATTGTTAGAAAGATGTGTTAAAATAATTTTAAATCTATTATGGTTTAAAAAGTAAGATTCTCTCTATATATATATTCAATAAATATTATATATATTGTACTTTACACACACACACATACACACACACACAGTACTTTTTGCCCTGGTAGTTTATATATACACACACATAGTTCAAAAGTTTAAGTCTCCTTATAACAGAGATACAGATAACCTGTGAATAATCACTAAGAAAGGGATTCTCTTCACAGTTCAGGTTTGTATTCTGTTTTAGTGTTGTGTCACTTGAGTGGAATGACCTTGAGGAGAAGGCCCATGGTTCAGATTAACACTGCTTCTTCACTGTGAGCCTCCAAGGACCCATTGCCACAGTCAGGTTCCTATTTGAGAGCTTAGGCTGTCCCAACTCCAGAGTATTTATCAGGTTTGAGAAATGATGCTCTGTTCTTGGTAATTCCTCTTCTCAGAACATTGAAGTCAGATTTTTCTTCCTTACAACATATAATCCCAACTAGATGTACCTCAAAGCAGAGGAGGACTTCTTATTTTTAATCCAGGTAGTAAAATTTCAATAGGTGTACTGTGCATTTCAGCCTAAGGTTAGTCTGTCCTACATAGCTGCCGTTTCTTGGGGTCTGGTGAGGACTTCCTGGTCAGGGACTGCTTTGGGGTCATTGGGAACCCAGCCTCTGAGCTCTGAGGTGGGCTAAGAAAAGTGACTGGAGACTGGGGTTCTGCTGCAGGAATTGATAGACCAGTCGTCAAGGTCTGACTCACACTTCTGTAGGGGATGCTGTGATGTGCTGCCCAGATCCCCTTCCAGGACTAAGAGATTCATTTTCCCATCTGCAAGAAGTCATGCTTCACAGTAGAATCTTTACCTGGAATTAGACCCTGCCAAAGGAAGCTGTCTCTCCCAGGGCTCCATGACTAGTCCGTACAGAGGTACCAAGACCCAGCTCCCTTGTTTCAAACAGCGACGGCTCTGAAGGACCATATGGGCTCCAGAGCTCCTAGTGGGATCCACTGCATTGTACTTCCTCTCCTGCTCTGCCCATTCTGCTTCCCTCACCTCTCAGTTTTTTTTTTTTAATATTTTGTTTATTTATTTGAGAGAGAAAGAGAGAGAGAGAAAGAGAGGAACAGCACGAGAGGGGAGCCCGATGCGAGACTTGATCCCAGGACTCCAGGATAATGACCTGAGCCGAAGGCAGTCGCACAACCAACTGAGCCACCCAGGCACCCTCTCACCTCTCAGTTCTTGAGAGCACTTCCTAATAGACCTCTTGCCCACAAATCTCAGAATCTGTTTCTCAAGGAATCAACCTGTGACAACCTCCAAGTTTCTCTGGTCAGTTATAATTTTCATAGATCTGAGACCAGATGTGTTTCCTAAATGTCTCCTAAATACTTACTCATTTAATATTAGTCCCTGAATGTTGTTCTTCTGATAATTAGTGTGCAGTGCCAGGTGCCAGGAGGGTAAAGGCAGCTATTGTTCAAATGTAAGGGCAGCAGGGAACTCTGGGATTGATTGTTGGTAAGTAGCCCTGGTTATATTCATAAGTCAACATGGGAGAGATAATGGAGTAGAGAGTACATGTATCATTCCACAACTAGAGATCTCTGGGAACATTCCTATCTGGGCATTCAGAATAGTAGATGCCCAATAGAGGGTGTGTGTATGTGTGTGTGTGTGTGTGTGTCTGTGAGAGAGAGAGAGAGAGATAGAGAGAGAAAGAGAAAGAAAGAGAAAAAGAGAAAGAGAATGAGAATGTGAATCATTTAAACGGTACTACTATCTTGTGTTCTATGTTGGGGACTATAGAAATGAATAAGACAAGACCCCCATTTTTTTTTTAAGATTTACTTATTTATTTGTGAGAGAGAGAGAGCACAAGGAGAAGCAGGCTCTCCACTGGGCAGGGAGCCCAATGCGGGGCTTGATCCTGGAACCCTGGGATTATGACCTGAGCTGAAGGCAGATGCTTAACTGACTGAGCCACCCAGGGGCCCCAAGACCCCCATTTTAAAGATGAAGAAACTGAATCTTCATGATTATTCAATAGTAATGTAATTATTCAGCATCAGAGTCAGAATTCAGACTCAGATTTAACTCCACTGTTGTCCTTTACACAATACCTTGCTGATTCTTAGCAGTTGTTCTCAGTGGTCTGTAACATATTAAAAAGAAAGCCTCCGTGATAAACAAGTAGAATGAAGACTAAAATAACACTGGATGCTTGATTTGAGGTCATAAATATTTGTTTAAACTCCTCATTAACTCTTGTTGAGAAGGTCTTCATGTTGAGCTGGCTGATAGCTAGACTGCCGGGATACCTTTGGGTAATAGGATGAGCTGCCAGGCCGACTTTTCACCGTCCCTCAGAAAGCCGTCTCTCACAGACTTAAATCCTGGATCCTCTCCGCCAGAGGAATATATCTGTGGTGCTTTATATTCTATTACCCCATAATATACAATGCGCTTTATTTATGTTAGTCATCTTTTATACAGAACTGTCACAAAATACGTCACTGTTGATTACAGTCTGTATGGGCAAGGTACACTAGTGAATTATGCCCCTCACCGTAGATCATGCCAGTAGTACCTGGCTGGGAATAGAGGAGGATAAATCCAAAACAATGATAAATGTCCTTCAAGAGGTGCAGAGATGCCTGGGTCTGGAGAGAAACCTATAGTTAAAAATGCCTTGAAGTGCCCTCTTTTATCTCATAACCTTTTAGCTCTGCATTTGTCTCTATGGGACATGCTCGGCCCAGCTGTTGTAAACACTTGCAGTTCCTCATTGCCCACCTGGTCATAATCCTAGAAGTGCCTCTCATCTTTAAATAGTCGCCACTTTCTCCTTTAACTTCAGCAGGATTTGGAGAATTTGTCCCCCTCTCTTGTAATATTTTTTTGGAAGTCATGAAATGTTCCTTTACCTCCTTGACGCTATAGAATCCCTTACTACCAGCATATTTGAAGGGGGTTCTAGATTAATCTACAGCTAAGTATATATAATACAAGTATATATAAATATTGTCTATACTGACACGTTTGAATAGAACTTGACTTCTAGTCAAGTTTGGGCATTCTCCATCTATTTCTGCTGTAATAAATCATATGAAGGACTGTGCTAGGGATACACAAGGATGAATAAGACACAGTCCCGACCCTCAAGGAGTCTGAAGTCCAGTAAGGGAGTGCAGACTCATGAGCAAGTAATTATAATAGAGTGTGGTGAGTGATAGAATAACGATAGACCCAGGGTCCTTGGGAATCACTTGAGGTGCATCTAAGTCAGCCTGGGGAGGCTGGAAAATCCTTGAAGGACTGACACTAGGATTAGTCAGGGGAGATGTGTATCAGTGATAGAGTAGGGAGGAGTTGCCATGTTGTGTGAAGAACAGAGTATTATTGGAAGTCTATGGGCACTGGTGATGGTTATTATGGTTGGTAAGGAGGGAGGAGGTGACAACAGGGAGAAAGGGAGTCTCAGGCCAGGTCAAAAAGGGCCTTATAGAGCCTAGTAAGCAGTCTGACATTAATCCTAAGAGTTAACAGAGAACTGTTGAAGGGATTTACATAAAACACTGGCAGGAGGAGCTTCTGTTTTAAGATGATCTCCCTGGCTTCATTGCAGAGATTTAAGGTAGGTTGGACCTTTTGCAGTGGTGTTGGTGAGAGTAGCCTCAATTGGGACAGTGATGATGGGAAAGGGGATAGTGATAATTCAGGATGATATGTTAAAAAAAAAGACATTTTCTTTATGTAGGAAAGACTACATGGTGCCAGGTTTGAGCAGTTGGGAGGAGAGCGGTGTGATTCACCAGCATGAGGAATGGAGGAAAAGGAACCGATGTGGGGAGGGGGTGACATCGTTTAAAGTTGTGGTGCTTCTGGGACTGTTGAGATGTGCTGTCCACAAGGCCATTCCCACGATCACAAAGTAATCGAAGGGAGGGGAGTGGAGGAACCCCCACAGGGAGAATCGGAAGTGAAGAGGCGACTGATCTTGGAACTGAGAAAACACGCTTGTTACACAATAAATAGATGAACCACAGATGGCAGAAGGCAAACTGTAGACAGGGCAATATTTCCACGTTCACATTTTTACTACAGTGCAAATAACATTTCCAACAACAATTAAAAAAAAAAAGAAATCATGCATCGTCCCCCAACCTTGTTCCCACATTCCTTTTGAGACCCTCTTCCTATGTATTTACAGTTTCCACACACTTTTAATCAGAGTGTGGATTTAGTGCCGCATCCTGGCCCTTCGCATTAATATATTAGCAACATTTTTTGCTGCTTCTTCAAGTCTTCATTTACAAAGAGTGGCTTCGAAACCTGTCAGTGCCTTTAGGAATGTGAACAGTCCTCTACTTGGAGGGGGCAAAAAAAGAATTGGAGGGTTTAGCAACAAAGATTTTCATTCATAAAGTGAGAGAGTAATATGATGATGGCACAGCATGACTGGTGCACAGAGGAGACTTAAGTTTAGAATTTCATGGTGCTTTGCGGTTCATAAGCCCCGCCTGCAGTGTGTAATGGAACATCATGTGCTCTCACATCCGATACATGAGCAGCGCTCGAATGTGGGCAAGACTGTGGCCCTTGACAGGCTCGTGACATGGGGTAAATCATCATCTTGAAAGGCACCTAAATGTTTTCTCGTGCTTCCCGACACAGCTTCCGAGGTATGGAGAAGTAGAAAACCAAAAACCCCCCAAAAAACAAAGAACAAAGTACAGAGAAATGGGAGCCAAGGAGAAAGAGCTACAGAATATCAGCTCTCTTGACCCTGAGAGCAGAGTCTGACTCAGCTCTTTGAAGAAGCGCTGGGTCTAAGTGCACTGGTCCTTAGGTCAGAAAGTCTGTGTTTGGGTTCAAATCTTGGCTCTGCCCTTCATAAGCTGTACGATCTTTATGGCTGTGAATACATTCATCTTTAAGTTGTGGCTACATGTCCCTTTCTGGAGACTAACTGAAATATAAATGATGTGTCATACTTCAGTATTAGTTGCTGTTTCCTTATTATTATAATTATCTAATACATAAGTTGTAGGCATAAAATCCTTTTAGTATTTTTCCATATTATGACTAGATAGTCTCTGTGCTGAGGAACTTCTCATGGTCGGACTGCTTGATTTGTAAAGACCTCATTTCTAAAATTGCATGAGCCTATTCATAACCTTTAAGCCCCTTGGTTCATTTTATCTTGTTTTTTTGTTTTTGCTTTGCTCCAAACAAGCTGATCTTCAGCTGCTTTCTTGAAAAGGTCCAAGTCGGGCTATTTTCCCTTAGATGGATCTTTTTTTTTTTTTCTTTATGAAAGAACTTAGAGGCTGCCTGATGGAGATTTATGCATATTTTTCTATCTTTGGGTATTTACTGGAGCCCCTGAGATCATTTCTTTTTTTCTTTCTTTCCTTCTGATTATTAGATCTATCAAATACCATTTTTACAAAAGCATTTTCATATCTGGCCACAATTAACAATTTTATTGAGAGCGGAGAGATCCCTAAGGGGTTTGATACCCACTCTTCAGTGGGGTCAGGAGTGCAGAAATAAATTCCCTAAGTAAGATACCAAATCTATATCAAGGCAGTCCATGGTGTAAAAAAAAAAACTATTTGTTTGCCTACATCAGATCATTGCGTTTCTAGTCCAAGTTTTAAACCCAAAGCAAGCTATATCTGCATGGAATTCCATGGTGAATCTTTTATCTGCTTGGTAAACCATCCAATTATCCAGTTCCTATCTCTTGGGAAAAAAAGTTCACTCTTTTACTATGAATGTTACAGAAAAACGTATATAGTTTAAGTCCAAATTTTCTTTACTTAAAAATCCCACTTTCCTTGATTGAATTTTTTTTTTTTTTAGACCCTCATTTGCTTGTTTCACTTCTCCCTCCACCAAAATGGTCAGATCATGACCAGGTTAAGACCTGTAGAAACCATTTTGAGCATTAGAAGGGATGCCCACCTCTTCATCTCCTACCTAAAGGTATTCAAAATAAAAGCAGTATCAAACTACAAAGTAATGTAAGAAATCAATGACGTTCTGATTTTTTTCACCAAAGAGTACATCAGGTTTTTTTTTCTCTCTCTCTCTCTCTCTCTTTTGGAAACATCAAATAACAGCTTCTTTCAAAAAAAAAAAAAATGTATTAGTGTCCCTGCTTTGCTGCTACCCAAGCACATTTCTTAGCCTCTCTTTGGGTAATCTGACACTGGGTCAGGTCCACTAAGCTATTTGGGAATCTGGCTCCAAAGCCAGAAGATGTTGGTAAGCGAAAAATAACTCAGTATGTCATTCTATTTTATAAAACTAACTTTCTACGAGGTCATTGGCAAATAACACATACCTTTCAAGCTAAAAATTTTGTCTTTAAATGTTGAAGAATGAAAAAGAATATGTTTTGACAGTTTAAGAAATTATGTTGGGGAAAGAAAGCTTAAGCACTTCAGTGTTCTATCTTTGTGTGACAATTACTGTTTTTCTCACATTATGTTCTAGCTATTGGATAAAGGTGGAACTATATAAACCTGAAGTTTTGAGTGCTGTGGAGAAGAACCTTCTGGAACTAGTTATGTGCAACTTCTGCCCAAGCCACTATGTTCCCCTGGGATATCAGGGTGGAAGGAGCCAGTACTTGAAAAGGGCAGAATTCTTTGGGAAGCTCAACATCATAGGCCTACCGTTTTAGAACTGGAAATTACCTTTGCAGTAATCCAGTGCAGATTTTGTTAACTGGCCGTCCTATCCGTGAGCTGCAGATATGCTTTGTTTGGCTCTTTGCCTGTTGGTCTGAACAGCATTATTAGAATTTGAATACATTTAGATGGGACCTCCTTTCTCCAGTTCACTACAGATCTCACTATTCCTGATTGCTTAAACCTTAAACCTGCCTGGTACCTGCCTGGCCCCAAAGGCATTTGAGTTTATGGAATGCCAGCATTTTGGAACTGCCTTTGGTTTACGCTGATACCATCTCCCTTTCAGAAAGGATGGTCTCAGAAGCTGAAAGAGGTGGTGTTCACCTAAACTCAAGAGAGCCAAGACCAGAATTCAGGCCCCTTGATGACTAGAGCAGTGTCATTTTCATCACACAATTTGGTGAATGAAACTAAAATTTACCTCATGAGCTATAGCTTTCCAAAAAAGAAAACATACAGCTTTAAAAATAAATACTTTAAGTAAATTTACCACCTGCATATCTAATGATATCTCAGGAAGAGAAAAAAAAACCCACAATACAGTAAATAAACTCAACAGGGCTGCCCCACATTATTTTCTCAAAGTATTTCTAGGTAGGGGCCTATTAATTATTTTTCTAGCAGTACATAAGGAAGCTTTTAAATACAGTATATGAGCATCAATGAATAAAGACATGTTTTTTCCTATGGCAGGAATATTTTAGATGCATAGTTGAACATAGTTATCAGCATCTCCCAGTTACAAAATTTTGACAAATTCTGACTTTAGATGTATATTTCACACACCATTAGAATACATTAGAATATATTATAAATTCCCTTAGGGCAGGGCTCTTCTTCCTTGTTCTACATATTTTACTTATTAGATAACTCTATGCACAAGCTATGGCAAAGATAATAAGGCATTAAATTAGAAATGTGCCTAATTTAAATTTTCCAATTGAATTTTTTCATACTGCTATAAGCATATGTGTATTTATGTTAAAGCACTATTGAGCATCTTTATTAGATGAGTAAAATTAATATAAAAGAAAACTATTATTTTCTTCTCTTATTTATCTGGACTTTAAAACATGTCATTAATAGAAATACGGTATTTAGTTTATCTGACAAAGAAATGTATCTTTAGAATTATTTGTAACAAAGTGGGACGATAAATCAAAGCTGATGTTTTCTCTTATTCAGTGCCTGGCATAGCAGAGGCATATTGGGTGAATGAATGAAGGAATGAATGAATAAATGAAAAGACGGGTGGATGAATGAATGGATAAATGGGTGGATGAATGGGTCTTTGCAGCAGGGCCTTGACAGCAGATCTATTATCAGCTTTTTAAGAAAGGGCAGGAATTGTTCAATAGTTGTGTACAAAATAGAATTCCAAAATAAAACAAGTATTTATTGTTCAAACCATGGTTTTAGAAATTAAATGAGATAATTCATATGAAACTTAATGCCTAAGCATTAAGTGCTTAACATTTTACCTATTATTATTTATTGTAATGATTGTTCTTTGCTCCTTTGTCCTGTTTTTTTTTTTAATTTTAAGTGCCTGAGAAATACATATATGCAAAAATGTGTTCAATGAAACAAAAACATGAATCTGGTGCTATGATTTGAGAAGATTATGTGGAGAGCAAAAACAAAGCTGACCTTTCTCCAATGTTAAAGGACCTTGGCACATGCTTGAAACATGTATTGGTGAAAAGATGCAAGCATTGATAGAGTAAAATAGGAATAAATGCTAATCAATGCCGAAGAATCCAGGATAATGGAACTACCTTTCATATTGTTCTCTCTTACATGCTCAGGTCTCCTATGTGTATAATAAAAATTAAACCCATCTAGACCCAACTATGTTCATGACCCAGTTCTGCTTTCTCCTCTTTCTGACCACATTTCTTCAAAGTGACTTGCACTTGGGGCCTCCGGCTACCAGTCTACCAAAAGACTCACTAGTGTTTCCTATGGCCACAGTGGGTGACTTGACCTTTTTACTTACTTGTTCCTCATCCAGTCTGTGACCCTTCCACCCTGAACATGCCCAGTCTCATGTTCTCTCTCATTCTCTCAATTTCTTTCTTTTTTTTTTTTTTTAAGATTTATTTATTTATTTGACAGAGAGAGACACAGCGAGAGAGGGAACACAAGCCGGGGGAGCGGGAGAGGGAGAAACAGGCTTCCCGTGGAGCAGGGAGCCCGATGCAGGGCTCGATCCCAGGACCCTGGGACCATGACCTGAGCTGAAGGCAGATGCTTAACAACTGAGCCACCCAGGCGCCCCATCATTCTCTCAATTTCTGCAGTAATTTGGATCACTAAAACTCCTTCACTTTCTTGCCCAGGTTACCTTTGCTTTTTTTGCCCTACCCCAATGTACTTCTGAGTTTTCCTTGGGTGGTTGCTCTCTTTTTTTCTACTTCCTAAAAGTGGGTTAATCTCTAGTTTATATTCCTATTACTTCTCTGTTTTCTGTCTCAATATTATCTACCCACCCTCTCTATGCAGGAGAAATCACAAATCATAATTTCCAACCCACTTCATATCTTCACTCAATTGCCATATTTTCAAATGTTTACCAGAAACTTGAAGTCGGGTGTCCCTTCCCCAGTTCAAGTTACACGTGTCTAAGTCTGTACCTCCCCTGCTAGTCACTTGAAGTTCCTGGCAATTTATCCTTGGCCTTATTTCCTGATTTTGTAATTTCTTTCCATCCCTGCTGCTAGTCTACATACGTACATAGAACTGTAATTAGCATTAATACTTGCTGTATTCCAAAAGCCTCATTACTGATTTCTTGACTAATATTTAAACACTTTAGGCCACCATGCACATGGCTGCTTTATGTGTACCTGAGATCATTCCTCTCCTATACTGTAAAACTTCAGTAGCTCCCCTCGTCCAACAATGATGCCCATAATTTTGTAGCCTGAAAGTTGAGACTTATGATGGCCATAAATGATCTTTCCAATGCCATCTCGCAGTATTTTCCTGCACACAAAACATACTGAAGCTAACTTGGCCTAATCACTCTTTCCCTCTTACCATGGTGACTTACGCCATTCGATCTACCCAAAATGTCTTGTCAAAATCCCATTATTCAAGGACCACTGTATAGGACACCCTTGGGAAACAGTCCCTGATCACTCCGTTTGGAAGTGGTCTTTCCTCTGAAATGGAACTATACTCTGTTCATTCTTATTTTGGGATACTAATCAAACACTGTCCGCCCGACTGGTTTTATCACTTTCTTTCAGTTCCCCTGCTGAACTCTAAGCTCTCTGAGACCAGGAGGCAATGTTTTAATCATTTCTTTAGTCTCCATTTCCCAAAGCATGACTTCATGCTGTTCATGTTACTGACACATATGGGGCATTTGTTGAAGTATTTCATAATAAAAATGTGGTTTAAAATAAGGTGGTTCTATTTTGCTCTTTTTTTTTTTTTTTTTTAAGTAGGCTCCATGCCCAGTGTGGGGCTCGAACTCACAATCCCCAGATCAAGAGTTGCATGCAACACTGACTGAGCAAGCCAGGTGCCCCGAGGTGGTTCTATATTGATGATAGCTTTTGAGGCTTAAAATACAGTAGTTACAACAGAGGCTCTAAACCAGGCATGGCAGGATTTAAATCCTGGCTTCTGTGCTTTCTACAGTGTGATCCTAGACAAGATAGTAGCTTTACCAAGACTGAGCTTCCCAGTGTGTCGAAGTTATTTACATAATGTTTATCTCATAGGATAATTATCAGCAGTCAGTAAATAAAACGGGTTCCTCCTTTCTCAAAACAAAAGTCTTTGAAGAAGGATAGTATTAGGATACTATATGATATTACTGGGAGATTGTAGTATTCACTTGAAGTCATTTAAAACCTACCCTTCCTTGGGGCGCCTCGGTGGCTCAGTTGGTTATGCGACTGCCTTCGGCTCAGGTCATGATCCTGGAGTCCCGGGATCGAGTCCCACATCGGGCTCCCTGCTCAGCGGGGAGCCTGCTTCTCCCTCTGACCCTCCCCCCTCTCATGTGCTCTCTCTCTCTCTCTCTCTCTCTCTCTCATTCTTGCTCTCTCAAATAAATAAATAAAATCTTAAAAAAAATCTTTTAAAAATATTAAAAAAAAATAAAACCTACCCTTCCCCAATGGTGTATTGGTATTTTATAGACTGTAACAGGACAGTATAGTTCAAGGATATGGCTTGGTCTTTGGAGCAAGGCAGACCTGAATTTGAGCTAGATTCTGTAATTGTTAGTTGTGTGGCCTTACCCTGATCTTAGCGTCTGAGCTTCTGAGCTTTGATTTCCTCAACTGGAAAGGGGGCTCATGATACCTTTCTAACAGGATTTTTCTGAGGGAGAGAGACGATATACATTACATGGGGAACATATCATGGGCCACCTTCAATAATAAAGCATGCCAGCAATTTGAGTAGGTGCAAAGGCTTTGTCGACTTTTTACTTTGACTTTTAAGATTTTATTGCAGTCAGTAATCTCAAGTGTAGCTTTTTAATGGTTGACAATCCTCTCATGGAAATGTTGTTTTATGCACAAAGTCAACTGGCATTTTAATCAGTTTTTTTTTAATAGACTACACCTTTCCTGCCTATCTTGTCCCAGGATCAAAGTGCATCTTTAATGTTTGAAGGTCAGAATAAATATAAACCATCATAATGAGAAAATCCATCTGAAGAAGAAAAACCTGCAAAAGACTCTCCTGTGCATTTAGACATTCACCCAGCCATGGGCATGTGACTGCTTTCTAGTGACTTGCTATCTGCTTTGTGTTGTGTACGTTGTGTATCTATTTAAGCAAACTGTACTAGCAGCAATCAAAGGCTTGATGATTGCTTATATTTTTCCACCATGAGATATGTTGAAAATTACAGACATCATGGAGCTATAGCTGACAAACATCCAGTATCTTGTTATTCAAATAGCTTTAAACTCATTGTTACTATAACCCATGATAAACATTGCGGGTGATTAGATTATGACTAACCTATCTCACTGGCCTTTTAGGCATTAGGCTAAAAAATTTCCCCCCTCTTTCCTTTTGCCCTTATTTTTCAGAAATAGTATCTTTAAAATTTTGGCCAGTACCCACTCCTTTGTGTGTGTTTTCTTTTCTTTTTTTAGAAGCCTATGTGACTTTAAAAATATAAGGAACAGGGAAAGAAAGGAAAACCATGTTAAATCAGATAGTTTGCTGAGTCAGCATGATGAGAGGACTCAAACAATTTGAGTCCAGTTTGCTACTTCTTATGACCTTGGGCAAGTGCCTTTCCCTTTGATGTGTCCTGGGTGTCTGTTAGAACAAGGAGTTGGATTATACCATGTGAAGATCCTTTTCTCGTTCTTAAATTCAGTGATTATAAATTATTTGAGCTTCATCCAGTTTTATTTGTAGGGGAAGAGAAATTGGTTGAGATCACAAAAGAGATTATGTGATGACCACAATCAAATATATAGCATCTGCCCTAACTGAATAATGGCAAGAGAACACTGAATCTACAGCCAGAGGCATCTGGTCTGGGTCATGTCTGACCCGAGAGAACAGAGTTGTTGAGATCGGGGTGGATAAAGTCGGGGCTTCCAAGGAGACTCTGGCGCTCTTTATATATAAATGCTGACAATAGATCAGTGTCTATGGCGTAACCTTGGTATAGATTATGAATGGCTTCTTGATGTTTCATGAAGTACTCATGGCCTTCCCAGCAAAAATCACACTTTTCTTGCTAAGTCAGGCAAAGACTTTCAAAGTGACCAGATGTCTTAGCACTGAACCCCATGGAATGTGCTCCTGTCCCAAAGCAAGTCATATGGTGTTGGAAAGATTCCAGTACATGAAAAATAGCAGGGTTCTAATTTCTTTGTTCAGTCTGAGTAATCCTCACATTTGATCCGGGGTTGGGAGAATGCAGGGGAAAGATGAGAGGAGCGGGAGTCTCAGTAAGAATCTCGGGGTTAAGAAGGAAAAGTTGGGGTGGGTGGTTGTCTCATTGTCCTCAGTCCAACTGAGTTGTTCCCTCCTCATGTACATCTTCTCCGGATAATTGTACCTCCCAAGCGCCCTGAACAAGAGCAGATGTCAACTCCACCATTCAGTGGGAGAAGTTGCACCTGCATCCTTGTGGTGGGCTGAGAATTGATGGAGCAAAAGAAAGAGAGGAAGAGCGAGAGATATAATAAATACTAACAGAACCATGAGGATTGGGTTCTTTTGTCACAGTTTTCCATGTGAGTGCTCCTTTCTGAGGACAAGGAGGCTGAATGAAGAGAGCAAAAGCCAACAGGTTCGCTTTACAAGATTCGTTACGAAGATTGCTTTGCTTTACTATTGCATTCTATTTTTACCTCCGCTGCCTTGAGATATTTCGAGTTTGTGTTTTCTATCGCCACTGATATAGCTTTTTATATCAGTAGCAAGAAATGAAAGGTGAAAAAGAAGCAGGGATCTGTAATACTCCATTTGTGAGTAACAATAAAGCTCTCTTCCACCTCAGAGTGTTGAGTTCAGCTAAAGCCCAGGGATTAGCCCAGTGTCCAGGTTGTAGGAACAGCATGTTGAAAAGCTTTGTGAGGCAGCAGAACTCCCCGCTCCCAGCATGAAAAAAACAACTCCATCCAACATATGATGTGCAAGGCTTTCTCCTCTCCTTCCTGATCCCTTCGTGTCTGGCCACATCACCCTCTTCATGTTCTTCTCACACGCTGGGCATTTTTACCTCTCCTGTTCCTTTGTTCTTCCCTCAGCACGTAGCCCATTTGCCCTCAGAGAGCTCCTTCTGAGACAGTGGAGCGGAAGGCTGTCAGCGCAGTCTTGGTTAAACTGGGCTTTCTGTTAACTAGCTGTATAACCTTAGGCAGGAAAGCTAACCTTTCTGTGCCTTAGCCTCCTCATCTGTGATAGGGATGATTGTAGGGCCTGTCTTAAGAGACAGGAGTGGGATGAAACGACTTAATACCTATAAAGTCTTTAGAACAGTAATACAGAATCAAAGCTCAATAAAGAGAGCTACTATTATCATTAGTCTTGGTATTAACACTTTAGTTATTCTCAACGTGAAGAACTATTTCACGTGTGAAGTCTTCTCATCCCTGGTGCCAGCCAGCCCTCTGTTTCTTTTCCATACAAATTCTCTTCCACCTGACTCTCCAGGTCAATTTCCAACCTTTCCCATTGGCTTCTACTCCAGCAAGTGACCTCTGTAAACCACATCAATGGGACTCCTGGGTTCTCTGGCTTCCAGTTGGTTTCAGCTAATGCAGAGGCTCAGTGGGCGATTGGAGAGAAGAAAAGTGAGAACAGAGTATTGTTCTCCAAATGACCACCCCTCCAGGCTTGTCCTGGCTCTATTCCTCAACCAAAGGTCACTGCTTCTCGAAAGAAAGGCTCTTTCACAGGACTCTCCTGCTTCCAGATTCTGCATCCATCCTTTGGGATTTGGGGCGGTAACAGTTCCTGCATTAGCTCTTGTGGTTCCTCTCTGTACTGTAATTAGAGCCTTCACGATCAGTCCTTCTACAAGTAAACCCTCCCAGAATCAGCCCAGGCTAAGTGCGCCATCTGTTTCCTTTGGGTCTCTTACTGATGTGTTTTCTCTTTCTTCCTGGTCAAGCTTCTCAAACTTTAGTGAACATATGAATCAATTAGTGAGTTTGTTGAAAATGTAAATTTGCAGATTCTTGAATCCAAACCCTAGAGACTCTGCTCTGTAGGTCTGACTTGGGACCCAGAAATTTACATGATTAACAAGAGCCTCAGGGGGATTCTGATAGCTATAGAAGTACCATGGATTGTAAGACATTGCTTTTAACTGTCCTCGTATTTATTTCAGTCTGTTCTGAATTTTATTACATTTTTTCCAGGTTTGTCTTCTTTTTTTTTTTTAAGATTTTATTTATTTGAAAGAGAGACACTGCAAGAGAGGCAACACAAGCAAGGGGAGCGGGAAAGGGAGAAGCAGGCTTCCCACCGAGCAGGGAGCCCGATGTGGGGCTCGATCCCAGGACCCTGGGATTCTGACCTGAGCCGAAGGCAGACGCATAATGGCTGAGCCACCCAGGCGCCCCTAGATTTGTCTTCTTTATAAGACTATAGCACAACGAATGCCTACTATTTGTTAGTTTTTACCTTTATTGTAGTTAATAATCACCCACCTATGTAAGACATTATTATTCTTATCTTGTAAATGGCAAAGTGAAAGACACTTTGAATAGTGTACTCAGAGCTGGTACTTGTCAAGGTCAGTCCGCCTCTGCATTTTTTGGGATCCAAAACCTTTGCTCTTCTTACCATGTACTATTACCGACCTTAACAACTTAATGTTGGAGCAAACCTAAGTACAATGAAAATCAAAAAATAGACTCATCTTAATCATAGAAAACAAACTGAGGATTGATGGAGGGGTGGTGGGAAATGTGCTAGGTAGGGGATGGCGAATAAAGAGGGCACTTGTGATGAGCACTGGGTATTGTATGTAAGTGATGAGTCACTGACTTCTACTCCAGAAACCAACAATAATAATAATGATAATAATAATAATTAGAATTGAAGATAGTAGTATCAGAATACCAGGGGAAGGAGTAATTGATGTTAACTAGTCAAAAATGCTAGGGATACATAAATTTTGTTACCAGTTTTCTCTTTGATGATTTATTTTCGGGTTCCTCTCTCTTTTTTTAAAGATTTATTTATTTATTTCAGAGAGAACGAGAGAGAGTGTGTGTGCAAGCGGTGGGAAGGACAAGGGAGAGGGAGAGAGAATCCTCAAGCAGACTCCCTGCTGAGCGTGGAGCTCAAACCCAGGATTTGATCTCACAACCCTGAGATCATGACCCTGAGATCATGACCTGTGTCAAAACCAAGAGTCGGACGCTCAATCAACTGAGCCACCCAGGCGCCCCTTCAGGTTCCTCTCTCATTTCTTGCCCTCACTCTTCCTTTCTTCTCCTTACACTCCATTCTACCTTCCTGGTCAACAGTGTGAACTAAAATGTGATTTGTAAAAAGAATGTATTCAAAATTAGCATAATCATTGCAGTTGAGAGAGCAAGGGAATTTTTTTCCAAAAAAAAAAAAGATGCTGGGTTTTTTTTTTTAGTGATTTATTGAAAATTGTAGTATTTCCCAAGAAGGCTTCATGACCAATAAAGAACATGTTATGGCCTGAAATATTCACACTCTAGCAAATTTTTTATGAAGTTATCATATGAAAGTATATTCAATACATTTAGGAAGGAAACCAAAATGAAAATGTGTGGAAAATGAACTCAACTGATTTTGTCACCTAAATGCTGTGTCCCAGTGTAAATGGTCCCCAATATACTTGTCCCCCCGTTATTGCTTCTGCTAATCCGTCTTATTTTTTTATTTACTTTTTTAAAGATTTTATTTATTTATTTGAGAGAGAGAGAATGAGTTAGAGAGAGCATGAGAGGGGCGAGGGTCAGAGGGAGAAGCAGACTCCCTGCCGAGCAGGGAGCCCGATGTGGGACTCGATCCCGGGACTCCAGGATCATACCTGAGCCGAAGGCAGTCGCTTAACCAACTGAGCCACCCAGGCGCCCCACTGCTAATCCATTTTAATTGCTCTCTTTAGCCTATAAATGATGAGAACAGACCAGAAAAAAAAGTCTTTTTTTTTAAGATTTTTTATTTATTTGGGGTGCCTGGGTGGCTCAGTCATTAAGCATCTGCCTTAGGCTCAGGTCGTGATCCCGGGGTCCTGGGATTGAGCCCTGCATCGGGCTCCCTGCTCGGTGGGAGGCCTGCTTCTCCATCTTCCACCCCCCTCTGCTTGTGTTCCCTCTCTCGCTGTGTCTCTTTTTGTCAGGGAACACAAGCGGGGGAGTGGGAGAAGGAGAAGCAGGCTTCCCACTGAGCAGGGAGCCCAATGAGGGGCTCGATCCCAGGACCCCGGGATCACGACCTGAGCCGAAGGCAGATGCTCAACGACTGAGCCACCCAGGCACCCCCAGAAAAAAATTTCTCTGAGAGTTAGTGCTCTTAGGTATAGTAGCTTGTGAGTTTAATCCAAAAGCATTCATTAAATGCCTATTGCATATGCTTTCAAAAATTTACGATCTTGGGAATTTCACTCAAATGCTAATCCACGGATCTGTTTTTGTAAGGTACTTCTATTCTATATATTGTCACTGAGTATCTACCTTTGGGAAAGCATCTTGAGCTCAAGAATTAATGTCAAGTTTGTAGGACCAAGAATTGTAGAAACAGTGCTCCCTGGCCTGATTAGTTTCTGTAGCGCATTAGTTCTTACTAGCTCATGGCCTTGAGCACCTACATAGTTCTCTGTGCTTCATTTTCCTTATCTGTAGGAAAAAGGGGTATTGAATAATATAACATCCATCTTAGAGTGTTATTTATAAAAATTAATAAACACTGGGTCTAAAGCTCTTGGCAGAGTGATGGTATTATTATTGTTACTGTTCACAGCCACTACTAAGTGTCATTATCACAGTACTTGAGAGTCAGATGACTGGTTTACCCTTGGGCTGTAAACTAAGCTTTGCATTCAAGAGCTGGACAGCTCCAAGTTGTAAACCTGAAGTCAGGAACCGTTTGCATACCAGTTCCAAGGAAGAAAGGATTTATAAATGAGCTCAAGCTTTTTTTCATTTACTTAACTACTGTTATGGTATTGCAAATTGTGGTCCCACTGCACAAAGCACGGGCCTTTTCAATAATTGAAAATACAGGTAAAAATTAATTTTGCTTCTTTTCAAAGTATTTTCTTGTTATTGTTATTCTTGGTTTTAAGTGTTTTGTTTTTACAGAGAAGGCACTGGCAGGGGCAGGGAGCACACTGTGAATCCAAGGCAGCCCATTTGGTTATTTGTTGCCTTTGCTTTAAAGATTTGCTGGGATAGATATTTGCGGTGAATATGAGATCATGGGTCATTTATTCGCTCAACGAACATTTACGTCAGGAACTGACTGTTAGGATTTTAATTTTTTTCCTAGTTGCCATTAATGAAGTTTCCTACTTTAAAATCTTATTTGATTCTGAAGACCAGTGTACTCTTTGAATTAATTGCATAAATTAATCATTTTACTCTTAGCTGATGCTGAAAGATCTAAAGTTTGCAAACGGCAATGTCAGGTAGAGATAGAAAAGAGTGCATACAGTGGTGGAACTCACTTTCTAGATCTGTTTTTTTTTTTTCTCCCTCTCCTGGACTTAAGTTTCTTCCCAGCAGGAGGTTAGGTGGACTTTGGAAGGAGACACTGGGTTGGAGCCCTTCAAAGGAAAATCCATGTGCCTTTACTGTCTTTGCCTAGCCCTCAATTCCTCTGCTCATACGTTCTTAGGATTACAATGTTTTAATCATCTTTGACCACTCCATAAAGCTTACTATTGAGCCTGTCCTATCAGCTGAGGCTTAATGACGACTTGTTAAGTTGAATTGACACATCTTGATAAAAGTATCAATTTCCTTGGTCACATTTGCAAAATGGGAAAAAGGTACACATCCTCTGTCTTCTGCTCTCTCTATCCCTCTGTTAAAGTCTACCCTTACCCTTTCTGGCAATTTTTACACTCCATCCAGAATATTCTTTATTTATTCTTAATTCTAATTTTAAAACAACAAAATCCCAGACTATGACTATCAGTTAACTGCCATTCTTCAGGTGACATCTGTCTGATAGAATATGTGCCTATGTGTGATATATATATATATATATATACACACACATATGTGTGTGTGTGTGTGTGTGTGTGTGTATCTCCTATTTCCATTTTAAAAGGTTTTGAGCTGCTTTTGGCTGTTAAGAGAATAAAATAATTTAAGATAGACACCCTTCCTCCCATCCATCCATGCAGACAATATGCATTGAGCACCACCTCTGTACCAGGCACTGTCTCTCCTGTTGGGGAGGCAACACTGAACAAGATAGGCCAGCCCATGTTTCTCATGGTGTTTACAGGCTGGTGGGATTTTTGTATTTCTGTCAATGCGTTGGCCAGGTGAAAACCCTGCAGTGAACAGGGGCATATATCTGAAGAAGGGACACCTGATCTGAGTTCTGAAGGTTGAGCAGGAATTAGCCAAGTGAGAAGAAGGATGATAAAATTAGGTGAGGGAACTGTATGTATAAATGCTTGGAGGCAAAAGTGTTTGTTTCTTCGGAAGAGCTAAAAGTAATTCCAAAAGGCCCTAGAAGAGAGATATGAATGAGGTATGACCTTCAGATTCTCTTTTTTTGTTTAGATTTTATTTATTTATTTGACAGAGAGAGACAGCTAGAGAAGGAGCACAAGCAGGGGGAGCAGGAGAGGGAGAAGCAGGCTCCTGGCTGAGTAGGGAGTTGGATGTGGAGTGGCTCGATCCCAGGACCCTGGGATTATGACCTGAGCCGAAGGCAGACACTTAACGACTGAGCCACCCAGGCGCCCCACCTTCAGATTCTCTTTAACGAATTATTAGAACAAGAGAAAATTGTCATGTTAGTATATTAGGTGTACTGGGAAACGAATAGTATATAAGTATGCCTGGTGCCTAGCCTAGTATTTGGAACACAAATGGTACTGAATAAATATTATAAATATTTTCTGGCTGATTGGCTGATTGACTATTCAATACTATAGAATGAGCTTAATACTTTGATTTCTGTCTTTCAGTATTTTTTCATTTTATTATGGAACTGGCAAAAATTTAAAACCAACAACATGGATTTAAAATCAAACCAGACGTCAACAAAAGAGCAGGCAGGGTTTTAAAGGCCCACTGAGTGGGTGGGTGGCCAAGTGGTGTGTAGAAGAGATACTGGTGGGGTGGGGGGTGGGGTACACAGAGCTGTAACTGGTACTTGAAAGTTCCCACCTATGGAGACTAAGTCATCTTGGCCAGAGCCCCTCTGTTAAGCTCTGGTGAGGATATGGGGTAGTTATTTGTTGTACCTCTGAAATGACCTTCACCATCTAGAGCTGAAGCAACAGACAGCCTTCTGCTCCTGGACCCTCTAGCTTAGAATCATGGTTAATATTTTCCACCAAAAATCTGGGGTGCATTATCTGACAGAGGTACAAAAATTTGTAAATAAGGACCCTCCCAGGAACTCCAAAATAAATGACCACTATAGACATGAATTTTCATATTGATGTGATGACCAGTTTAATAGGACCTTATGGCTAGGAACATATGCTTAAAGCCAGTTAAACCTTACTTTAATTTATTTTATTTTATTTTTTAAAGATTTTATTTATTTATGAGAGAGAGAGAGTGGAGGGAGGAGCAGAGAGAGAGGGACAAGCAAAGTCCACACTGAGCACAGAGCCCAACATGGGGCTTAATCCCAGGACCCCGAGTTCATGACCTGAGCCGAAAACAAGAGTCAGACACATAACTGACTGTACCACCCAGGTGCCTCTAGACCTTCTTTTTTTTTAAAGGTCTTTTTTTTAAAAAACAGATTTTATTTATTTACTTGAGAGAGAGAGCATGAGCAGGGCCAGGGGCAGCAGAGGGAGAAGCAGACTCCCCTGCAGAACAGGTTGCCCAATGTGGGGCTCGATCACAGGATCCTGGGATCATGGCCTGAGCCGAAAGCAGATGCTTAACCGACTGAGCCACCCAGGTGCCCTGACCCCTAGATCTTATTTTAAATGATTGGCTCTGCCTGGTACCAGCAGTCTGACCTTTGGCAGATTTCTTCACCTCTGGAATCCTCAGTTACTTTGTCTGAAAATGGGGATAATAATACTTTCTTAAGGTTTATTGACCCAGGCAATGAAAAACATTAACATCCAGTGACTCTTAGGACCATGCCTGTGACAAAATAGGTACTGAATAATATTATTGTTATTTAAGATAATAATAATAATAATAATAATAAGCCTATTGTATGCAGAGCCCAGACCCTTCCGGGAGCATATAAACCCTTGAAATCTTTGACTTTCCCAGGACCCATCATTCCCAGGTCTGTAAATATGTTTTTGTTCTCAGTTGAACCTTTATCAGGATTCCCAAACTCACTGATTAGGCTGGCTCTTAGGCGCCAACCTGAAAAAGAATTTGACTTTGTGAGTATTGGGAAAATATTTGTAAAATAGTACAGTCAATAAATAAATATACTGTAGACTTTTAGTTGCTTAAAAAAAAAATTACCCACGGGGTAAAAAAAAAAAAATTCAGGATGTACAATGTTAACTGGGTTTGGTTTCGTATTTGGACAAAGAAATCCCTGCACTGAGCAGAGAGATAAGCGCCTTGACTTGCAGTAGATTAAGAGACCTGCATTGGTGAGAACAAACCCCGTCCGAGGCGCTCCCCGAGTGCCGCCACATTTAGATTTAAGATTAACTGCAGCCCAACGGTGGAACAGCTGTTTGTTTTATGAAACAATGGCTAATGACATTAAACAGACGGAGCCCCTTCCAACATGATTGTTCATTTGCGATAAAACTGAGAGAAGCCCACAAGAGATTGAAAAAGAAAACTCATAAGTGCTTCATTTTGAGGCTCTTACGATATTCTATTGGAGCTGACAATTGACGGAAGTGAATGGGAATCTAATTCAGAGCACATTTAGATTGAGGGAGGGGGTAAGTCAGCAAAGAACCAATGTGACTTTGCTTGCTTTTATATTTATATTAAGGAATTGAGTAATCATAATTTCCTGACAAGTTTTGCAAGGAGGATCTTTTCTCTTCTTTCCTTCCCCCCTTCCCTCCTTCCCTCCCTCTGCCCCCCTCACTCCCTCACTTCCTCCTTCCTTCCTTCCTTCCTTCCCTCCTTCCTTCCTTCCTTCCCTCCTTCCTTCTTTCATTTCCCCTACCTCTACAGCTCCTGGCAGCCTAGGGCTGGCACTAAGCATTAGCTGTATTAAAAAGAGTGGAATCTATTAGTTCAATTAGGCATTAGACAATTACTTTTCAATGTATTTGAAGCCTGATTTGATTTAGGTCCAGCCATTTAAAATGAAGAGAGCAGAACGGTGTACAGAATTGTGTACAGTTATCTGCAGCTCTAAGGTATTAATTGCAAATTCAGGTAAGGATTGGACAGGACTGTATCTCTCTAGACCAATGCTCATACCTGCGACAGAAAGGTTGTTAGATTCTGTACTTACTAATTCAGGCTTCTGCCTTTGGATTTTTATTGAACTTTCAGTATTTGGGATGAAAACACACAATTTGAAGCAGCATTAAGAGAATGGGTGTGGGGAAGATCTCAAACAAGCCTCACTTGTGTTTTCATTATGTTGGTCCAGCTCAAAATTGAAATAGTGTTTATTTAAAAAAAAATTGTCAAAGGCCATGTTGCAGCATTAAGCTTTTGTTTTATACACAGAGAAATATATTAATGAAAAGTGTTTTAAGTGCTTATTAGAGAGATGGTTTGTTTTGAAACATAGGCTTTTTCCCAGCAGTTTTACACTTCATTGTGTCCCATGAAAGACATTCTAAGTAGAGGTTGTCAGTCCCCCATCAGAAGTAGAGTACTGCTGGGGAATGGAGCCATTTAGGATGTCACTCAAGCAGGACTAATCTAGAGTAGATATCTTATAAATAACCAGTAACGAAAAAACAAATCATTCCTCTCCCCACCAGAGCAGAGAGAATTACTGCTTAGAAGAAGGAAATCTTTATAATAAAGATTTACAGTTTGAATTAGCGAATTGTTTGGAGCAAAGCTTTGCACAAAGTTGCAATGACAACCTTTGGATAGGAGTTCAGGCAGTGGTGACAGTGGCTTCATGAGGAAGGGCAGGGCTCTGGGATACCTACCTCTTTCCCGTTGCTCTCGGAGAGGGTAAGGGTAGGTACCCTAGAAACCTACTGGTTCCTGGATACGAGTTCAGGATAATACTTTTCAATCTCTACTTAATACACATCCTTCCTCTTGCACCCAGCAGATACTTTCAAAATGAATGATGGTGACAATGTTTTTTTTTAAATTTTTTTTAACATATAATGTATTATTTGTTTCAGGGGTACAGGTCTGTGATTCAACAGTCTTACGCAATTCACAGTGCTCACCATAGCACATACCCTCCCCAATGTCCATCACTCAGGCACCCCATCCCTCCCACCCCCCACCACTCCAGCAACCCTCAGTTTGTGTCCTGAGGACAATTTTTTTTTTGTATAGAAAATTGTTATACACATTTAAGATGATGATTGAATATAATGAGGATTCTTTTTCTCACTTTATGTTATTTCAGTTGGCATTATTTCCCTCTTCAATTATCTGACATAAACACCGGCTGTTTTGGATATTTGCAGGTTCCTTAGCTTTGGAAACTTCCCTTCTCTTGCCTTGTCCTCTGTTAAAGCACCTACAAGGAGCTGTCTTTCAATTCCCGGGGTGGGGGAAGGCTTTATCAGGCCCATTCTAAGAGCTGTACCTGTCAGGGAGGAGGAACCTGATTTTCTTGATTCCGATAAGTACAAATTCCTCTTGCTGAAGGTGCAGTTGTGTCCAGGTTGTGGCAATGCGCAGAGAAATGACTGGGAATGCTTTGCTGGTTCAAATAATCTCCAAAATTCCTCTGCTCTAGATCATTCTTTCCTATTCCAGGAGAAACCAAGGGCCTATTTCCCAGGCTCCTTGAACCTGTATACCATAGGGCAACCATTCTGCTTTTCTGCAATATAGAGGACAAAAAGGGGAAGCCCTCTTTATATATCATTTTTTTAGTAATTTGATTTTGATGGGGTTTGTGGGGGAGAATGGGTTTTATTGAATGCCACAGCTTTCCATTTTATTGCATCTATTCCCACCCAAGCCTGTAAGTTAGACAGAGCAGATGCTATCTACATTTTTCAGGTGAGAAGATTAAAGTACACAGGCCTCCTTAAGATCTGGCAGCAAGAAGCTAGATTTATCTGGATATATCAGAATTGGGAATGCACCTTATCCAAACCCCTTCTGGTTTCTGGGACAAGTTTGTCTCCTTAGGTTCCCTGTAACCTGCAGTGGACCAGGGTCAGGCAGCATCTCGGGATTGCTGCTCACAGGGGCCCATGATCAGGGGAAAGTGTTCCTTGTTTAACCAGAATCCTTGAAGTTGGCAGATGCAAATAGCTGCTGGTACATAAGATGTTGAAAGGCTTTTTAACATTATATGTTGCAAAGTAAATCCTTAGCATAAAATTGCATACGGCTTCTCCATGTCGCAGGCCATTGATCATTTACACTCAAGAGAGGAGATTCCATTTCATAAACATCTCATGAGTGTGTGCTCTGATAGGGCCACCTGAGAATCCACTGCATTGGGAGACTGGATGGGGGGAGTGGACTGCACCGGCTGAGTTCAAGGTCACTCTTCCCTCATCTGTGAGGACCATGTGAGGTAAATACAAGTAACCATGACTAACAACGAGCTTCATTTTCCCCAACAACAGTATAACGTGCTGTTCTATATAATAAATGTATATATATGTAAAATTAATAATTCAGGATGAGAAATTCTGTATAAAAGATGAATGATGCAGTTACTTTGACAATTCGTTCAGTCATTTATTTAACCAAACACTCGCTTTTCATAATATCATATGCAGTATCTGAGTTATGGGGGCTCTGAGATCCAAGCTTCTAGTCTACATGGAACAAAGACAAACCATGACTAGAAATTCCCAAATTGATTCCTGCTTTGAAGACAAGCCATGTCATTTGCTACCGTGCTGAAATTTCACATAAAAGCATGATTTAAGAAGTTATAAAACATCAACAATTTACCAATTTATTGCTTTCAAAAAGTAAAGTCAAATGTTGTGAAGAATATCTTATCTCATTCAGAAAACAGTAGAAGAATTAAAGATATGAACTGCCTTGGAACCCATAAAATATCCTTTGTGTAGCCCCCTTGTCTTTGGTGTTCTTTGTAAATGTGTGCATGGAATACCTGAAATATATAAACAAAAAAAGATATACTATCCTTCTTCCACATTCTGTCATCATCTGCCTCTTTTAAGGAGGCCTTGTTACATGTTAGCAAATTTGATGTCCCTGTCATCGTCTTGAAATATTCGTTGAATGAATGGATGGATGCCTTCCCATCTGTGTAGTCAGTTCTCAATTATCCATTATAATGGAGTTGAAATAGGAAAGGAGCGTTTGAGAGTGAAATCCACAAATCATTGAGAAAGTTCCTGTAAGCCACTACTTTCAAAGCTTCCCACCAAATCTTTTACCCAACTTGATGAAAATGTGGCAAAAACAGCTCCACATGAGTTCTTTCCCATGTTCTGGCTCTACTGACTTAAATACTAGGGAACAAGATTCTAATTTAGGGATTGAAGAGCCCAGACACTGAATGACTGCCTCTGAATAAGCACAGCAATAGGTTAGGCTGAATTCATTGTTCCTGTCTAGAGGTTAGAAGATTTTTTTTAAACAGTTGTTGGTAAACTAAGAGAGGAGGAAAGATGCCCCCTAAAGGATGTTAAACAAAGAAAATCGACTGTCACTTTTGCAAGGGGATAGAGAAGGGAGAACACAATTGAAGTGTTCTGGGAGTACGATACCAGACTCTGGAGTAAAAGTGTGAGATATTTCTGTCCTTTTGAAAAAGCGAATTCTGACATAGGACTAACCTGTGTGAATGAATGTGTGCGTGTGTGTGTGTGTGTGTGTGTGTGTGTGTGTGCATGGTCTGGAGCAAAGATGGGATTCCCTAGGGCCTGGATTCCATGGAGAAATGAATAGTGTGCGTCAAGGTCACATACATTCTTGGTCTTGTGTTTCAGAATATGTGGAAGGAAGGAATTTTTTTTTCCTTCTCTTTGAAAATGTCTAGCTGTTTCCCATGAAGTTACTTTAGAAAGCTCTTAGGGTTTGGGAAGAAAAAGGTGGCAGTAAAATCAGCATGGTTTCTGACTCAAGCTCTGTGAGCCAGAAGGGTAGTATGACCAAATGCCACGCCGAGCTGACGACCCCAGCAGAGCTGTGGTTGAGCAGCGCACGCCCAGGAAGGCCAGCTTTCTGTGGTGTGCATGGTCATGGTGACGGATTTCATTCCATTCTGAAGAAAATGTAGACAATGCATGCACACCAAGTCTTCCTTCTTACTGCCCCCCACCCATCTGTGATATTTGAAACTGGGGTTTCTTACACACAGATATGAAGTCACAATACACATTTAATATCCCCCAAATAGGATTTGTTTTTCAGTTAGGAAATTATGTATGCCTTAATTTTTTTTTTTTTTTTTGAGAGAGAGATTGGGGTTGGTGAAGGGTAGGAGAGAGGGAGAGAGAGAATCTTAAGCAGGCTCCATGCCCAGCAGCAGCCCAACATCAGGCTCGATTTCACAACCCTGTGATCATGACCTGAGCTGAAATCAAGTCAGATGCTTAACCTACTGAGCCACCCAGGCCCCCCTGTATGCCTTGAGTTTATTTAGACTGTACCTATCGACTTTATTAAAGGACTACAATGCGTGAATGTAAGGATATACGCACTTTAATGTATTTGCACGCCTATTAGAAAATATGCAGAAAGCCCAAATGTACCTCTGAGATTTTCTTTTCTTTTTCTCTGAGTTTCTTTTAATGGAACAAAGACTTCCAGGTAAAAGGAGACCCATAAGCAGAAGTAGTATTAGTTTATTGAACTCCTTTACTGATATTTTCTTTCACTTTTTCTTTAAGGAGGGTGGTGGTAATAGTTAATATGGACTTTAAAAATATTCTTTGAGGGTGCCTGGGTGGCTCAGTCGTTGGGCGTCTGCCTTCGGCTCGGGTCATGATCCCAGGGTCCTGGGATCGAGTCCCACATCAGGCTCCCTGCTTGCTGGGAAGCCTGCTTCTCCTTCTCCCACTCCCCCTGCTGGTGTTCCTGCTCTCACTGTCTCTGTTTTTTTAAATAAATAAATAAAATCTTTAAAAAATATATTCTTTGATGGTTTTCTTTTGCCATGACTCATAAATACCAACTTTCTTTGACCATGAGAAGACTCCGGTATCACAAACCAAGCAAAAGTCTCTGAGTATTAATCAAAAGCATCCAGTTGAATTGGCGTATCTTTGCAAAGGAGTAAACATATCTATAAGCACTAGTGTGCAGTTTTAAATTCTTAATACAAGAAACATGCTTATTTATGCATAGGAGCTTCTAATGATACCATGGGGTGTGTGTGTGTGTGTGTGTGTGTGTGTGTGTGTGTGTGTGTGTGTGTGTGTGTATCCTTTGCCTTCAGTTTCAGTTGCCCCATGCCAACTGGTAACGGCTGTAGGTTATGAAGACAGCAAAGTCAACTGTAGTATTTCCACTAATAAAAGTAAGACATCATCTTGGTATAAACTTACCTCTAGTTCATAATCTTGCCTTTCTTGTATTTTCAATCTTATCATAAAAATACAATTGAGAAGACAGCAAAGGATTCTCATTGGAACAGTTTTGTTCTAAGCACCATAACAGGGGCACTTGGGTAGCTCTGCAGGTTAAGCGTCTGACTCTTGGTTTCAGCTCTCAGGTTCATGAGATAGAGCACCCCCCCCCATTGGGCTCTGTACTCAGTGCAAAGTCTGCTTGGGATTCTTTCCCTCCACCTCTCCCCACCACTCCCCGCCACCCCCACCCTGCCCCACTCAAGCGCATGCGAGTTCTCTGTCTCTCTTTCTAAAATAAATAAAAAATCTTTAAGCACCATAACAATTTCACCCTTTAGTTCTCCCCAAAATCCAGTGAGGTAGCCACCATTAAAAACCCATTTTACAGGGCATGAAACTGAAGCACAGCAACATTAAGTAAATTGCCCAAGGCCCAAGAGCCAAAAAGAGGCATGAAATGGACCCAGACGTGGGTTCCAGAATTCACGCTCTTGAACACTATGTTGTAGTGCTTCTACAATACTGCAATATAGGAAAGATATCTGTAAGAGAAGAGATGTGAAAGACTGAAGTAATTGGTAATTCCCATCCCACTGAACCCTTGCTGGGCTAACCTGTTCTTGGGTTTGGCTAGTTGTAGTGTTACTGCTCAGCCCCTCTTTCTGAGGTGAGGAGGACCTCTGGCAATGTATTCTGCACCACTTGCCAGGGGTAAAGAGAGGTGTGTTTCTCCTGTTTGCTTCAGGAACGAAACATACATAAAAGTAAAGAATTAGTTCCTGTCTGGCATTTTATCAACTTCACTAAAAACTTTGTTTTTTTTCTCTAGAGGCAGCTGGGATGGATTGTTGCCAAGTGCCTACCTGTTCAGTAAGAAATCTATTCCCTCCTATCACAGGCATCTGCAACTTCCATTGATAGAACTTTTCAGAAAATGGAAATGAAGTGTGTGTGTGTGAAATTTCTTACACAGAGAGAAGGCAGAAGAAAAGAGACGTGTTTGCTCTCTTGCTATTGAAACAAAGGGCAAATCCTGCTTGCTTTTTTTTTTTTTCCACTTGGTTTTTAAAAGTTCCTTGCAGATAAAACACTGACCTCTTCTTTCTCAGTGTCCTCATCTGTTAAATGGGAACACTCACCTTTCCAAGTGCCTGGATCATCTAGGGTTAAAGTGAGTTTGGAATGAAAATATGTCGCTTTCCTTTTGCTGTGGCTGAGGGCTCCTTGAAGTAACCAAGCCACAGAGCAAAGATGATGGCCTTTATCGTGTGGAGAGTAGATGACCAGATGGCAGAGCCCATTCTATGTAATGACTCTCACTCTGGTGGTTTGTAATTTATGAAGTTGCCTTCTAATCAGAGGCGCTGTTGGCTGCTGGAGGGCTCTGCCACAGCATGGAAACAGCTCCTTCCAAAAAGGAAAAAAAAAAGAGAGCATCAACCTAATATTCTCCCACCTAATATGATAAACAGTTGAAAGCAGAAGATCATCAGAGACCATTCTTATTTCTATTTCGTAACCCTTGAGGAAAGTATAATATAGGGATAGGTTAATCAGGGAGACCTTTTCCCTTAACTTTCTGAGGGAAGGGGCAGCAACTGTTTTAGCTGCACTTGTAGGTTGTGTCTTTAGAGCCCACTTGTGTCTCACAGGCCCTGATGCCCAGGCCTGGGGATGGGGATGGAGGATGGAGGGTGGATGAAAGAACGCGACAGAGGGGCGCCTGGGTGGCTCAGTCGTTAGGTGGCTGCCTTCGGCTCAGGTCATGATCGCAGGGTCCTGGGATCGAGCCCCGCATCGGGCTCCCTGCTCGGCAGGAAGTCTGCTTCTCCCTCTCCCGCTCCCCCTGCTTGTGTTCCCTCTCTCGCTGTGTCTCTCTCTCTCTGTCAAAGAAATAAAATCTTTAAAAAAAAAAAAGAAAGAAAGAACGGGACAGAAACAATGCAAGGGGTTTGCACAGCTGGGCTGAGGCAAAATACCCCCATCAAATGTCAGTAGCTGCCTTTTGCACTATAAATCACAGACATCAAAAAGACATTGGAGGAATTTCTCTAATTTCCATAACCAAAACTTTAAAAAACAATCAGACATACAATGAATATGGTAATAATTCTGGAGCCCCTCCTCACAATCCCTGAGCTCTTGCCCCTTCGTCTCTTGTACTGGAGTTACAACTCCTATCGTGTCATGATCCCAGCTCTTTCTATAATATGACAAAGGCCTTGCAGATCTAGCTATAGCTGAAGTCATAGTTTCCAAAGAACTTTGCTTGATTTAGAGGCATACACTGCCCCATTTTCTCTGGAGCGTGTAAGGAGACTAAGAATAACCCATCCTCTACTTGGTGTTGGGTACATTTTCAATCTGGCATGCCAAAATTCCCAACTCCAGGGTGAGAAATAAATCTGTTTCTTTGAATAGCAATGAGAACGATGGGTAAGCGTGTTACAGGGGTGGGTGATGAGGACGGGTAGTGGTGCTAAATGGAATCTTATGTTCTTATGAACCATTCAGTGCAAAATGATAAGGGTCCTACCTGATTAGGCGATGTTAGCGTTTATGTTGAGGAAAGGGTTAAACATTAGGCTCTCTTAAGGTATTTAAGGTATATGAATGCTTTTCTTCTTTACTGAAAGCACATCAGGGAAATGGATGATGCATCTCATTTGCTTCAATTGAAACAGTTTAAATTGTTATGGCTTTCAGTCTAAAAAAAGAAGGTAAATAGCTTCTACAGTAAAGAATTCTACCTACAGTCTGTTCTTCCGCAGTTGGTAGCTGGGCCCCTATCAGCTCGTCCATTTCTGACGTTTGGTAGCCACTATTCCACTGGACAGTAGGCTGCTGGAACATATATTAAAGGGTCATAGCCTACGGAGCTTTCATTTTTTTAAGCCAAGATGCTAGTGGTAACATAATCTGTGAATGAATTGCATTTAAATGGGGTTAGGAAGAAGAGCAATAAGGTAAGAAGAAATGCTTTGAGAACAGCTATTCATAATCAGAAAAGCCAAGAGATATTAAAAAAAGATCACAGGCTATTACCGAATAACAGCTTTTTTAAAGCAGTGCTTTGAAAACTAGAAGTAGAATATAGACTAATAGACAAAGAATAAAGGCCGCTTTCTTCGGAGAGAGAGCATGTCTACAGCAAGTGGAATGTGGTGCTGCGAGGTAGGCATGCTGGAAGGCAAGCCCCAAGTGGAGGAGCTATTTTGTTCTCTCCGAGGCGATAGGTCTTCCAGATTAGAAGCATCAGTGCCCTCTGTTGTTAGCAAGAGAACTGCAGAATTGCCTGAACAGACCAGGCATTTTGCCTTGTGCACAGACTTCTCTACAAACTGTAATAGATGGAAATCCGTAGGGAAAGGAAAGAAAGAACAAGGAAGGGAGGGAGGGAGAAAGGAAGGAAGGAAGGAAGGAAGGAAGGGAGGAAGAAACGGATTGATTTGCAGTCACCTCTGCATTAACTGGAGCACAATTGTCCAAATGTTTAAAACATAAAATGTATTAAATATTTTTTTTTTTCTGGCCTAGCTCTTTGAGTTTCTTCACATAGAAGGGAAGCTGCGATGTAAATTTAGTAACGATGAAGACCAGGTTCATAATGGGAAAGTTCTAATAACTTCATCATGCTTCTTTTTTTTCTTTTTCTTTTCTTTCTTTTTTTTTTTTTTTTGGCGAACCTCTTTACACAATAGCATTTAACTTGGATGGAAAAACACTGATCCTGTGTTCTCCTTGGCTCAATGTATATTCCTCAGGGATGCTTTTTCTCTGTCGTCAATGTGGAAAACACGGCGGAAAAGGCAGTGGAAACTTTTCTTAAACTAACATAACATTGAAGTGAACGTTGCTCAGTTATGTTTTACTAAATTAAAGATCACTGCAAGAATGACAACTTCATTCAAGCAGATCATCTGGCATTACATTAACCAGCTGCCGTTAAACAGCTGAGGACCATGGAGATGATTTTGATCTCCACAACCCCGGGGATGGAGCAGGGCGCTATGCAGAACACATTGTGCTCCTTTCGACCCACACACAGTTACTCCCCAGCCTGTTTGTTGCCAAACACTGGGCTTTCTAATCACTTTGTATTCAGTCAGAGATCCAGGAAGTCCAAATCCAGCCAGACAAATGCAGAACAGCTTAGAGGAAGCAGCTTTAACAGGTGCCATTGGTGAGGTCTTAGGGAACCTGAGAGACACAACAAACAATGGGTGATGTTGGTCAGCAGCATCTGTTTGCCCTGGTGTATAGGATGGCACCGACCATTGAACAGCAGTTTGCCACAGAGGCCAGTTATTGATCCTTAAGTGATGGCATAACAGTGCAAAAAAAAAAAAAAAATATTTAGACACCTTAGCTGTGCAAGTCCCCTGCAAACAGACTGCTGTTGGGATGTCTCTCGTCTGCTCCCCCATCTTCCATAGTGTGCCAGGAACAGAATGCAGGGGGTAAAGAGCATGTACCTGCTCAGAATTAAAAGGGATGGATGAAAGATTTGATGGAAGCAGGCGCCTTCCTATTTTGAAAATAATCAACTGATGAATGCCTCCACATAAGCATATACATACATAGTTGGAGGGGTCACTCTCTTTGTCTACAAGGGTAGCCACACTCCAGTGGACCACACCCGGATGCCACATCTCATGATTATTTCTAGTTTGTGAAGTCCACTTTGTTCAGTGGTAGATTTGCTTTCCTGGCCACGCTCTGGATCACCCTTCTCAATAACAACACTTGATTAAAGTGAGTTTGAAAAACTTGGCTGGCCCTACAATATCCTTCCAAATCCTATCACTTTATAAACACAGGGGTGACTTATATTCCCCATAAGGAATAGGAAACTTATTGACAAAAATTGACAAATTTCATGAACTTATATGTGCACTCTGAGCAAGCACTAGAGAAAAACTTAGGGGATCCTGTATATTTAGATAGAGCAAATTGCAGAAGAAATTTGAAAAATCTGCATTATGGTGGAAAACAGCCTATATAAATAGTTCTATTAATATTCAGACTCTTGGTTTGGTACTGATAGTAAAAGAAGAGAGAGAGAGAAGCAAGGCTGCACTTTAAGTTCTTTGAATTACAGGGAGAAGTGTTTGCTTCCGCAGTTGGGGAAACATTTGACTCTTTTGTATATTTTCCTTATTCTTTTAATTCGGGATAAAAAATGTGGTCGCCGCCGGGCACCTGGGTGGCTCAGTCGTTAAGTGTCTGCCTTTGGCTCAGGTCATGATCCCAGGCTCCTGGGATCGAGTCCCACATCGGGCTCCCTGGTCAGCAGGAAACCTGCTTCTCCCTCTCCCACTCCCCCTGCTTGTGTTTCCGCTCTCGCTGTGTCTCTGTCTCTGTCAAATAAATAAATAAAATCTTTAAAAAAAAAAATGTGGTCGCCGCCAATTAAAGTAGTTCGGCATTCTGGTATCACAAAATGTCCATTTCTTTGCTGTCTGGGTAATGTGGATTAAAAATGTGATACTTGTAACTGTTCTGAGCAGGCCTGGATCAAGGGTGTACATTTGCAGGTGAATTGAGAGTCTGTTCTTGATGATAAATTCCAGCTTTACCCTCTGCTTCAAAAAGCCTTTTCTTTTCTAAACTATATTTTAAAATCAATAATTATACCCCAATATGGTCTTATTGGAACACACGCATTTAAGTTTTTTTGTTTTAAGAATAAGGACTCTATTTCAGGAGTATTTATTATTCAAAGTGCACATTAGCAGCATCATAGATTTAATCTTTATAAAATCTCCTTTCTAGTTCATTTGCGGGAAACTGAAGCCAAATGGAGTTGATGGAATAAGCAACATTATATACAAAATAAGGGTGAAAATTGATGGGACACCACTCATTAATCGTGCGTTTTTTTGTGGGGTTTTGTTTTTTTGTTTTTTGTGGGTTTGTTTTGTTTTGTTTTGCCTCCTGAATACTTGTGTTCCTTGAATTATACCAAATACCATTTTCGTAGATTAGTCATGTTTTTGTGTTTGAATAGACTCCTTGTATAAGTTGGTTCATTTCTCTCACTGTCAAAATGAGTAAACTGAGGCTTAAAGAGATTGAATGATGGGTCCAAAGTGACACAAATTGTTCATAGTAGAACCGGGATTGGAGAGAAACTACCTATAGATATTTGGGTCTTAGGTGTCTATAAGGTGTTGGGCAGAATCCCGATACCTAGTTTAGAAGGACATGAAATCATTGCGCCTATACATCCAGTTCTTCTACATTCCTGTATCAGGGATATCTGGAGAAATCAGAGAGAAACTCTGTTGGTGGGGGTGGGTTGGGGGAGGGGACAGGGATTCAGCCCTTTCATTACATGGTGTTGTGATAATATAAAGGAGCCTTACAAGTGTACGAGGGATCTCATGAAGACCCAGCGCTGGGACAAAGGTATGTGAACACTGCCATTACTTTATCTGTGGTCTTGCCATGGAATGGGCTGGGGAGTGAAGAAGGTTCTAGAACAGAGAGAGGAAGCATGGTAGAATTGGGGCCATGACTTTGGAGTTTGTCTCTGCCACTGATGAGTTGATATGTTCCAAAGCAGTTTGAATAACCTCTCAGGATGTTTGTTTCAGAATCCATGGGACTGGAAAACTAATACAATTTATTTCACAAATAGGTAAATGGGCTAAAGGAGATTATGCATGTATGGGGATTTTGGAAGCTTTAAAGCACTATGTTTGTGCTAGAAATGAACAAAATAAAACAAGTAGGCCTATAAAATATATCAATCCCATTAGGCCAGTTTCATGGGTTCTTAGATGAGGTCTCCTTTGCTAAGTCCTACTGATAATTACCGATAATAATCCAAGGCCTTTTGAATATGTTGAAGAAAATAAATTTAAGTGAAATTAAGCTGTTTTAAGGGAAATGTTCAGAATTTTATGCAAATAAGGATGACAAAGAACAAAGCATAATGGTGTGTATTTGTGTGGAGTTGGGGGGCATAGTGTACACACATGGTTCATTTTTTTGATAAGTAGGCAGTTTTGGGCATCGGAAATGAATTCTTGTTTACGTAGTGTGACAACTCTCTAAGATCTCCAAGTTCGGGGGTGAAGAACCAGGGGGTGTTTTTAGTCTTTCTTCAGAAGTTCACCCCAGCCCCGTCCATTTATACAAGCCAATTGTCAGCTACAGAGTATAAATAAATGATATAATCTTCCAAGTGATTCCTTTAAAAATTAATAAAATCTGGGGCACCTGGGTGGCTCAGTCGTTAAGCGTCTGCCTTCAGCTCAGGTCATGATCCTAGGACAGGTCCTGGGATCGAGCCCCACATCGGGCTCCCTGCTCCACAGGAAGCCTGCTTCTCCCTCTCCCACTCCCCCTGCTTGTGTTCCCTCTCTTGCTGTGTCTCTCTCTGTCAAATAAATAAATAAAATCTTTAAAAAAATTTAATAAAATCTGTCTGCATTTTCCAATTTGATCCAATTCTTGTTCTATTATTGTACAAGAAAAAAAAAAAAAACGCTACGAAAATGAAGAACTTTAAGCAAAGAATTCTTTTAAAAGTTGGCTTTGACAGCTCTTCAGCCTGCAGTTCTGTGGATACCAAAGTAGGATGTAGAACATGATATGCATGAAACTAATATTTTGCCCTTTAGATGATATTGCCTATAAGTATCAATGCTTTATCGGTTCGGCCTTCTTTTTCTTTTAATCAGCCTCACTGGGGCCCATCCATGCAAAGCAATTTTGCATTTCATCATAGCAAAAGAGCACAGTCTCTAGTGACAGAGAGTCCTGGGGTTACATCCTGGTTCTGTCACTTAGTGGCTGGGTTTTCTTGGGTAAGTTAATGTCTGAGTTTCATTTCCTTCTTTTCATTTCTTCACAAAATGGAATCATGATATCTATTTATATACATTATTAACATTAAATTAGAATTTTTTACACAGTAAAAGAAGGCTGTTGTTATTTTTATCTCACTGAACTTCTTTGAGGCAGAACAGAATAATATATGTAAAACTCACAGCATAGCGCTTGAGACATAGGAGGTGCTTGACGAATGTTTTCTGTTTTTTCTTTGACAAAAACTCCACTGCAAAACTTATTGAACCCTATATGAAATAATAATACCACTTTATATTTATATATTTCTTTGCAATTTACAGACTGAGTTTAATACACAGATAATTACCCTATAACGAAGACTGAAATATTAATATAAATCACCATAATACAATTAAAAAATAATAGCCTCACTACTGAGTCTGTCTTTCAAAGATGAGGAAGTTAAATACAGAGAGGTTAAGTAACTCAGCCAAGGACAAATTCCTAGTAAGAGGCAACGCTGACCTGGGAGGTCATGCAACCTCTCAACCAGTAGCCCAAGCAGTTTGCACGACTATTTGCAGGGGCCTAGAGCAGTTGGCGAAGGGAAACACCTCAGCTTTCACTGCAAGAGGGTAAAGATTCCTTTGCCTAGCACAAAGCCTGGAACAGAGCAGATACTGGGTCAATATTTATGAAACGAATGAAAGAAAGAAAAGCAGAATTCAAAAGCAGATGAGAAAAGTCAGGGAGTGGTATCTTTCGTAGACCTACCTCTAAATGACATCTGGTTATAAAAAGGGAAGTTAAGGTCCTGTGCTGGGTCCAGCCAGCAATTTCTGGAGGAACTTTAGACTCTCTTTTTGACCCTAGCAAAGTAGGCTGCAAGCTTTGGTAAATAGAGCAGAAACAGAGCCATTTGCTAATATGGAACCAAAATTAAAACCTGCTCAGGGAACTACAGAAAAATATACTGGCCTGATCTCACCTGGAGAGTGAAACAAATGGGTACTAGAGAAAATCTAGTCAAATGACATCATGAAGGCTGATGAAGCTCCAGTGGCAGTAGGCCAGCAATATTGCTAGAAGAACAGATGGAAGATGGGACACATTTGTAGCCAAAAAGAGACTACTCATAGGTAACACAGCATGCATTGCCAGGAATAAAGATGGTGAGACGTGGAAATAACCTCTATAAGTCCTATGTTGTGTGCATTTCTTAAACTTACTTTTTAATTGTTGCCTGTATTTTGAAAGGCTTTGGCTAAAATCTGTGGATTCCTAGCAGTGCTGAGCCTTTGCTTTCAGGAGTGTGTGCAGAGGGGCGGGTCTGTCTGTCTGTGCATCTGCAAGCATGCAGGGCTGGACTCAGATGAGGGAAAAGATTTGATTAAAACATCAAATGAGTTACTCTATGAATATCGTACGGTTGATGTTTACTTTCTAAGGAAAAGATGTAGGCTTACATTTCTCTTGTGTGTAAATATTTTGTTTTTAGCACCTAGTACAGTGCTAACAACAATGTGATAAATGCTTGCCAAGTATAGTATAAATAAATAAATTGATCTGATGCCTTGAAGTTTGGTATTCCCGATTTTCTTGCCATTTGTTTAGACACAAAGTAAAAGAGACTCTAGCAGAAAATGCATTTCTTACTCCCCCATGGTTCCTTGTCCAGCAGAGATTGATCCCTTTAGTTTTGTTTTTCTTAAAGCACTTAACCCTTTCAAACCTTGCGATCAGCACCTTAGATGAAAAGAGGGTTGCAGGATAAAGGAACAGACCCACGTTCCATGCATGTGGCACCACGTTCAGAGCAATCGCAAGTAAAGGAAGGTCTGGTACCTAGTAGCTGGAAGTAGAATGGTTAAGAGCACAGTCTAATGCTCCAGGAGTGGGATGAGGCCTCCTAATCAGTAAAACTGGAATATTATTAGGATTATTGTCAAGTTCAGGTGGGCTAACCTCTGGGAAGTGCTGAGCACAGCCCTAGCATACTATAAACTTGTGACACGTAGCAACATTGATCATGATCCCGATGCCCACGAGGAGGTTGGGGCTGATGAGGATGGGGATGATGCTGGTGATGGGAGAGCACTTTGTGGCTAACAGCCTGCTAGGCAAACTCTTGAAAGGAATCATGCCAAGATCTGCTTCTAGTTTATATTTCTGGATCCAAGACTTCCTTCAAATATCCTTTCTGGTTTTGGGAAATGTAAGCCAACCCTCTAAATTAAATTACCTTGAAGACCAATAACTATGTATTTTTTTAATATGAGGGATTTACTAAATTGTATGCCATAGCAAGAGAAACGGTTTTATGACTAGGCTATTTATTCCAGGGTTCTCCCCACGATACTAAGAGTCACTTTGAGGATGGTGTATTATTTTTGCCACCTTGGCACACATTCCTGCCACTCATAGCAAATGACTAGATTGTGCCTGTGTTCTAACTTTTGTTCCGGGCTCAATGACTTTTCTCATACTTAGCAAATTTGGCAAAGAGATAAACTTTCACTGTATGCTACAGGTGCAAAGTCATGTCTTCGGTTCAAAAGCACACCTTTCACAGTTAGCTGGCAGCCTCAACGCACGGGTCTCTAATGACTCTTCCGGCGAGGCCGTGACTTTGACCAGAGGAGGAAATTGCGCTATGAAGCAGATAGACTGGAGGCTCCATACCTTTGGGAGTTAAGAATTCAGTATTTAACAACCGAAGCAAACTGAAGACACACTACGCTTCTCATTCGGTGCTACATTTTGCATTTATCAGGAAAGGCAGAACTCTCCCTTTTCTTGAGGTAAAAATCTCCCGAAACTGTCAGTTTGAGGTTTTTTGTTGTCTGGGAGAGTCCAACACCAGAGGGCGATGTGAACACAACATTTTAACTACTTTTTAAATGGAGTTTATTTTTGGTGTGTAAACAAAATAAGCATATTTTGTGTTCCCAACCATTAATTTTTCTTTGTAAGTTTTTTTTCCTGGTAACTGAAGTTTTATTCACTCTTCTCATTTTTGCAGTTTTCAAACAACTGAAAGATTTCAGCAATCAGTCATTCATTTAACTGGTATTTATTGAGTACCTACTATATGCAAGATAGCATATTAAAGGTTTAGAGAGGGTTAGTGCAGGAATGGATAAAGGCTCATTAAATAAATATTTATTGGTCAACTGGCAAATACAAGGCACTCTGACAGGGACTATTAGAAAGAATCAAGCAGCTCCTATCCTCAAGGAGCTTACAGTCCATTGAAGAAGGGTGATTCTATGCTTCTCTTCTGTCATTAAAGACAGTTTCACCTACCCTGAATCTTTCCTACCATCTCTCAAGGCTTAGCTCAGAAAACCTGTCTTCTTCCTCCTGTCTTCCAGGTAGAATTGGCTATGTCCTTTCTAAGGCTCTCACCTGCTTTGTAAAGACCTATCACATCTATGAAGAGCATTACACATTACACGGGGGTGGTGGGAGTAGCTGGAGCAAAAATCCCAGAAGTAGGAGTGCTTTTGATATGTTCAGGTTAAGTGGAGGTTGGTATACCTAGGTTTTTTGAAGCAGAATTATGAGAAATATGCCAGGAAAGAGGATTATGTCAGATTATGAACAGACTTGAATTTCGGGTTACAAGAATCGTGATTTTGTTCTGTAGCAATGGAAAACAGGGGAGGGAGTGCTTGAGAACAGCGTAGGAGTTGAATGAGAAAGAAGCAGAAAAATGGAAAGGAGACCAGTTAAATCACTCGTTAGGAGATTCAGGCATTTGGAATTCAACTTTGAGAATATAGAGATGACTTCATGATAAAACCAGCAGGTCTTAGAAAAGCTTACATATTTATTCTCATCACTTATATGCAAAAGTGTGGTATTTTTTTTTTTTGATGACTGAGTAGTTGTAAAACCTACTCTTTCTCATAACAGTGATAATTCAAAGCTCAATAGGCATGTGCTATACTTGCATTCATTCATTCATTTAGTAAACAGCTATTGAACATCTTCTCTCTGTCTGGCCCTGAGCTGTGTTCCAAGCATTCACAGATGAGCAAGACAGGGTTCCTGCCTTCAAGGAGCTTACAGTTTAATGGGAGAAATAAAATTAGGTACAAATAGAAATGAGAATACAAAGGGACGATAAGCTATGCCTCCAGGGAGAAGATCTTTCTGAGTGTCTGGGTGACAAAGAGACGGGGGGGGGGGGGGGGTATGCGAGCATGTTGGGACAGGGCTGCGGGAACCCAAGTGTGTAATGACACAGGATTGTGAACAGGTATAAAGAAGTCATTATAAATTACACTGACCCCACAGAGAGCTTTTAGTTCTCTAGTAATGGCTCTCTCTTTACACAATGTTCTGTTTTTCTCTCCAATACGATTTTATTACGTTGGACAGTCTTCCCATATTGGGGACAAGATTGTGAAAGAAGAGAAAAGACACAGGGTAGGAGCCGTGATAAGTCAGAGCCAGTTATGGTGGAGAATCAGTTTCTTATATGATTAAAAAAATTTCTACTGAAAATTAACACTTTAAAATCTGTTCAATGGAAAGTTAATTCAGAAGGTGGAAAAATTAAGGAATGTCAATATATATATATAAAATCTCATGTTGATAAATGTGACATGGTAAATTCAAAGCCATTCCAGTAAATGTCAAGTTTAATACAGAACACCTTTGCCTGCAAATAATCTCTCAGGGCGGGGAAGATAGTTACAAATAAACACTGGAACCCTGTAAGCTCTTGATAATTTTTTAGTTACTCTGTTGGTTTTATAGAAAGGTGTGTGGAAAGCATTATTTTTCCACAAGCATCTAAGACAGGGTTACTCTTTCCTTCTTCTTTTTTATGATTGTTAAGTACATTCCTTTGCAGGCCTTAGAAATCTCTCTAAATCCAAAATTGAACAAAAAAGGCCTCCCCTTGTGCTTTTTTTTGTCAGGGTGATGAAGCTGTATAGAAATGTAAATGTAATATAAGGAACGGTGTGTGGGAAGCTAGGGTTGCTCTCTTAACCCTCGCTCCCTTGTAAGAAAATTCTCCGATTTTGCTGTGCGTGTAAGTCTCTTGTGTAAGGGCATTTAATTAGCTACAAGTTACAACAAAGACTTTTGAAAGGAAAATATATCTGTGGTGCAGATGCCTTTATTTTCATTTGGCAAACAGCTACATTTTAACTCCCTTATCAAGAGCTGCATGAACTGCCCAGACGAAATTGGGAACATCTCCACACTGTTTGACAAATAGATTTTTTGTAAACTGATTTAGCCTTTTCATTGTTTGCATTTCATTATATAGCCGACTTCATGTCACAAAATCGGTATTCATTCAAAATAGAGAATTTAGAGATAGGACTGTAGCCTGATAAAAAATATTGCACAGGTCAGGCCTATTAAGCATAAAATAATAGCGAGTCAGTGATCCAAGAGGTTGTTCTTCAGCAGGGAAGGGGCTAACATTCCCGAGGCCAGGAGTCAGTTTCAGGACTGAAGATGTGACTGTGGCCACATATACGAGACAGTCTGCAGGGAAAGTGGTGAAGACTGAAGGCGTCTATCTGGACAGATGATAGAAAAGAGACAGGTTTGCCATCTGCATTCAACCTCATTCTCCAGAGGGGCCAGAGGTGGGAATTTTAGGTTTAGTTGTGTCTTGGTCTGTTCTGAGACTCTTGCTCATGAGTTGGGGTTTCCATGGATATAGAAGAGCCATAGTGGGGAAATGGACTTTGAAAAGAGGTTGAACACGGAGATTTTTTTTTTTTTTTTCATTTATCTTCTAAATCCTTTCGTTTGGGCCAGTGGGTCTCAAACTTGAGCATGCATTAAAATCACCTGGAAGATTTGATAAAGCACAGATTGCTGGGCCCCACCCTCAGGGGTTCTCTGGTAGGGCCTGAGAATTTACATGAACAGTTTCCGGGTAATACTGATGCTTCACTTTGAGAACCAGTGCATAGACTCTAGGTGTCAGCCCCTAGAGCATCAGACATTAGCATTTCAAAGCACCTACCAGGAACTCCACTGGGCAAGGGTCGTTGGCAGCTCTGTCGCTTAACCTCAAGCAGCAAGTCCGGAAGATCGTGGAAGACAGTTTATGTATAGGAATCTTCCTCACTAAGTGTTATTAAAAAAAAAAAATAAAGCTATAATTGCATGACATCTTATTCTTGCCTCTTTAGAAATTCCTTTCTATTTCCCACAGCCAGGCAGCTTTTTTAGTTCAGTTTAATGAGCCTTTGGAGATCACCTTTTGTGCACTTGTCCTAAGAGCTGGGATTATTTATAAAGATGAACAGGACGCAGTTTTATTCTCAAGAAGCTTATAGTCGTGGGAGAATCAGACAACGAGGAGGAGAACGTCAATAGCATTTGGTTAGTGGAGATGATAGAAGGTGCTGGGGTCTCTGTCCTACAAGAAGCCTCCCTAACCCCCCAGGGTGAACTAAGTATTAAGGATAAGTAGGATTTTGCTAAGCAGAAGGAACAGGGAAAAGCAAGAGAAAAGTGAAAGGCGGGCGAGCGTGTTCAGGAGTCTGCCAGCAGTTTGAAAGTTCTAGCATGTTTTACTTATAAATGAGCCGATTTCCCCCCTCTCTGAGGTCTGGCATCTGGTATATCCATTTAGCACTACCCCCCTCCAACACACCCTCTCAATTCCATGTTTTTTTTTTTCTGTTAGAGTCATAATCCACATTCATTATAAAACCTTGCAAACAATGCATAAGAATTTAGAGTAGAAAATGAGTAGAGTAGAAAATGAAAAGCAACTAAATTTTATTGTTTTTGATACCATATTAATATTCTGTTTAAACATTTCACATCTGTTTTTATTCTGAAGCACCGTGTTGGAATATACTTTTAAATTATACTCAACATCTGAGTGATAAACATTGTATGGGTCACTTTTTTTCTCCTAGATGCTTGAATGTAAGGTACTTAATTTTAGTTAAATTTTATAAACCGATGGATCCATGAAAATCTGGCTCCTCATTGTGACATCATATGAAAGCTGAGGCCCAGAATGCTTTTCAGGTTGACTTAAGCCACTTGAAGTAATGCTCAATTTCACCTTTTTTCTCTCTTTCTCAACATGGGGTGCAGTTTGGAATCACCAGTGGACCTTTTCCCCAAAACACCACTGTGTGGATGCCACCCACAGAGATTCTGACTCAGTGAATTTTGGGTGAGACTGAGGCTTCTGTCATTTCAAAAAGTCTCCCGGCGATTCCAGTGTGGAGCCAGATGATCTCATTCTGTGATTACTGTTGGGCTTGAGGACATTAGCGTGGCCTCAACAACAAAAAATTGATGCTTCATCAGCAGGACTACGGAAGGTCTAGAAGTCACTTGCATTTAATGACCAGACTTGTAACATGGGCTAGTCACATTTCTGCAGGTTAGAAACAGTTTTTATAGACTATATGGAAGAATAATCTTTCCTTATATTTGCATAATTCACAGTGAGCTTGGATTTACATGATCTCATTTGTTTTTATAAATACCTGATGAAGTAAGTAGGACAAGTATGTTTTTCTCCTCTCTTCCTTCTTGTTGATTGTTGTTCTTTCTTTTTTTAACTTTAATTCCAGTATAGTTAACATACAGTGTTATATTAGTTTGATTGCTGTTCTTACTTATCCAAGATCACTAAGCCAACAAGCTGAAAAGCCAGGATTGAAACTAGGTCGTCCAATATCGACATTCATGCTTTTGCTTTTACTTCCTTTATATGGTTCAATAATGGTAACATAATGATGCCAGGTCCCGTGCTAAGCAGTTTACCAGTGGTTCTCTTGTATCAAGAGAAGTACTCAAGGTACTTTGGCAGTACCTTGAATGCACCCGGAGAGATTTAAAAACTCCTGATGCTGGAAATTATAATTGGCTGAGGTACAGCCTGGGGATCACGCTTTTTCAAAGGTTGAAACCACTGCTATATAGACCATTTCATTTAATCCTCTTAACAACATGTGGTTAGAATCATCACCATGTTAAAAAAGAAGAGGTCAACCCACCAGCCCACCAGTCCACCAGCTAAAGCATGGTAGGAGCCGGACTCGAGCCAAGGAAAGAACCAGTGTCTATAGCTTGTCCAGTCACCATATCTGTCCCTCAGGATTTTCAGGTTTTTCCTTCAGATCTTGAATACAGGAAGAGCTGAGTGAAACAAGTAAGCATACACGAAGGAAAAAACAACAAACAAAATACCGAATTTAAGAGTTTTCTAAATGTTCAAGAGCCACATTCTTGTCTTTGAACTAGCCGTAGGAGTCAGAGGCAGTTTATTTATTTATTTATTTTGGCTTTTGTTGTTGTAGGACTAGATTCATAAGAGTCAATGCATTGACACATGAAGTTTAAAAACCCTGGTTGGCAGTAAGTGAATAACAAAGTGAATTCTGAGCAATTTGTTATAATAGAAACTCTGTGTGTTCCTGATACTGCTGCTGAAGAATTTTAGAGAGAAAAAAAAAATAGTGATCCTCTAGCCCAGTGATTCTCATACTTCGGCAGGTATCAGAATCTCTTCCAGGGGTTATTAAGAGAGATTGCTTGTTCCAACCTCCAACCTCCAGCCTGTGGGGCCTGAGAATTTGCATTGCTAACCAGCTTCCAGTTGATGCACATTCTGGTAATCTGGGACCCACACTTCTACTACTGCATTAATTAGTCCAATTGCATTCTTCATTGAAGCTCCATGAGATGAAATGCTATGGCCAAGGTTACAGATGACCGAGAAGAATCATTGTTTCTTAAGCATTTTTTCTACCTCACTTCTCTGGGCAAGACTGGGGAACTTAAGAGATTATTATTATTATTTTTTTACTCTTACCCTATAAAGCAGCTGGATATTAATTTGAGGAGATAAATATTTGTGTTAAAATACTGTTTAATTCAGGCACCTGGGTGGCTCAGTCGGTTAAGCGTCTGCCTTCAGCTCAGGTCATGATCCCAGAGTCCTGGGATCGAGTCCCACATCAGGAGTCTGCTTCTCCCTCTCACTCTCCCTCTCTCTCAAATAAATAAATAAAATCTTAAAAAAAAATAAAATAAAATACTGTTTAACTCTTTAGAAGCATCAGATTTGGATGAATGATAGAGTCTAGAAAGGCTACTCATTAATACACTAGAAACTGCCACTTTGGAGTTTTACTTCTTATTTTCTTTCTCAAGAAGAGATGAGTATAATGACCCAGAAAATCAAGCTCTTAAGTAAATCATTCAGTTACCTGAGACCAGGCAGGGCTACATAAGGATGTAGATTTATTTATGAATATGATTTTAAATATGATTCAAAAGTAGGAAACAGTTGTTCTAGAGGTTCTCTCCTGTGGTACGGGTGGGGACAGGGCAGGGTTTTGTCATGACTGTGCAACCCCTTTTTAAGAATAAAACAAATACTGGGGCTCCTGGGTGGCTCAGTCAGTTAAGCGTCCAACTCTTGATTTCCGCTCAGGTCATGATCTTGGGGTCCTGAGATCGAGCCCTGTATCAGGCTCCATGCTCAGCAGGGAGTCTGCTTGAGATTCTCCCTCTCCCTCTGCTCCTCCCCCTGCTCACACACGCTCTCTCTCTCTCAAGTAAATAAATAAAAATCTTAAAAAAAAAAAAAGAAAAGAATGAAATAAATACTGAGCAATCACCATTTTCTCCTTATCTACAGACAGGGGTCGGGGGAGGGAAATTAAAAAAAATTAAAAATACTTCTTTTCTCATGAGTTTCAATACAGTTTCATTTAGTGAGTAGTTAATTCTGAAAGACTAAATATATTGGACCCATTAAAATACAGGATTTCTTCAGAGAAACGCAGAAACTCAATTACAAAAAAAATCAAGCGGCGTGAATGTGATGATTTTGGCCCAAATCAGCAATTTCTTGGGCAAATATTTATTGAGTCTAAAATGTCCAGATTACAGTGCTACGTACTGCGCAGATGATTAAAAGCCATCAAGAAGTTTACTAAGTGGAGAACACACAGAGAGAGTAGAAACCAACATAAACGCAGTTAGAGGATGTTGAGAGTGCAAAGCATTCTGGGACACAGAGGAGCCAGCCCTAATTCAGCCTGGGGACCCCTGGAAAGGGGAGACATTTCCACTGGCCTCCAAGGATCGAAGGGTGTTGTGTGTACTCTGTAAATTGTGTTGCTAAGCATTGTAGCTAAGTGATAGCCAGGGTTACAAAGAAAGGAATACTTCCTTTGCAATACGACATGGTTTATTTATAAATACGTTAACCTTCTCATGCAGTAAAAGCACATGCATTAAGTCTGGTAGAAATAAGTGAAATGTTTATATACTGTACATCTCAAAGTATTGATTGGGATTGAATAATTGAATAGGACCAACTGCTCAGTCGATGGGAATGAAGCCAACGGTGAGGCCAAACTGGGAGGCTCCGACCACAGAAAGAACCCATTAAAGCTCATACTGTCTCATTTAATCATCCTCGCTAATAGAGAAGACAAAATGTGGCCATGTTTCCTTCAAGATCTTCCTAGGCGTAATATGGCCAGGACCAAGGCACCTGGCAGTATGCAGTGCATGCCCCTTCGACAGACTTCTGGAAAGATTGGAGAGATGAAATAGAATAATCCTGAAGAGAACACCTATGTTTATAGAGCTGTTATGTTATATGAGTGATTATCGTTCTTTTTTATTAATGATGAAATCTTGGAAAATTTCCAGACAAATAGGTTGATTTTAAATTTTAATTTAATTTAAAAATATGCTGTTGTTTCTGTTTTGCTCCTCCTTTTGGCGTCTTTGTTCTTTGGCTTAGATATTCTAGAATTAGACTATAGTTACATTACTCTGACACTTGGGGAAGAGAAACTAAGGAAGAGAGAGCTATACCAAACTTTTCTGTGAAATCAGTGACGGAGAAGGGAGATGGAGACCTCAAGCTCCCTTTTTGTATTTTACATTCTCACTACCAAGGTATATGTTTATCCCAGGAAACCTACACAGGGCCTGATACAGACCGGGCTTCCAAAAATGTGTGTTTCTTCAGTAAGAAAGGAAGGGCGAAGGTGTACAATTGGTAGGAGCAGCTTTATTACACTTTCCTAAAACAAAACTATTTTGGGGAGCAAAAATGTGTACTGGTGAGTGCTTTTCTGTATTCATGTGTGTCTTTTTAAGAGGAGGTCACAAAACTTATGGGAAACTGCTTAAGATTAGGAAGGCAAGACAAGTAGAATTTAAAAAACAAGAAATTCAGGTCCTGACTTTGCAACCTAACAATGGAAATGTCTTTGGGTAAGCAAATAAACTCTTGGACCTCAGTTTTGTCATCAATACGACGGGAATAATAATAATATAGTTTCTAACTGTGCCACAGTGTTGTTGTGAGGACTGCATTGTTAACGTTAAATTATAGCCAAAAAATACTAGCTATTCTAGTTATTAATTATAGTTAAAAAATTCCTATACAGCTAAACTTCTCTAGCTGGTTATATTTTAAAAATATAAAGTTTGAAAAATCTTCTTCCTTTGCTAAATTTTACTTCTTTGTTTAGAGTTTCAATTTATCCAAGGGTGAATTAATCTGTTTCTTTTCTCTTCTCACTGATGAAAATTGGCTTTGATTTATTTAATGTTCTAATTCAAGTGGTAACTGAACTATAAAAAAAAAAAAATGGGGTCTTTAATTATGTTATTTGCTTTTCTGTAACACAAAGTTTGATTGGATAAAGCTCCTGACACAAATAGCTGTGTGTTTAGTGACAAACCGCAGGTGAGATAAAGCCCGAGGGCTTTCAGAGTGACTATTGTCCTCAAGTCCCCTCCCCATCACCATAACTGTTTGTTTTTTCCCATTCCTGTTATTTTAAGCTACCAGGAAAATGGTGAAGGAATGCTTTGTCTCATTCTCTTTTCCATCCAAAGTCTGGTTTTCTAGAAATGTTTTTGTCTCTCCCTGATGTGATGTGTTCTCATCAGTGTCTTGGTCTTGGAATAAAACCACCAAACAGAATATGCAGTGCTTGGTTAAAGAATTACAGGCATTAAAGAGAGGAAGAGAGTGGCCTAAAGACAAGACCTTTGTCTTTTTCTGCTGATTAATTAATTCCCTTCTTCCCCTCCCATAAGAAGAGAAATCCACCTCCTTTCTGAAAGTGTTCAGTATTCAGTGCCACTCCAGCAAGATACCACAGAGAAATGGAGTTCTGTGGCCATTCTTCATGGGAGCCATGTCAACATTTAACCAAGGAAACCCCGGAATCCTTAATATAGAAATTATGCTGTATACAAGAGCCATTTTTTAATGCTTTTATAAAAAAGTATTTGTTTTCCGGACATATCTGGGATATGGTGATTTTTAAAAGCTGTCAGCTTAAATGAGAAAATGTTTTCATGTTACCCTGGTGAGGGGCATAGATTTAGGTACTGCTGTGGTAGCATTGTTTTAATAATAAGTATTGTTTTTCATTATTTCATACTTAGTATGAATATCTGGAAAACAGAAAAATGGAAAGAGGAGGAAGAAAGCAATCTCTCAGAAGACTAAATGGTCTAGAAGGTCTGGAGCAGCTTAGAGTGGCGGACCTTGTCCTCTCATTTTTTTCTTCTCTTTTGTCTTTTTCTATCAGCTCCCTCCTCTCCCCTGACTTCATATATATATGGGTATAGATAGACATATATCTCTCTACATCTCTCTTATCTTTTATAATTTCCTATATTGCTCTAATAATTTAACCGAATTATAATCTTTAAATATGGCAGCAAGACACCAAGTATTAACATCAGTCATCACTTCATTCATTCATTCAAGACATCTTCGTATGTTTCTGTAACATTGACGGGACTATTGACTGAGTGCTCTCGCTGGCTCTGGGGATACCCTCAGAACTGGTGCAGTTTCACAGATTACAGTGAGGGAGGGGTTCAGGTAGGGAAAGGAGTGGCCGCTTAATAAAAACCAGATCCCTAAAAGAAATGATAGTCAAAATGTGTTTATGAAAGGGCACCTAATTCCCTGGGGAGAAGAGAGAGAGAGAGAGAGAGAGAGAGAGAGAGAGAGAGAGAGAGAGAGAGAGAGAGAATTTCTCTTTACCAATTCATCCCTACTTCTTTTTAAATATGTGACTCTTTTTATCTTTCTAAGCTTTTGCAGAAACTAAAGGATACTTTGGTATATGCTTGGGTATTTATCTCTTACTTGGGACCTTTGTTCTCGGAGGGCTCATCTCTCGCCTGGAGTTCCGTGCACTGGTATATTGTCAACAACTGGGAGATTAACATTAGTAGCTTGTTACTAAGTAAGCACTGCAAACAGGAGACATGTAATCTTTTCAAATATGAGCTCTTCTACTACCTGAGTGTGAAACTCGGGTTAAGACTCTTAACCACTCTGAGCCTCATTTTCCTCACCTGTTAAGGTAACCAAGTCGGACTCATAATCCCCGTGGTCTTTCCCTGTCTGTAATTCCCTGTTGCCCAGACTTTGTGTTCTGCCATAGATTAGTGGCCATTCAGTGTAACAAGAGCAAAGCCTTGTGAAGAAATTGAGTTCTTGGGATATCTGATCAAAGGAGCTCCTGGGTGAATGAGCTTGTGCTCGGGATAGTAATAAAATCAACAGCATTATTGACTGAACTGCTAGGGTGGAGGGATGTGGACGAATGTCTTAAAGGAAGAGAAAAGGAGTAGAAGCAATTTCTCTCTCCCCTTCTTTCTGGTAAACAATGTACGATTGAATGCTCTGGAGAGTCAGCAGAATCATTGAGCATTCTCAAATCTGTGTTCTTCACACTCATGCACGAAACAATGGTTAGCTTTAAGGGGGACATCTGCTTTTGCCCCCTCTCATTATACTGAGTCCATATATGTGTGGCAGTATTCTAGCAAGCAGTTCGTATCCTCTTATGGCAAACATTACTGCTCTGTTCACTGGGGGAATACTTGCACTTTGTTTCCTTTTCCGTATTAAGCACCTTGAACTCCTAGTCAAACATGAAGGCCAAATGAACAGGTAATGCCATTTCTTCAGATTTTTTCTTTCATTTAGTGGATTTAAAAATAGCATGGCTAACATTTATGGGAGGCTCACTATGTGGATGATGACAGTAAAATTTATTATCCAAACCGAGGCACTTTGGAGAGTGTAAGGAGGGAGGACTGTACATTATTAGGCTGGGACAGCTGGTACAAGTCAGAACATCTTGGCCCACTGGGTCGGGCGATCCGTACCCACCCCCCCCCGCCCCCCGCAACGAGGACCAGACATGGGGCTAAATTACTTTAAACTCAGTTAATCCCCATAACAGTTGTACAAGATCGTTCTTACTGTGATTCCCATTTAATAGCGAAGGAAACTGAGAGTTAGATCCGTGGCATGGCCCTAGGCCAAAGCCTCATCCCTCATAATTGGAATGCGAGCCCAAGGCTTGACTCCAGAGCAGGCTGTGAGGCCTTCCCAGGGGCTGAGGCCTTCCACCATCTCCTGACTTTGGCCCGGCATGACAGACACACACCCCTAATTAGTTTGCCTTGCTTGGGGGAAGCAGATTTTTATCAAATGTGTTCATTTATAAAAAGGAACCTTAGAAGAGTGTGTCAAACAGTTCGAACATAAAAAAAAAAAAGGAATAGCCTCTAAGCCTGTTTATATGGACACCAGATGCTATATAGCTCACTTTCCTTTTTTTTTTTAGTGGTCCTTTTGAAAATTTGGACGAAAGGGTTAAAGGAAACAATAGGAAAGGAGAACTTTCAAATAGTGTTGAAGAGTCCTCTATGTCAGGAAAAAAAAATACTTTGTGTTTTTTTGATATTTCATGGCCACATGCATTTTTAACTTTGAATCAATGTTGAATGGGGAGGTTAAGATAGATAATTTGATCATCTTACTAGTATCAAAGCAAGTATTGCTTATTCTAAACTCTGTCATATTTGTTCACTTGCCTCTCCCTCTCTGTCTCCACTACTTCCCACCCCACTCCCCTCCTCTCAGAGTTAAGCTACCCTTTATTTTGGACAACACTATCACACACATGATTGAGTCAACAATTTCTGGCTTTTAAAAATAGGGATTTTGTCCTCTCTTAGGTTTATTGTTTATCATAATCATCTTTCAAGTGAAAAGGCTAATTTACTCTTTCTATAGGAATATTTTAAGCTTGATTATCATAATATTACAGCTGCCTGAAAAGGTCTAAAATGGGACATTGACCTTGAATGTTTTCTGCATTTAGCTCATGGTGCTTAACATTCAGGAAAGAATATGACTGCAACTCATTTATTAATGTATAATCTCAAAATGTTAACTATTGCCCTGTAAATGCATGACATACAGATTGTAGAATGCTCATAGGATACTAGGAAATGTATCTGGTATTTCACCAGGGTACATATGTTAGAAATACAGCATAACTAATGTCACTTTTCCCATTGAAGCTACTATAGTTTATAACTTAATCTTTCCTGATATTGTACCATGTATCTTACTAGCTTGATGAAATGAAAGTGAAATAAACCTGATTTAATTAAACAGAAACCGAATTGCCTCTATTAGTTTCTTTGTCTTCTTTTGTTCCCCCCCACCACCACCACCACTTTCACAAATACTGGAAAAAGAGTTTGGTGTGTTATAGAGGTGAGGTAATTGCTCCCCAGAGAATGGACTTTTTACGTGGACTTGATAATTTAGGAATGGGATGGATTTACAGGACAAGACGTTTGTTAAAAGGCAAGGTTTTTATCAGTGCCTCTGTGGAAGTGATCACTTTCAGTCAAAATGATTGCTTCTTGCCAATCGAGACAATAATTTAAATATCAAAGCCTGTGCCCTAGAAATGAAAGGCAACAGAAGATGAGGTATGATGAATTGATGGGGGTTTGGTGGTGATAGAGAGGAATGTAGTCATACTGACTCTGAAAGCAGTCTTCATATTCCCAGTGGGAAAGGTGTGTCCTTAAGCAGGTTTAAAGCATAAAAGAAATCCCAAAGCACAGATGAGGAAAAGAGGCATAGGTAAACGAGATGACCTGCTCAAGGCCACCCAAGTCACGAGAGGATGCAGAAGGAATCCTGGTGTCTAAGCCGCCTGTGTGCCCATCAGGGTTCTTTTCGCAGGGATGTTCATTTGGGGCTTTTCTTTTTTCTTTTCTTTAGAGCTAAAGATAGTAGTTTGTAATAGTCTTGATTTGCTTTTTGCAGTATGGTACATTATACTATACAAAATCTATCAAAGACAGCAGGGAAGATGGTTCAAAGAGTCAAACAGCTTTTTTAAGGGTTTATGGTCTTGAGGAAAGATCCACAAAGATAGATTGTAAGGCGACTTGAAAATCTAAATTTGTTGTGCCTTGTTTAGTTTTAAATATTTAACAAATGACAGATGTGCAATCTAAAATAAAAATTTGCTTCAAAAATAGTGTGACAACTAGAAGCATTTTAATACAGATTAGTCCTGTTAATTTTCACAAAAGGAAGATGGGAACTAAAAGTAGCTATTAGTATGCAATAATGGCAAGATGAAACATTTCTCATCATCTTTTAGCAACGTAAGAATTCATTGTTAGAATGTTTTAGGAAAGGATTCTGACTAAAATACAGTAAAATTTCCGGTACAGAAAACAGGAAGCTACGTTTTGTTTGCACTTGAGTTTTGCTCGTTGCCATTCTGTGCTTTCAAATGGAAATGAAGTGTATTTTCCACTGGTGTCTGTGCATGAGTTGGGGCCTGAGGATGAAGTTGTCTGGATATTTGTGACTGCATTGCTTAAGGAAAAAGAGATTGAAACTATGCATGGACCCAAGACCTGGTGCATAATAGATGGATATTAACTAATTGATTAATAGTTCGTGTGAAATTGTCCTAAGAGTTCTTTTATTTAGTTCCATTTTTACTGCTTTGGGTAGACTCCTTCTGGTAAGATTGTGAAGTGTATTGACTGATTAGCAATATGTGTTTATTCTAGCCTGTTTATCTATTTGTTTCATTTTTTCCCCATATCCTTTGTCATTGAGATTCTAAAAGATTTATGCTCAGTATTGCTTATGATGTGTGCATTCCCTGTGATTATCCACTGTTTCCTCCTTCAAGGTGAGAAAACTGTGGCTAGGGAAGATTCTGGAGATGACTAAACTGCGTGTTTATAAAATATTCTGGAAGCTGTCTTGCAAGTTTAGTGCAGTAGATATTATTTTAAATTTTAAATTGGTTAAACTGGATTCGAGACAGTCAGTGTAATCTTAGGTCCTTGGCTTGTAAAGGTGACACTTTGATACCAAAGGGAAGCATACAGATCCGTGTGTGTGTGTGTGTGTGTGTGTGTGTGTGTGTGTATACACTAGTATACTTTTGGTCATTCAGAAAGCAGCTAGCTCAGTGGACACTGTACCTTGCATTGATGAAATATGGTTAGTGAAAGATCAGTGGGGACAATGCACCGTATGTTTGTACATGTGTCTCTGTGAGCACAGAAGAGACACATGGAAGAGTCTAAATACGTTTAAAATATATACCAATGAAATCCAGTGCTTTATAATGGGGCAAATAAGTACCCAAAAGGAAATAAGAAAATTCTGGGAAGTAAAAGACTCCTATGAAATGTGGTGACTTAAGGTCCATCGGTAAATTATTGACTACAAATCTTATCTTTAAAAAGCCATTTCAAAGGAATAATAAAAGGTTCTATCACAGCGTGAAAATGCAAAGAAACTGAATACAGTGTAGGATTCTGCACAGGTCCAAAATCTGAATGTATTGAGTGCTTTAAGATGGGTTGAGTACTTTAAATAATCTTTATTTTTTTTAAAATGAGTCTTTAGAAAAAATTTAAAAAAAACAACTCTGTTTTTGGGATATTGTTTAAAAATGTGTACAACTGATCTATTAATTACCCTGAGAATTTTTGTTTGTTCAGAAATGAAGATACTAATCTTTGAACCAAAGATGTTTTTCTTTCTTTCTAATGCAGTATTAGCTTCCATATTTCTTTCATTGTATTTTAGAAAAATCATGTTCCTATTTCAAATGCCTTTTTATTTATTTTTTTAATTATAAAATGATTACATGTCCCATTTTAGATTGAATAGATGAATCTTTTTTTTTTTTTTCCGGGTGTCTGCAGAATGCTTGGATTTTCTTCAACATCTCAAAGCTCTTTTAATTCACTGCTCACAACCAAATTTACATCTTAATTGCAGAGTTCACATTTAACAATATAGACAGCATAATGCTACTGGTAATTAAGCTTTTACTACCTGCTTTTATACAGTATTCTCAGGCACAATTTTTGCTATGTGAGTTCTCATCTAAAAACTTGTATGAATTTAGACCACAAATAAAAGGAATCAGGCCCGTATCATAGATATGGCCAAATACATGGCAGGAAAATTGCTTTCTTTCTGTGGGGGGACCAAATCATGTCTGTCATTTTTACATTCGGAATTTTAATGCGGCTGTTCTATTTTAGTGTTTTGTTTTTTTTTAAAGACCTGGAAAATTTGAAAGGGTTGAGAGAGAGAGAGAGTTGAGTTCTGATTTAGTGACTTCAACGCACACTGAGTATCTGAACTAATTTATTTTGATATCAAAGATTATACTATTTATATCATGGAACACTTAAGATGCAAAAGGTTGGTAGCAGTAGAGCTGAATTATATCAAAATTGTGGGTCTTGCACTCTCCATAAGGGAGCAGTTTGCCATAAAGAGCTGGCATCTATTCCAATATATTTGCTAGTATAAAATAGCCTGTAGTTCAAAATAGGACCTATGAAAACTCTTTGTTATAAGAAAACTAAGAATACATTCTACATTATTGAAGGAAAGATAACCTTCTCTTCTTATGCCCTTAAAAAAAAAAAAACACTTTTGATCGACAATTCTGTTTCCTAAATTATTATCTGTTTGAAACTAGTCCTTATAATGGCCAGACTGTGCGATGATTTACAAAATGTTTCTGGGTTGATTTTTTAAAGTATTCAGGGTGTCTTATGTAAAGAAACAAATATGTACACTGCATTTCATTTGGAAACTGATGTTTTGGGTAAAATCATATATATTTGTATATGCCTCCCAGTTTGGAAGCTTGTATTGAAATAACTATATGATTAAGAACACTTTTAGTGCACTGTGTAGTAATGCTCCCCATGCGGGGGAGCGGCGGGGGCGGGGGGGGGGGGGAACGCAGTCTTTATTTTGTCAAAATGCACTGAGATGGATTTAATGTACTATTTCCCCTACAGCCCTCAGACCGCCACCCCTGTAACTGGAGAAGCCAATTTGTCCTGCAGTTGTTTACCTTTGCTTTCAAAAGCTATGCATTGTATATCTATAGGTAGAGAGACAGCAGGTAAAGAAATGTTTACACGTATACTTTGCATAGGCATGCTCTCAGATTGCATTGACGCACAATTTCCTTCTCTGTAGTTGGGCAAAACTGCATCCCACCTCAGAGAGGACGATCCCAGAGGTTCACATGCCCTAACAATTTAGAAGAATGTCTTTGATTTTTCAAATGCCCAGTATGTATCGGGAAACCAGGAAAAGACGCGATTACGACGAATAAATGGGGACGTACAGCACTAAATAAGAAGCAGCCCCCAGGGGTTTAAAACACAGACCACGGCAGGACAAACTTAATTCTATACCTTCCGCAGAATCCTTTCCCAAATTAACTGGGAAGCATGCGTGCGTGAGTTCTTCTTTTCAAGGCAAAACAGGTCTTAGGTTGGACACCAAAGACAAATCTCTCCAGTGCCTAGAGAGTTAAGTTAGTTATGTTTCTTTTGTAGCTTCTCAGAAAAAGAGAGAAAGACAGACAGACGGAAAAGAAAAAGCACAGTCTCTCCTAGGAGCGTTCCGATGGCTGCCGTGCCCGCTCCCTTTTTCCTCTCCCACTCGCGGTTCTCAGTGTCCGCGGCTCTCTGCACCCTTCCTACCTGCCTGGCTCCGCTCGCTCCGTGCAGCCTCCCGTCGCCTCCCTCCTGATTGGGCAGACGCCCCCCAATCGGCTGCGCGCCTGGGCCGGTGGGACTGCATATGTAAAGCCCTACTTCATATTAATAAGCTCCAATCGGGGCTTTAAGTCCTTGATTAGGAGAGTGTGAGAGCTTTGGTCCCAACTGGCTGTGCCTATAGGCTTGTCACTAGGAGAACATTTGTGTTAATTGCACTGTGCTCTGTCAAGGAAACTTTGATTTATAGCTGGGGTGCACAAATAATGGTTGCCGGTCGCACATGGATTCGGTAGAACTTTGCCTGCCTGAATCTTTTTCCCTGCACTACGAGGAAGAGTAGGTACCTTTTTCTTTCCTTTTTAAAACTCGCCGTGGGGGTGCGTTTGTGTGTGTGTCGGGGGTGGTGGACAGAATGTATCTTTGCACAGGGATTCAGGTAATGCCCCGGGAATGTTGTGTGCACGAGTGCTTGTTTGTCTGTCTTGTGCCTTTTGTGTTGAGGGTGATCTCCTAATTCAGTAAGTCGAGAATTGTTCTCTGACTACAATGTTACCTTTGAGGCAAAGCTCAGTGACTGTCAGTAAAATAGCTGTGTGACAGTCACTTCTTATTCAGGTGCTAAGAATAGGCACTTGGCACACATGCTTAGTGAACTGTTAAAATGCATCTTTTACTAGGACCCATTTTCCCAAGGAAAGATGTTTTAAAATACAATATTCAAAATGATTTATACTATTGAGTGCCTCTTATGTATTTGCAGTTTGACAGATATTTTCAGCTCTCTGTCATTTCTTACCGCGCAGAGTTAGAGGCAAAATTGCACATTTACTAATTCTCCTTCAGAGAACAATTTAAAAACTAGCCCTGTGCAATTCAGGGCTAGAATAATGTTATTTGCATGGTTAGCGTTAAGTCAGCACTTAACTGACAAATCAGTCCATTAAGTAACATGAGATTTTCACACATTATAAATATTTAAGGGGAGAAAAAAACTAAAGAAGAAGCAGTAGTGACTTTTTTAAATTTCCCCTTGAATAGCCAACATTGAGCTTGTGGATTTGTGTCATGTATCCTGTCCAGAAAATATAGAAAAGTACTTTTGTTCTTATATGCAGTTTAATTCGGATTTATGAATATCTTTATGCATAGGTGTGTGTGTGTGTGTGTATCTGTGGAACACTAAAGGTGGGGGAGAAGTGGATGGGGGTAGGACAAGTAAATTAGGCATTCTTGTGTAAATGAGTAGGTCATAAACTTAATTTCAACCCACTGTTAAGATAAAATATTAGTATATACCACGGGAGCTGTCACTGGATTATCTTTCTGTTGAGTCAGTTATATTGCTTTGCTTTCACATTACAGTAATACTAACTGTTATAATTCTGAAAAGAGTGCTCTTGGCAAACATCTCTCTATAGATTGTGAAGAAAATCTAAAACTCTTGAAGATGAGCTAGTGCATTATAGGTAGATGTCCACTAGCTGTCCTTAGTGACTGCATATTGCATTGCTTTGTAATTAAGTAAGAGATGAACACTGACTTGCAGTCTCAGTGGTCGCTCGTGTGTGTAGGAGTGTGAGTGTGTGTAGATATGTCTGCGTGCGCACACACACACACACACACACACACACACACACTCACACAAGGGATATTCTCCAAGAGATGGACGTAGGAGGAACTGAAAGCTTGGGAAGTTGCATCCAGTTTGAAACACTCACAGCAAGAAACAACCTTAAATTGTGTGAAAATAAAAATGAAAAATAAACAAAGGTAGGACTGCCCACTCAAGTGTAGTTTGGAGGTTAGTGTACCTGGGGCCTTAGAATTGGAGGGTGTAAATGTCTTCATGTCAGGAAGAAGGCGTTATCCAAGCTCACCCAGATTCTGAACTTTCTCCCGTAAATAAATAAACAAAACAAACTTTAAAAATTCCCCAGAGGCTTCTTTTTAAAGTAGTTTTCTTGAATTTACCTCCTCATAGCTAATTTGAATAATTAGTTTAAATAAGCCTCTAAAGCAGATGCATTTAAATGAAATCAGGGCACATGTCCTTTTGGCTTTGGCGCAAGATTCAAACTAGCTTTCTTTTTGGCTCAATTAAAAGGCATCTTTAAAAAATACAGATTTATTGTCTGGATGCAGTTCTGATGGTTACGTGGTTCACTGGACAGACAGAAAGATCTAATGCTAAGCAACGCATCTGCCTCTCTGTCTCAATTAATAAACCACAGAATTTATACATGCTATTAATATTCATAGTAATTGTACTGGGTTAAACCCTATCAGGTGTGCGTATACATAGAAATGAAACCAGAGTTATGCAGTTTCAGAGGAAAATATTAGGCAATTTCTGTTTTGGAGACTGTTAAAAAAGATTCATACAATTTATTGACCACCATTAGGAGAGCCTAAAATGTTAACCTATAACTATGTGTTTTTTATTTTAGGAAATGTGCCAGCACACATTAAAGAACATAATGCTTGAGAGCTTGTTTCACATTTAATAGCAGTAATAACTGATAGCATACATAGATGAAAATAATATATCTGCTCATTTTGACATATGTGTCCGTCTAATCATTCTAAATGAGTGTGCTCATCACATGAATCCCTTTCAACCTCTGATTAAAATGTAACATTGACTACAGGATTATAGAGCGGACTTAATTTTACTGACTGTTTTAACAGTTGTCACAGCTGTTGGAAGAAGGAAAGGCAATTGAAACACTCCCAAACACGCAAGGCAAGGAGGAACAGTTTAGTAGATTCAGCCTGATCATAGAAATCCAAGCATTGCAAAATGAAACAGATTTGTGTTTTAAAATTCCTCTTTGGAGCTCTGCAAGTTTTATTTTGTATGGTTCACTCTTTCTGTGTCAGGGTTTTGATTTTTTTTTTTTCTTGGCCTCCTCTCTCCTTATTAAAAGCTAGTGTAAATTGAAACACAACTATCCAAAAGTAATACTATAATGTCAAAATATCTGAGATTAAAAATAGGCAGGAAGGAAAAATTTATACAGTAACATCAACAACAAAAAGCCTAAATCCGAGGGGATTCAAATGTTTTTTAAAAAAGATAGGAGCTTGCCTAAATCACTTTGGATGTGATATTATTGGAAAACTATGAACAGACACTTTAAGTTTTTATTTTTCTAAGAAAGAACATCTAAACTCCAGACTTGGAGCTCATCTTACTTTTCCTCCTGTTTCTTCTCTGTAAATCTGTTGAAAACACCTGCAGCCTTAGAGGTAGGTGGTGTAGGTGGGGTTTTCAGATGATTTCTTTGTAAATTGCTGGAAGTGACAACGAGCTGCACTTAGGAGTGAGTGTTCTTGAGCTGTAGAGTCTTGTAACCTTGCCCATCACAGCACCAAAGCAAACAGATTAATTTTATTTTTCTGAAAGTTTAATAGCCACTGTACATATCCCAAACTATAGATAGTCAAAATAGCCAGACAGTATATATTATGTAACATGTGATTTTCTCCTTGTAGTAAGCAAAAATAAGTGATCCTGAGTTAGTGGAATAAATGTGGGATGGGAGTCGTGAGTAAATGATAGGCACCCCATGTTTCACCAGCCCTTTGTGTCAGTGTGTTTATGTATTACCTTATATACGTTTGGTGGTTAAGTTTAGAAATCCTCCTTTTGACAGAAAGGGCTAGAAAACAGCTTTCCCTTTCCTGGGCAGAGGCAAGGGTGATGGTGTTGGCTGGTTCTTATAGTGATGGTTTCTCATCTTAATGTGTTTATGGTACTGCTGCTTTATTTACTGAGCCTTGTGTGTTGCAGCGGTAATTAACCCATGTTATTAGCAAAGCCCTTGTGGATATCCATTAATTCTCTTGCATGGATGATCATTTTTCCAGTGTTTTCCCCCCAATAAGGTATCATTGTTCTTTTTTTTTAAATTCTAAATTGACGGCCTTTGATATATTTCTTTGATTTAATCTGACCTGTAATATATATTGACCATCTTATAAAAAAGGATATTGTAATTCAGTTTTTAAAAATGCTAATAGAAGCTGGAGAAAAGATTTTTTTCCCCCCTTTGGTTTTCTTTTCAAAGTAAAAAAGAAAAGAAATTAAGGTTTAAAAAGGAAATAATATAGGAAATCAGGTTTAACTCCTGGTTTTCCAGGTTTTAGAATTTACGATAATTTGGGTCTTTGAGGTCTTTTAATCAGATTTTTACTTAGTTAATAACACTTTAGGCATTTTTATAAAATATTGAGCCAGCAGAAAAATACTTGTGCTTCCTGTGCTGAGAAAAGATAAGGACCATCTCATTAGCTGGGCCATACTTTTGCAATTAATTTTAGATACATGGTGCTATTCATCAAAGAGGGCAGGTAACTTCTCTATGAGTCTATTTAACAATACTTTCACAATACCTTATCCTGCAAGAACTATAGACAAAGAAGAGACCTTTCTTTTGGAAGGTAGGCATAATGCCCAGTCTCAAGTCCGTATCACTTGTGAAAAATTCCTCAACATTTGTTTTAGCCTAGTGACTAAAAAAAATATTTCTTTGTTTTACTTTTAAAGTGCTGTGCAGCACCAAAGGTTTTGCTTGTATGAGTTCCTAAAACAAATTCAAATCTGTGCTTATGGTTGATACTTTGTCTGACAAGTGGCAATTAATAGCAGTGATTTCTGTGAAACCAATTAATATCAAATAAACTTTTTAGAACCACCTATTAAGCATTTAGAAATAAGAGAAGAGCATCGGAGGTATTTCAGTAGAACTTTAAAGTCACTGCAGTAGATAAGCTTGGCTTGGAATTTTGCTTCATAGCAAATTCATGGAAGAGAGAAACAATACAACGTTGATCTGTTACAAGTGCATATGAGCTCCGGCCCTAGCCAGCTCTCTGGAGAAAATCTTTGATTACACGGGCCCAGTTTGTTCAGTTTTTATCTCTTTTACATCCACTGGCCTTGTATTAAATTGTCATTGTCCTAAAGCGCTTGAGATAGAAATGAATTGCAGTTCTCTACATTCTCTGACAGTGAAATATTTAGGTTCTCTTTCTCCAATCATACTTATGTGTATATTTGATAGTGCAGGGATGACACCAGGCATCTCTGCCGCTTCTCATTCTCCTTACTGCATTTCGTATGTTTTGCTGTTGATTATTTTCATCACCATGTGTATATGGGTATACATGGTCTGCACTATTATAAATACATCAATACACATATGGTACTTTAAAATCTAAGCAGTCAATAGAATACACACACGTGTGTGTTTGCATGTATAGTATGCACGTGAAATATGTACCTTTGTGGGAAGAGGTTTATGTGTAGAATATTACAGGTAGGCTGCTAAAGGTGTTCATTACATTTATAAAATAAAGTGAATCTCAAGTATTTTTCTGATCGATTAGTTGCCAGTTCAATTTGCCAGGCATGATTTTAACCTGGAATTAGTGTTTCGGGTATTTGCCAGGTCTGATTTTAAACTAAATTGGTTTAACTATATAGAAAGACAGGTAACAGGTAACCTAATAAGTCCATTTGGTTCTGATTTTATGAATTTTTAACTATTGTCATTCCTAAATTCAAAAGCTGGTAATCACAAATAATTTGTAAAATAGGAAATAAGCTACTAATATTAAATGCATAATTTAATGGTTTGGGCCCATGTCCAAGAAATAGTTTTGAATCAGCTCTTGGCTACATTCTTTTTTTTTTTTTTATACAAGGGCCTGACAAATATATCTGAATGTAAACATGATAGCTCTCAGATAAATGCATAAATAGGAATTTTATTTATCTGTATTACATAAATATGTCATTTTCTCATTGTTTTTTTTTTTTTTTTTACTGAAAGCAAATATAGAAAACTAGTAAGTGTTCTATTTCTCTAAAGTACATCACGGATTTCAGAATTTTTGAATTTTTAAGGGGTAAGTTTAGAGATCTGTGATTTTGCTTAGTAAATCTGAAAGAGTGTTGAGAAAGAACACTTAGCAAACTGCTCTTTCTGTTGTAATTCTTGTTATTTATATTCTTGTTTAAATTCCTAGATTCATTTCCTATCATTACTTGTATGTATAGCACTTTAATAAATGTAATGTTTCTCTCTCTTTTCTTTTTTTTAAATCCTACTGTTTCTTTTTGCCAATCCATCAGGTCAAAGTTAGCTTCTTATTAATCTGAGGGTGATAACTGACAACCTTTGCCTTTTGAAGGATTGACCTGGCATCTCATTCTTGTGTCAAGTTCATTTAAGACTACTTTCTAAGATCTAGGAAACCTCAGCTACTAAAAATAATTCCCATTCAGAGTTTTAGCAAACACATCTTTCCTCTCTACTTTTTTCTTTACGGAAGTGCCAGGTGTTTCTTTTTCTCTGACTTGGACAATATTTCTCATTATTTTCCAAATGTATTTTTCTAATCATTTATACAAAACCATCAAATTGAGAGGATTTAGATTATGTGGTGTGGTGTAAGTGTGTGTGGTATGCATGTGTGTGTACATGCATGCATCAGTCCTCTTTTTAATGAAAAAAATTTAAAAATGTTTGAAGGACAGGCTTTTTATGCTTTGATTTCTTCAGATGTCATGCCATCATAATTTATGGCAACAAATGTATATTTGGAAGATAACTCACTAAGGCAAAGCATTAAAAGAAAAGGTGCAGTTTTAAGTAAATTGACTTCTCACTGGTCAATTAAAGTGCACTTCAATATACTGGCATAGAGCTGTCTGGTACATTTGAATATAGATATGCGACATTCAGCACTGGCCGTCAGCAATGCAACCTATGGCTGGGGCTTTGGCACTTAAAATCTCTTTAATACTTGAAGTGTTAAACTCATGGAGAGCCTACCTAGGATTAGATTACGTTGTTCAAAAAAAAAAAAAGAACTTAAAAGTAAATTTATATTTTAATTATAAAAGGCATTCTTTGTCCTATACGTTCCTGTGTGCATTCTCATACTGCTTTGAGTGACACAGAATTGCATATATACTTTTCATCATTTTGATTGGAAGTACACATTATGTGTAATATGCTTTGGCAGCACTTACCTAGCCAAAGAAAACAAATTAATACTAGGCATACTGAAGGCTGTCAGGCATATCACAGATGTGTCAATTTAACTTTGCTTCATCATACACCTTCTCTGCAAACAATTGGTTAAGATGGTACTAAATAAAAGGGAAGCTACCGATAAATTCTCATATTATATCAGAGATTGATGGCTAGTAGAAGTGTAATGAAAACCAGCTTGCTTGCTTACTTCTCTTTAAAACTCTGTGGGAATACAGACAGCATAGACAATAATGAGTTTTGTACCCCCCCCCCAAAAAAGGGAGTATGACTTAAACTTGTTCAAATCTTTCTACTTTCTTGGAAGTAACAAAGGGATTTATTGTTTTAAAAGTCATTGAAGTGGTGAACCTCAGTTGCTCCTAAGTGTGAAGTAAATAAAGGCTTTAAGAAGTGGAGAATCAGAAGGAGCATGGGCAATCCATCTTTAACAAGGGACATCTCTTTTTTGTTGCACTTTGCATACATTTTCTGAGGAAAAAAAAAATCTTGTGCTTTCTTTTTGTGTGGCTTATTCAAAATGCAAAAAGAAAAATGAAATTTGAAAAAGAGCTTAAACACAGAAAATAGGCAGAAGCATGTTAATTTTTTTCTCCTCCATGATCAGAATGCTTCCCTTGTACATGAAAATTGATTTTTCATCGATTCTAGGAAGATTTTACTTATTTATAATGGCTTCTGAGAATTTAAACAAAAGGCACATTAAATAAATATATTTACTTTGCTTTTAATACAATGTGAATTAAAATGTTTTAAAAGGTGTTCTTTTCAAGGCAGTTATTATATTTACATTTTATATTTATAAGAATTTATTTTACTTTGAAAAGTGTCTAAAATTATATCCATAGTTAGCAAAAATAGTAATATGAAAAATTATAGAGACCAAGGTACGCATTTAGAGAAAAAAATTCAAATATGAGGTGGTTTAATCAATTGCCCTTTGCCCTCCCTAATTCCAAATTATCACAGAACTTCAACTTCTCCAAAAACGTAACCCGGCTGTGTTAAATTGTGTTCATTTTTCCATAAATGAAGGAATCCTCTGACAATGCTTTCTTCATTGTCACTAACCTATTAAAATAGATCAGATATTTTGAGGAGGGATATTATGCCTGTAACCAACTGTTCATGACCAAAGAAAGGGACAGATATATATGGTTGATGAGAATCGTGTCTTCTTCCTATGAGGAAGTGACGGTATACAGTTGGTGCTGGGTCCAATAAATGACAGAAGCATCCCTTTATCCATAGACTTAAATGAGACCTGCCTCATCAGTCATGGGATCATAGTGTCACAGATGGAGAAGCAACCATCAGCTGAATTGTACTGAACTACACACTTGGCTAATTCATCTTACTGCTCTACACATCTAAGGAAAGGCTCATTCTATTCTTGGAGTCTAGACAGAATCAGGAGTTGGGCTCAGGTGGGAGCATGTGGCCGCCTTTTTCTGTCCTCTTCTAGCCATTCAGCAAAGGGAGGTGAGGAACAAATGGCCAATTTATGCACAGAAGCCCAAGCAGAGATTCTTTCCCAGGGTCAGAAATTTAGTATTCAGTTGTTCAAGTACATTTTAGATTTCTCTTATGTTCTATAAATGTCATTATTGTCTTTCATGCTCTGAAGAACTACCCATAAATGATTAGGTATGTCTCTCAATTCGTATGAACCATGAACTGGTATAAGCATTTTTTAATAGATAGAAATGGAGAGCAGATCACCTACTTATGTTAGCCTGGATGATGATTCTTTCCTCATACCTTTATATGGAACTGTTCGGTTGGTTAAGTCTGAAGAATGAGAAAAATACCAAGAGGTTAAACACTCAAATTGTATTTTTTTTAATTTTTTTTTATTTCCTTGTAGTGAACAAAACTTTAATGTCTAGAGCATTTATGAGGGTTTTAATGATTGGAAAATCTGTCCTGAGAATGTGGTCACCATATGTGACAGCCTTGCTTTCTGTCTTGTCTTCAGTTTATGGGGTAAGTTCGGTGATACTGTCTATTGTCTTTGCTTACATTATAGAACCTCTCTGCCTCCATATTGAGATAATCTGAAGTGTGGGGGAAATGCCTGCTCAGTTCTAAAACACTTCCCTCAACCCCCTCAATTGCAGCAATATTTTCTTTTAAAATTTCTGTTTCTATTCATCTGTTTTGCTAAGGGATCATTTACTTTGACTAGAGGTAAGTACCTGAGATTCATCCGTATTTGCATACGCAGTATATTTTAACCCCCTCTCAAATTCCAAAGATTGCCTTCAACTTTTCCTATTTGTTTTCCTTCTGTGTCTGTTTGTTGTACATTCTAGTTGAGTGCTTTTATGGTGTTTTCTTGATTGTTGTCAGTTTGGGGTACTCACTGCTGACATTTTTGTTAAGTTAATGTCCCAGCACAAAAATCCATGGCAAACTGGAGTCTGGCTACAGGGCGTGGAAGATTCAACTTCTGTGTGATTGTGTGTAAATACAGTTAGTTAGTTGGGGGGGTTGATCAGATAGCGTGGCAGAAAGAGAGAGGAGCAGTACAAACTGTTTTCAGTAACTGTGCTGTTCATACACCTGATAAGATTGAGAGAGCTTTTCGAAATGCTGATAGGCTTTGAATAAGAAAAGAATAATCACTCTGCTACTGGCACCAGCTTATCGGAACGAAGTAAAATGCCAACACTTTTACATTAGCAAAAGTAAATGTTTTAGACACTCTGTGCCTTTTTTCATTCAAGTTAAATAGCAGGGGTGCTTTTGAGTGTGCCATAATGAATAGAAGGATTTATTACCTTGACTAAATTACAGGTGAATATGTTGATAAAGGAACCTTCAGCATCAACAGCAGCTTCTTTGATAAGCAGGTGCATCTATGCTGTACATTCTCTGGAGAAATTAAGTACGCCTTTTTCCACTCCAGTTCTATTAAACATCATTTCTGATGTTAGAAGATGCAGTTCTGTCCTGTGTCAGTCGAGTCCCCTTGTTTTCCAGCAGATGGGTGACAGGCATTTGAAACTTAGCTTATCAGACTTGTAAAATGCTAGTGTGCTGTTGTTAAATAAGTTAGGGCATGTGGACGTTTATGTCACTTGTGCTGAGCCAGCAAAGTCCTATAGAAGAAACCTTGGCTTTTTTTCTCAGGAATGGAATAAGGTTAATTATAAATTTAGAATGCTTTAATGAGCAGATAAATGCATTTGTCCAAGCCACAGCCCATTTTAAAACACCTCCCCTTACAAAGAGAGAGATATTGGTTTTGCTCTTAATATAAACCATTAACTTTCCCAGCTCAACCATCTTCTCTTCTTTGTAATTTGACGCCTACAAATAATTTGGTGTATTCAGATTTGATAAATGATAGTGCAAGAGCAGATTGATTGATTTTGGATTACTATTGATTACTCTCAATGAGATCACTGTGACACACTCGAATCAATAGGATTCGATTAAGCAAGGCACCACCGTTCTATACATTCAGCAGCAGTGGGGAATTCAGGAACAGAATGTTCACAAGCTGATAAATTGACAAAGCATTCAGCTTTAAATAGCCCTTTGTTCAGCACTAGTTCCTTAAAATATATTTCATTGGAAAGTTCGTTTTTGCAACTCTGGGCCTTTCTGTGGAAGAAAGGTCATCAGTTTAAGGTTTATTAAATTTTAACTAAAAACAACTGGGTTCCATTTAGGTGTAAAATAATTTAAGTACTTACTGCAGGCAACCTTCATGCTTTTGAGCTGTTGCTCAAAGGTTTCATTCTTTTATGAAGATGTCAATTGTAAACATAAAAATGCATCACTGGAAATGTAATGGTTTAAGATTCAAACCGAAATAAAAATTCCTGCCCGAGGAAAGCACTATAATCAAAATAGGGTGGTCTTAACTTTCCACAGAAGTGGGCGTGCTTAGGAGCGGCCCTGTAAGGCAGCAACCGGTTCAACCCCTTGATCAAGCGCACACTGCTGGTGCTTTTCCTTCTTATCTGAGGGTATTCATCATGTTGCCACTACTACGTGCACAACACCGAATGTCGTTTGATCTCAAAGCTGCGACTACTGCTGATACACTGGAGTCTTTCTGTCCTGAGCAAACTTACAAAGTCGCCGGGGGAAAAAACTCATCCGTGGTTCAAGCCCTTCGGTGAAGGATTAAGGATAAGGTGTTTTGCCCTCATATTCCGTCGTGCTGCAGTCTCGGCGCTGGGACTGAAGCATGTGCTCTTCTGTTATGTGGGATTGCCTCTCAAAAAAGTGAGCCTCGGAGTAAACATTCCCTCGAAAATGTGAGCCATTGAATGTGCAAAACTTGATATCCAGTGGAATTTTGACTGCTATGGCCCAAGCACCCCAACTCGTCACAGGTTCAAGTTTGAAATATATACTTAGATAAATTGTCCCATTTTGATAATAATGAAACGAAACAAGATGAAACTAGAGGTGGCGCTCTGAGGGAAAGTCAGGAGGAAAGTCAAGTTGGGAATCATGCAATTCCCTGACAAAACTTTAGCCTTTTTTGCCTGAAAGTGAGATAATAGGATTCTAATTAGGTTTTCATGAAACCACATGAAAGTGCCATTTTTGTAGGTCAAGAAATGTTCGTCTATCAGCATTTTCATGTGATTCAGCGTAATAATTGAATTTCTTCCTATACTGTTCATATTATGTAAACAGATTGAAAGCGACAGCTGTTATTTTTTTTTTTTATTTGATTTTATGATGGGCTGTGTCAGGTTATGGGAGACACATGAGTTCTGTCTACAATTATGGCGAGTATATCATAGGATCATTTTTAATAGCAATTTTTGTTTTCTTTAAGACTTGGGACAGTACCCAAGTACACAGTATTATACACGCTGAGAAAGTCAGCATTTATCTGGCTTCTCACCTGTGGTAGCTAAGCTGCTTCTGAGAGTCCATGTGAATTTTCCCTCAGCTGAGGAAGAGCATGGCACGAACAAGGGAGTAGGCTCGAGTGCTGACCCTCCAAAAAAAAGCACATTGTTGTTGATGGATAGGAAGCAAATTGGGGAAAAGATGCCAAAACCTCAAACGTTTCATCCTCGCTTTCATTCATTAACAGAACCTTAATATGCTAGTTAGCACTTTGCACGCTTCCCCCGAGAGAAGTATTAAAAGTATGCTCCATTAAATCTGTGCACCACTGAGGGTTAGGCAGACGCAGAACTCCCTGACTTGGCCGTGGAGCCCATGATGCTTTATTGGCTGTCGCAGGTAGAGAAGGTGCTTCGGGAGATGTAATAAAGCGATCCCAGAGTTCCCATTTGACCCCCCAGATGTGCGGCTCATCCTGGAGCTGTGCTGTGCTGGCCAGTAGGGGCTCTCTGTGCCCACCTGTGGGCAGAGTCTGGCTCCTCGGGAGGAAGGACATGGGCTCGGGGTCTGTAGGTAGGAGAGAGGGGCTCTAGTACCACCCCTGGCAATGTCAGCCCAAAGTGCATCCTGACGTAGGGTCATGTCAGGCCTGGGTAGGTTTTTCTCACTTTGGGAAAGCACACGGCAACCTGCATCTTGGTTTCAGAGCAGAGGAGGGTGGGCATCGTTTACTGGAAACTTGATTGAGCGAATGCCTCCAACTGGTCCCACTGTCAGTCTCGGAGTTTTCCCTCAGTAGTGTATTTCCCCCCTGTCTGTGGCACTGAATTTGATTTATCACTGGTGCTAAGATCAAAAAAGAAGTCATTCCTTTTGATGTTTGCTATTAGGCACATGCAGTGCAGGGTGGGAGGCTGGGGGAGAGCGGTCTTAGCATCCGAGTCACTGTCCTGGTCACACGGTGGCCACTGATGGGGGAACATATATTTTGTATCTCTGTTCATTTTGGATGTAAAATTCTAGGAATAGAGAGCCTAGCCATAGGGCATTTTAAATTAACATTTAGGTTTGTTTCAGGTACAGATTCTTTTGGTAAGGACACAAAGCATGGCTGACACGTCCACCTGATTAGGACAACATTTTTGTTTTTACTGCATGGGCATTAATTTTACCGAAAGACATACAAAGCTAAGAAATATACATAAGCCAATGGGGTTCAGTCTTTCTTTCAAAAAAGAGCAAGTGGCTGCATTTATCGTTGGGTGGCAAACTGGGGGACATCGGAGCCTTATTTGCAAATGAGAGGAAAGATTTGCCGGGTCTGCTTGTCACGTCTTCTGGACCCTGGTCAGGCTTTGTTTGCAGCTCTGTACGGTAGCTTTTGTCCGGCTTCTCCGGGAGTGGGATTTCTCTGAGCAGCGTGAGCCCCAGCCCATCAGCAGGCTGCTAGTCAGCAGCAGGTGTGAACAACATAAAACAGGATTAACACTGAACCAAAGTGTGTACTAAAAACAGAACCCCTGCCTTGCTTTTAAAAGGACGGCAGGCCTGGAAGATAGAAGCCACTGTGGTCCCAGTACACTCCGTGTTTACTAAACAGTGTTCAATGAACTATGCAAATGGCTCTGTTTAGGTGCGGGGAAGGCCTGCAAAGGATCCTGTTCTCTCTCTCTCTCTCTCTCACTTGCTTTTTTAAACTGTAAACTCAAAACTTAGGTAGAAAATTCTTCTTAGACTTTCAGAGGGGAAACACAAAACAGAACCAATGTGATCTGGATAAATCTTGCATGAGGATTATAGTTAATATTGCAAAAGTACTGTCCTTACTTACTAATTGAAGTTGATGGTTATTCAGTGTGCTGTATTTCCAACCTCTAAAAGATATTATCGGTTGGTTTATCCTACGATTTTTGGGTGTGTTTAATTTATGTGCCTTAATTTATATTTTTCACCTTTGGTAGGTGAACCACAAGGAAGTAAAATAAGTAATTTCATTAGAGATTGTACCCCTCTCCCCAAATTCTTTTTTTTCAATCAGTGATACCTACATATGAAGAAGAAAGCCAGCCGGCACACGCAAAAAATCATAGTTAATTTAGGAAGACTGCCTGTGTTTAACAGATTGGGCATTGCATCAAATTTGTGACAGTTGAGTCACTTTATCAGTGTTTTGTTTAGGAAAGAGAAAAGTGGCACTTCAAAATCTATTTCTCTTTTTAAATTATGCTAACTATAGTATATACTATATATTTGGATAAAATTAAAAAATTTTTGAATTTGGATATCTATGTTTTATTAGGTTTAGATTAACTTGTGGAGCTTTAGGAGTTGGACACATCCAGGAGGGGTTCTGAAATTGGGAAATAAATCAACCAGTTACAGAAATTGTATTATATGTATAGATACACACACACACACACACACAGACACATGCCTTATCTATTCTTTCAACACATGTAAAACAAATGTAGGGTTTTTTTGTGTGTATATGAAATGTCATTACTCTGATTTCTAACACTGCAAAAATATGTTCAACTATAGATATTTATATAAGATGTATCTGTTTGAGAATATCATATATACTTTACTAAAAGATAATTTTGAAATGTTAAAAATCACAATTATAATTACCATTCACTTTGAGTAACATCTGATAACATACATTACCTTTATTGTCTTTTATATCCAGGCCTTAAATTGAAATTACCTATTCATCCCTTCACTCTGCTTATACTTACTGTTTTTTATTTTTAAAATAGCAGGTTTTCTTAGGTGAGACTTTGCTGCTTTTTATTTTAGAAGGAATACTGCCTGCTGGTTTAATTGTGGCAGTCTTAACACACCTTGAATATACCAAGAATATCCCGATCATTATGAAATATATAAATTCGAAGATTACATTTTAATTCCGCAGTTCCTATCTTTAAATGTTAACTCATAGCCCTTTGCCTTATAACGTGCTTCTTTCCAAGAAATGTCCATCCCCTTCTGTTTAGTATTATTAAGTACCCTCTGTAGTGTACATTAATTAGGTTGTGGGCAAATAGTTTAATGATAGTTAATGAAATCAAGTTTAAAAGATATCAGTTTAACATTGATTTTGGAAGTGTATTTTTCATAACCAACTCTGGTGTCAAATTGATTGCTTATAGTAACTTTTAATGTTGCATCGAAAAAGATTACATGCATTGTTTTGCAATCTTTTAAATCATTCAGTAATCAATTTAGTGCATTAAACTACATTTTCTTGATCATTCATTCAAAAATATTTGTGTACAAGCACTGTCCTGGGCACTGAGATCCTGAAATAAATGATTAAAAATTATAAAATGAACTTGGGTGCATAAAAACCACTTAAAAATGTGGCTTTTTATACCTGTGTCTCCAATTTCAACTTGGGTCAGTCTTCAGAAAACGATTTCAGGACTTTAGGTAGCAGGAGTTTTAAAAACTTAAGCACACTGAAGCTTCCCGCCTACTTTTCTGGTTTTGGCTTCTTAGGACTGATACGAAGTTAGCACCATAAACACAATTAGGAATGGTACATTCAGATCCTGAGTATTTCAAGAGTGTGACTGGGGGTATTAGAGCAGTCAAGTCTGGTCTGTCCTATCTTCCCTCAGCTGCAAAAGCCATTTTGACAGGGCTTCGTTGGGAAGCCTTCAAAGATTTGATCACCAAAGTTGCCTTTACATCTTAAAATGCTCTAAATTACTTGTATATGGTTTGTTTTTCGGACTGGAAATGAGAGGGGAATGAAATCTTTAAAAGATCACGTAAAAAAAAAATGTCATAGATTGTAGAGAAAGCAAGGGGGATTTATTCGAACTCCGGAAGGGCTTATGTAGTTTGACTCCAAGGAAAAGGTTTGACTTCGTAAACACATTCTAACCAAAATAAATGACTATTGAAAGGTAGTTTTTGTAGGAAAACTTTGCCCTTAATCTTGAGATAATTTCACAGCTAATGTCTGCTCAGAATTTCTGCAAAACTGGCCCATCGAGTTCCCAGAAGCCTGGGATTTCAATTTGCTTGTCTCTTTGCGGCATCTCTTCAGTGGATGCATTTTTACTCAAGTGTTTTATTTATTTATTTCTTTGAAGATACAGATTGGTTCGCTTCAGGTCATTAAAATTATTGTCTTTCACATTTTTAGGTGCTTATAATTAGATGATTAGTGAAGTTAGGTAATAAGATTTATATTGGCATCAGTTAAGTTTATAGAAGGATTAAAATCATGGTATCGTGGTACCATTGCCCATCAGAATATGCCAGAAATATCTCCGGAGAATTTTTGTCAAGTGTTTATGCTCAATTAAAATTTATATTACATGTTACTGAGTGACTGTCTCATGATAGCTTGGGCATCATGATGTTGTAAGCTTCCAATTACAAGTGATAGGCAATGCGATTTTTTGTGTGTATTTCAGTACTATAGAATTACAAACTTGGGAGGGGAAATGCCACACTTTTGGAAATGACACCAGAAATATAAGGCAAAGAGTTGTCCCAGTTCAGCTATAGCTAATATTTTCTGTAATGCCAAAAAGCTATAGAATTGTGGTTTTTATCTCCTCCACTCGATAGATACATGCAAAGGGCAGCTTACCTTTATGTGAGACACTGCAGACGCAAACTGCATCATCAACTCACCTATGTTTTCCCTTCATTGGTGGTTTTTGCAAAATATTTGTGAAAATACATTTATTCCCCCCACAGTCTTCTTGACTTTTCCGATGTCACTCCCTCTAATCCCCCTTTCTTTATTTTTTATTAAGCTGAGGTAAAATTTTGCAGTGGATGATGCATCCTTCTTTATGCATAGTGCCAAAATGCATTGCGGAAGCTTCACCAAAGTCTTAAAAAAAAAAAAGAAAGAAAGAAAGAAAGAAAGAAAACCCACTAACAAAGCAACAGCCTAAAACATCGGGGGTTGCTGGGGGGTGGGGAGCGGGGAGGAAGAGGGCAGCTGGTAATTTATGATTCCTCTAATACTGCATGTAAAGGATTTGCCAGCGCCCCACTTCCACCCCACCCCCAAACTACACACCGCTCAGTGTTAGGATGATGATAATGTACCTGGAAGGAAAACGCAGTCCATGCCGAAGCAAGCAGCATCAGACGGGGCGCCTTGCCATCTGCCCCACCTGCTGCTTTTCTGAGTCCATCTGGTGACTGCAGTAGCTCATTGTAGGCCTCTTCTGAGGAACATTCGGGCTGAAAAGCAGGCGGTGTGAATTATTTAGGTAGCTAGTATAAATAAATAGAAGGAAAGGAGAAGGGTAACAGGGGAAGGCTCTGAAAGCACCTTGTGCGTGTTCCCTTAGCCCTGGGTGCTTTGGAATGCTCGAATGCACGGAAGCATTTGATTTGCATATAGATTTAGATGTATAGATCATTGTGCAGATTACAACCCAATGAGTTTTATCTAGATTTAGATAGCGCTCAGCCTGCTTTGCACTTAAAATATGGCCAGCTTCAGGTAGGGAACCTTTGGGGACGTTCAGCATAAGTGAAACTGATGAAATGTAATATTTTTAGGTATTGATTTAGCAGAAGTAAAACAACTATGTGTCCTTTCTGAAACATGATTTTGTGTGTGTGTGGGGGGGGCAACACGTTTGACTTTTAGTGAATTGTGACTTATATATATTGTGTCCTTTTTTTTCCCTACTAGACAGAAATATTCTTAGAATAAATTTCTGTGTTAATTTTTATTTGTATATGTGGCCAGTCAAAAATATTCTAGTTAGCTATTATGTACAAAACACTTTACCGAATTCAACGTACACTTGAATATATACTAAATATAAAATGAAAGACTTCAGTCCTAGAAATCTGTGTACGACTTTGTATTTTGGGGTCTGCATAAACCACATGGAGGGGAATTACCTGATTAATGCAAAATGAACTACTTAAATTGTAAACTGGAGTCAAAGAGTCATTTATACTGAAATACATAATTGAAATAAGGAAAGCTTATCATATGTCTCTAACAAGATGGGTTTATAAGGCTATACTTGTCACTGAAGTCTAGGAAGATCGAGGTTGTATATTCTAAATTGTAGGGGTGCCTGGTTGCCTCACTCAGTCAGTTAGAGCATGCTACTCTTGGTCTCAGGGTCGTGAGTTCGAGCCCCATGTTGGGCATAGAGATTACTTAAAAAAAAAAAACAGTACACTTGTTGTCATGAGCACTGAGCAATGTATAGAATTGTTGAATCACTATATTATACACCTAAAAGTAATATAACACTGTATGTTAATTATACTGGAATTCAGATGAAAAAAATATTCTAAACTGTAAATGAAGATTTAGAACTGTGAATGGAATTGGTGGTCCCCAGACTTGAAACAGACTGTTCCTGTTTTCTTTTCTGAGACTCATTGAGAGGATAATATAAATTTAGGGTGGGAATGGGGGGCTTCAGTTAAATTAATTTATGATTCTTTACTGTTCTTGTATTTTACTTTATAGATTAATACAGATGTATGGATAAGGTTCTATGTTATTTATAGCCTGTTAATTTTTTAACTGCAAGCCTAAAAAGGGGCTTGAGAGAGCATGAAAAAAAAGAATGTTTTTGTGAATACTTTCTTCCCTGGTTCTGTATGTATAGAAAGTGGTGTGACGTCTTGTGCTCCAGGATAGGCTGGAGTCTTTAGGGTTTGTTCACTCCATCCTATTTGATTCCATTCAGTTGCAAAGGAAAGTTAATGGATCTGCTTTTTTGAGCCAGTAAAGCTCTAGCCAGGCACTTAAATAAGCAACATCTATCTGGAGCAAAATATGCATGAAAATGAATCATACTGCTAATTCAAAATAGAACCAGTAACCCACTTCATCTTTGTTCAAATAAAGTACTTTTTATTCAAGGAAATTTATTTATAACCAGTCTCTTTCCAAAAAGTATTTGAGATGACTCCTTTTTATCTGCATTTGAAACCATTTTCTGGTGCCAAAGAAAATGAGGTATTTATCTTCAGCCAAGTAGCTCCGTAAAATTTAAGGGCATTAAATAAAATTCAGGACCATTAGGCAACAGCTAGTTCATCCCTTCACGTGCTCTTTCATCTTTGGTCTTTGGCCTGACATTTCCTCCTTGGATCCCCCAGCTCGCTTTCTCCTCCACTGAATCACATGACCCCCTACCCCCAGCTTTTGAGAACATGCCATGATAAAAATACTCCCCCCGCAAAAAGAGTATATTTTTCCACCATTAGTAACAAGGACCTTTCCGTACTCTTCTTAAAGTATCTTTTCCTGAAAAAACAGCCTGTTCCTCCCAGAGTCACTTGGATACTCTTTCCTGCTGATCGAATGCTTCCTCTTGCCAGGCAGAGGACAAAGTTGACAGGTGAATTACTTAGAAGGAACGTGTATGTATTAGTGGTAGCTGTTAACTCCAAGAACGGAAATTGACCCCATGTTTAATTGGTAACTTAAGGGGACACTTGCAGACATTTTGAGGCTCCATAGGTGTACAAAGTAATGAACTGTTTTAGAAAAAAAATTAAATATATCTGTACAAGAACACAAACTTTTGGGGCGCCTGGGTGGCTCATTCGGTTAAGTGTCCGACTCTTGATTTCAGCTCAGGTCATGATCTCAGGGTCCTGGGATCGAGCCCCGCATCAGGCTCCGCACTCAATGCAGAGTCTGCTTGTCCCTTCCCGTCCCTCTTCTTGCGCACTTTCTCTCTCTCTCTCAAATAAATACATAAAATCTTAAAAAAAAAAAAAGAACACAAACGTTTTACATATTGCCTTCATTGCTGTTATTCACCACGACTTGTATTGCTCATTTTTAAAATCTTGTTTTCATTTAAGATGTACAGGCAAGAGTCCTCCTGAGCATTATTTTATCTTTTTTCGTATCCTGACATTTGGGTGTTAGAAGGTCTCTCCGATCTAATCTGGGCAGGGCTAGCTTTATATTATCTTTGAATAATTCACATGCATATAATTTTGTCAATTTTGTGCTTGTGTTAGTTTTGCCTAGAACACACAAAAACTTACTTTACCCTATGATCATGATAAAAAGTGTATTTGTCATGAAAGGAGAAGTTTAGAGTATGTTTATTTCCATAAATTGCAGTGAAAACTTGGTAGAGGAACATGTATTGACACATCACACTTGCTATGAACATCACTTTTTACCATTTTACAGACTTTTTTCTTTTATAAGACCTCTCTTATAAGACCAGAAGATCCATAGTATGGATGTTAATTTTACTTTTATCCAATTGGTATTTTCATTGAAAGTGTTACTTAAAGATCTGAATATCAACTTTTAGAGAAAGCTTTGTGCCCAAATATTTGCAAGGAATTTTAAGAGAGAAATTTCATAAGCTGTCAAGGAAACACCCAGAAGGAAATTAATTAGTGTTACTACTTGCTTTTTAGGAGTGTTGACTTTGTAATTATGTAGTCAGTTGATGAATCTAATGATTTCATTAGAACCAAAAAATAAATAAAATAAATGTTAATGAAAGCCTTTGTGTAACATATTATATATTTCAAAAGTAAATCTCCTTTTAGTGGTTCTTCTTGAAATTCGCCATTGACAGTTTTAGTCAAATCAGCTATATTTATGGAAGGCTAGCTGCTTTAAATACTGCACTGTAATAACAGTTATGGTGTTATTAATTAATATGGGATAAGTAGCAAATAGTAGCATCCATGTTGCTCCTTAATAGCCTCCCATAAAGAACTCTATTACCCCATTCATGGGGAAGAAGAGGGATAGTAATAATAAATCATGGGTATTTTTATGGGCTTATAAGTGGGGAGGTAAGGTGACTATTTGGGGTTTCCCCAAAGCGAGGCTAGTAATAGAATGGTGTTTACTTAAGCACTGGAGATAGTCAGCATGGCCTGGTCATCTTTTATTTTCGGATGCCACAACCGGCCCAGGTATGATGCCAGATTTTTTTTATTTTCCTAAAATATGTAGATTAGAGCTGGGTTGTATTTGATGGGATAGAACCGATGGCAAGAGAAGAGACAGATCTGCTGATGAGTGCAAACAGAAGGAGCAGCATCTGTGCACACACAGGGATGAAGCAGGTAGGAGAAGTCTCTCTGAGGGCCTTTCTGCTACCATTTCTTGTCAAGACCTGGCAGAATGTCCTACTGTTAATCTCAGGGTCATAGTTTGAGGGTCATGTTGGGTACAGGTTTTAAAAATAATGCAGTTTATTTTGAGATGGAAGATACTATGGTACTTTATTTTGGGATGGAAGATACTATGGTACAGACTATGGGTTTGGAAGCCAGAGAAATTTATGCTGTTCCTTAAAATATGTTAAGTTTAATGATCTAATAAAATATCATGCAAAAAATGCTTGGTGAGAGTGGACACTTAATAAAAATTTCATGCCCCTCCTACTTTGCTCTTAATAATGGGGTTGTTAGTAGCACTAGAAGGAAAGTACAAAACTGAGATTTCACTTCTCAAAGCCAAATTAGCTTCTTACCTCAACCGACAAATTCTGAAGTTGAAATGAGTCATAATAAGGATTAGTCAGGGAAGCTTGAATTGAACCTATTTCTCGTGCATGTGTGACTCCTTATCAGTCTCCTACTACTTATAATTGCTGGATTCACTTTCTGAAATTAGCAAAGGGGAAAGCAAAGGAAAGACAGAAACCTAGCCGCTTGCAATTTTCTTCCCTGCCTAGAATGTTAGGGTAAGAATAGGACTATAAAAATATAAATACTTAATTATTATTATTAGGGAAATGTAGAAATAAAACTATGGAGAAAGTGTAGATTCTAGCAGATTAGAAAAGGTTCTCTTGTTTTTAGTTTCTCCTATCTTTTTTTTCTTTTCTGTCTCTTCTATCTTTAAAAAGTATAGGCAAACCTCTCTTTTATATGAATCCAGTAAACACTGTAATCTGGTTTCTGAAGTTAGAAGTCCCTATAAGCCTTGTTACCAGTACTATGAGTGCCCAGCTCATATTTTTAAGAGTGTGAATGAGTGTGTGTGTGTGTGTGTGTGTGTGAGAGAGAGAGAGAGAGAGAGAGATGGTCCTCAATCTATTTCAGGTGAATTTCTTGAAGGAAGGGTTAAATCAACTGGTTGAGCTGATTTTACTCTCCAGTGGTGATATTTTATTTATATGATAAAATGCTTGGAAAGTGATTAATTTGTCAGGGGAACATCTTGTTACTATAAATTTGCTGAATATGTAATAAAATTGCCATAACATAGATAGGAAAATGAAGATTTTTAAAACCTGAAATAGCCAAAGGGTCTTCTGTATTTCCCTCAGTTTATTTTCACTCCGATTTCTCTCTTTAAAAACAACAGCCTCAAAAGAGCCCTAGCTTGCAGTTGAGGGAGACACTGGAGCTGGTGAGGCAGGAAAAAGGGGGAATATAATGGAAGAAGCAGAGATAGGTTGTAGACGTTGGTACCTCGTTCTCTCTCCCTGGACCAACGATGACTGATACATCCATTAAATTTCAGCCCAGGCTGATTGACTGAATGGATTTATATAAATTAAAAAATACAGGTCATATACCTTTTCTGATAGACTGTAAATGAGAAATAGGAATTCCTTTAAACCCCAAAGGAGGAAATCCATAGGCGAGGCTTTCTAGTCAATAAAGCACTTATAGCATCAACTCTTCTTGCTGTTTGTACAATAAGTTTTAGTTAATAGACAAATATTATACCATTCTTTGCCTGACTCTTTTTAGTAAGGGGTAATTTGTAAATGAATTCACCCAGTGTTGGAGACTTTCCAGCTTTTGTTGCAGTTTGAACTTGTGCTTTCCAGACATGAAGGAGGCAGAAATCATTCTTTGCTTCATTTTTTTTTTTTTTTTTTTTTAGTGTAACAAGTGAAAATGGTATTAGTTAGGGAACAATGACTTTTATTCACACCCATTCTCTCAGCTCCATGTCCATTTGTCCACTGGAATGAGCCACTTATCATGCTTCCAGGTTTTTCCTCTTTCAACATCAAGAGTTATGAGAGGAAAATTCCATTTTTTCCTGGCCCTCCATGACAGGCAGACTGAAGACTGTGGTCATTTGGATTAAAAACCCATCCATCACCACCAGCCGGCAGGGTATTATGATGTCTCCTTTGAATATATGAATTCCACACACCGCATGTTAGAAGTCTAAGAATGCCAACTTTTTGGATAAATAATCATCCCATTGGTGATGTACAGTATACTTTGCCACCTTTTCTCACTTTTACAGCATTCTTGCCCTTATCACCCATAACATAAATCTTCTGCTTTCATATTTAATAAAACTACGAGGGTAACAACCCCTTGTACTCCGTATAGTCAACCAATCACACACCATCATTTGACTATCATTTTTTGTTTTCTTGCAACAGATATTTTAGTAGATCGTCTAGTTTAGGCTTGACAGCATATTTGATACAGCAAAGCAGGTAAATAAGTGGATGACCTTATTTATGTGCTGGCTATGACCTCAGCATGCAGTCCTCAGTTTCATGAGGGTCTGTGGATAGAAAGATGGATGAATGAATAAAGTTCCCAGCATCAGTCAGCGTTATTATCTGAGCCTGCTCATCTGTCAGCTGAGTTTTGGAGAGTGGGAAGAAATATGTACATGTGGGGAAGGCTAAGACAGGAGTGACCATTTCTCAAGAGATTCATATTTTTGAAGCCTCCATTTTCCTGACTCACAGAATTTTGGGTTCCTGAGGCATGGGAGAGAGGCATCCCTCCACCTCTCACACGGAGTTTCTGAAGTGATGAAAGCAAACTCCTTACTCCACTTCCCAGTCCTGTCTCTGATCTCCCCCCACCTCCTGCCCAAGTTTATTTCTCACCATGGACCTTAGTTTCCTTATCTGAAAAGTTCATGTCTACACACTAACCTTCACTTACTGTGGGTTCTGTGGTTTCCCATTAAACAGGCTCAGATGGAAGCCTGAGGACATTTATGCTCCAGGAGGAGCCTTGAAATCTTATGTATCTAACTAGTTAGCTACTATGTAACATTGGTCAAGTGTTTCATGAGAGACTGCACAAATTTTTCTCTTTTTTTATTGTCCCTCAATATTCCCTCCCGGACTTTGGGTAAGAACAAGACTATTCCTGCCCTGTCTGTTTGCCTTTTGGCAAATGGACAGATTGACTGTCGTAGGAGAACCTCGCACAGGGGGCAAGTGGAGGAGGCAGGGACTAAGGTCTCAGAGTGGGACCTAGCAGGTGCTGAGGCTGAAAACGATTGTCACTAATATCATGCCTTGGAGTAACTCCAGTTTTCCATGCTTCTTGCATGAAGACTCTGCCTCTAGTCAGAGGCATCACACCCCACCCCGACCCTGAAGTGGTAATAGGTTTATCCACACTGTCTCGTCTTGTTCTCCTTGTGGTTAGTGGCTGAAATGGTTGAATGTAGTTAAGTGGTTTCAGAAGTTGTCTTTAACTACATTTTTCCCCCAGACCTGTGTTAAATTAATTGTTATCCGCATGGAATCTGATGGAGGGCTCTAACCTCATTAGTTTCTTGGGTAGCTTCCACACAACTGTAATTCTTAGCATGGAAATTTTGACCTTCTCTGAAACTCACATTTTCCTTTGGAATAAGATCCCATTACTCTTCACAGCCAGCACCATTTCTTGCACATAGTAGACACTCACTAAGGATTTGTGAACTGATTTAAAGCTCTGCTAAAAACAACCTCTTAATCTCAGGTACGAAGAAGTCATGTTGTATGATATTGTAGAGCTAATGTTGGTGAAAAATCAGTAAAAGTCAGAATGCATTATCAAAATGTTTAAATAGAAATAAATCGCAGGGCGCCTGGGTGGCTCAGTTGGTTGAGCGACAGCCTTCGGCTCGGGTCATGATCCTGGAGTCCCGGGATCGAGTCCCACGTCGGGCTCCCGGCTCAGCGGGGAGTCTGCTTCTCCCTCTGACCCTCTTCCCTCTCGTGCTCTCTATCTCTCATTCTCTCTCTCTCAAATAAATAAATGAAATCTTTAAAAAAAAAAAAGTAAATCACAACAGATCTCTAAGTTGTGAGAACCCCAGGTGAGTATGGATTTATATTTCAGGACTAGGTACACATTTACTTTTAGACTTAATTATTCCAAAGATTAAAAAATGATATCTGTCCTACAAATGTATAGTAACAGTTTAGATTTACATAAGGCTTTTAAAGTTTTTCGAAGAGTTTCGTATCTGTTTTCTCTTTTGAGTCTCAACATTCCCGTGCAGTAGGTAGTATAGGCATTAATTAGTGCCCCCATTTTAATTGAGATAACTGAGGCATAGTGAGCTAATTAATATATATTAATTTTATAAATTGATACAGTTAATTAACTGCAATAACTAATTGGCCAGGAAGTTCCACCTAATATCTAGCCGTGGTTTTCCATGCCGTGAAATAAGTCGGTTTCTCCTTATTAGAAGGCTGTAATCCTATTCTTGTAGCAATTAAATAATGATCATACTTTAGCCTTCTCCTTTCTCTGATATAAATAATATAGTATTTTCTAAGTTGCTCAGTCATTTTGACTGTTTAACTTATTCTTTGTTCTTGGTCATTTAGGAACTAAGCTGCTTTTGTTTCATTTTGGTCACATTTTTGTTATTGTGGCTTCAAATAGTCATCAAGATAGATCATAGCACTTATTTGAGTATGCAGTTGTTTAAAAAATTAAAGCATTGAAAAATAAAATCTTGGGGCGCCTGGGTGGATCAGTCAGTTAAGCGTCTGCCTTCGGCTCAGGTCCTGGGATTGAACTGCGCATGGGGCAGGCTCCCTGCTCTGTGGGGAGTCTGCTTCTCCTCTCTCTCTGCTCCTCCCCCATGTGGGCACGCGCGCGCTCTCTCAAATAAATAAATAAAATCTTAAAAAAAAAAAGAAAAAGAAAATCTTAAGAAGATTCAAGTATTAGTAATTATAGGTATAACTACAATTGACATATTTAGCTGGCTGTTATAAAGTATTGTTATGAAATCTCTGTGGTGCAGCATTTTATAATTCAGAGTACAGAGTTTAGACATAGAAAGTTCAGGTTCAAGTTCTGGCTCTGTCACTGTCCCGTTTCCTCATTTGTAAAGTAGACATAAAATTTGTCCCACAAGGTTGTCTTGAGAACCAGTGTGTGACTAACCTTTTTTCCCAGCATTAAAGAGAAAATGAAAAAAATGGTTTCCATATATGATCTTGGGGCATAGGGGAAGTCATGTCAATGTTTCTTAGCATTATCTTGAGACTTCAGTACACTCTCTGAGAAGTAGGAGAATAGAGGATCATCTATACCATCGTCTTTTTGACCTTGACTAACTGGTATCTACAGTCAGAGTTTTGTTATTTAAAGTAATGTCATAAACACATATGAGCCAGACAGAGAAACCCATGTGATCAGGTTTATAATAACATTAATAAAAAATAACGATGCCTTCAATTGACATAATACCTTGCAGTTTATTTACTTATGCATTCAATACAAATCTATTAAGCGACAAATTTATTAGGTAGCTAATATGAGTTCAGCATAATACAAAATGCTGAAGATACAAAGTCAAATAAATAGGTGCTATCATCCATGTCTTCTAGGTAAATGCTAATTTAAAAAATACTGTTTTGAGGGCATCCTGGGTGGCTCAGTTGGTTAAGTGTCCTATTCTTGATCTCAGCTCGGGTCTTGATCTCAGGGTCATGAGTTCAAGCCTCACAAGGGCTCCACAGTGGGTGTTGAGCCTACTTAAAAAAAATTATTATTATTTTAAAGATTTTATCTATTCATTTGAGAGAGAGGACATGAGCAGAGGGGCAGAGGGAGAGGGAGATAGCAGACGCCCTCCTTCAGCAGGGAGTCTGATGCGGAGCTCGATCCCAGGACCCAGAGGCCTAACTGACTGAACCACGCAGGTGCGTCCCCCCAAAAAATTATTTTGAGATTATTGTAGACACATGCAGTTGAATGAAGTCTCCACATCATTCATCCAGATTCCTTCAGTGGAGATATCTTGCATAATTATCGCATGGTATAACAACCAGGAGATTGATATCGTTACAATCTATACACCTTATTCAGATGTCAGCAGTTTTACTCCTGTGACCACCACTACGGTCAAGATATGATCCCAGGGTCCTGGGATCGAGCCCCGCATCGGGCTCCCTGCTCGGAGGGAAGCCTGCTTCTCCCTCTCCCGCTCCCCCTGCTTGTGTTCCCTCTCTCGCTGTGTCTCTCTCTGTCAAATAAATAAATAAAATATTTTTTAAAAATATAAAGAACTGTTTCTTCACATGGTGTTAATTTGTTTTTATATTACACTTTATTAAAAAAATTCTAGTTTGTCAAAGGAATTTTAGCTTGATTGATTCTTATATATTATGGATCACTAGGGGTGGAAAAACCTCTTTTGATAATGCTTATAATACTTATCTCCCTTCGTTTTTCATTCTCTGTGCCACTATCTTCGTTCAGGTTTTCCTCATCATTTATCTGGATGGATATAATAGCTTCCTAATTGGGCTTTACACACTGTGAGTTCAGCGATCTGGCCTGTTTGTTTTAACAGGTTACATGCCTGAAATGTAACAGGGTGAATGAATAATGGGCAGTGCTTCAGCCAAAACTGTGTCTAATAAAAACACAAATTGTTCCTTTTCTCCTTAGAATTCTTTTTTTTTTTAAAGATTTATTTATTTATTTGGGGGGGGCAGAGGGAGAGGGAGAGAGAGACTCTCAAGCAGGCTCAGAGCTGAGGGCAGAGCCCAACACAAGCCTCGATTTCACGACCCTGAGATCCTGACCTGAGCCGAAATCAAGGGTTCCATGCTTAACCGACTGCGCCACCTGGGCGCCCCCTCCTTAGAATTCTTTTTTTTCTTTTTTTTTTTTTAAGATTTTATTTATTTATTTGAGCAGGGAGCCCGATAAGGGGCTCGATCCTAGGATCATGACCTGAGCCAAAGGCAGTCACTGAGCCACCCGGGTGCCCCTCTCCTTAGAATTCTTAAGCAGCTTCCCAGCACCTACAAAATGACATCTGTTCTGCATAGTGTAGTGTTTTTAACTTTCCACAGTCTGGCCCAAACTTGCTTTCTGAACCCACAGCTGATTCCAGATGCCTTATAGTATTCTTCACAACCACAGCCTCCTTCCTTCTCTGAGCATACTCTGTGCACTCCCACTTCTGGGCTATCCTTCTTCATCCTAGAATAATATCTTTCTTTTTGCTTACTGATATCCTTGTAAATTCAATGCTGCCTTTGCACATAATTTTCATTTGATCTTCCCATACCTACTGTGAGATACACTTGCCACTAACTGATTCAGCAACTGACATTTGTAGATAACATGTCAGAGCCCACATGACAGTGTGGTGAACTCAAGGCCAGGTCTTCTAATTAAAAAATCTTAAGAGTCCTTTACTACTCTGCCCTGCAGGGGTTTTTTGTTTTGTTTTTTGTTTGTTATGTGTTAAATCAAATCTCTTGGCAGATTTACTCTGACCTAAGGAGATCTCCAAATAGCTTTTCTATGCTTTATCTTGGAGATTTGGGAGATGATAGGAACAATGCTTTAATTTAGGAAATTTGTGCTCCCAAATTCGAAGCCCACCACTTCTAGTATGTGTATGAATTCATGATTTATTCATTCAACAACCAAGGCACAGAGTGAAATTTTAGAGATAGAGAACAATTAAGGCATAGTTCTCTCCAAGTGGAGGGACAGAAATATAAGAACATATAGTTGACCCTTGAACAACACAGGAATTAGGGGCACTGACACCCCACACAGTTGAAAATCTGCCTATAACTTTTGACTCCTCCAAAACTTAACTGCTAATAGCCTACTGTTGACTCGAAGCCTTACTGATAACGTAAACAGTCGACGGACGTATTTTGTATGTTGTATGTATTATGTACAGTATTCTTACAATAAAGTCAGCTAGAGAAAAGAAAATATTATTAAGAAAATTAAGAAGATGTATTAAGAATACATCTACAGTTCTGTACCGTAAAAAATCTGCATGTAAGTGGACCTGCTGCATTCAAACCTATGTTGTTCAAAGGTCAGTCGTACATTAAGCACAATGTGCGAAGTGCATTTGCAGAAACAGGCTCATGGTGTTATGGGAGCATCAGGAGGAAGGAGTGTCAGGAAAGACTTATGGAGACTTAATAACTCAGTGGAGTTTTTACTAATGAGTAGGTGCTAGCCAGCAGATGGGGCAAGGGGCCGGGGGGAGGCGTTCCAGAAAGAAGGGGAAGCTGTTGGGTGTGGGGAATTAGATATTGTGAAGCACAGCATTTATAGGAGCTTCAAGGTGGGGAGCAGTGAAATTAGGGGCTGAAGGGAGGGTGAGACCTGGACTCCCTGGCTGAGGCGCTTGGTTGCCAACCTGTAGAGTGTGTGGAGGCATTGGAAGGAATAGATCGTAAGCTTGTCCGGATTTGTCTTCAGGAACACACACAAATTTATAATTCTGCAGAATCCTTCTTGCAGGAAGATAGGTATTAGCTGTATAATCATGCTGTTTCTCCCTGCTAGTGCTAAATGCTGTAACCTGTGTGTAGGAAAGTTAGAAAGGGAAGAAAGGTGCTTTGTGATTTATTTCCTTCTCTGCTAAGGAAAGTCATCCAGATAGTCTTACGTGTGAAGCATCTGGTAAATTGGGGATGAAATAATTTTTTTAATTTGTTTAAGTTACTCTACAAGTTTTCTCTCTTGGAAGCTTCTTAGAAATTCTACATTTCTCTTGAAATGCCTAAGTTTACCTACTCAGGTTTTATAGATTGCACCTTCTCCCCTAACACTTTTTACTTTGTTTATACTTACATCCAAACTATATTTTAAAGAATCAGATGAATCTACTTTTATTTCCACTTCTTAAAAATCTCATTTTTTTGCCTTTATTCTATCTCCCATAGTACTTACTTCCTTGTCACAAACACAAAACCAAGCCAGGAAAACTTTTTTTCAGAGCCCACCTTGAATTACATAACAAAGACATACCACCACATTGCCACTCACATACCTAAGGCCATTTTAAAATGGGCCATGTTTCGGGGGAAGACAATGGGGAATGAAGTCAGGTGCATGACCTCATGAATGTATGGAATTATTTGTGTTTACAGTAACAAATATTTTATAAGCTTTTATTTATTTTCTATTTTTTTTTTAAGTGAGCCATAGGCCCAGCATGGAGCTTGAACTCACGACCTCAAGATGAAAAGTTGCACGCTGAGCCAGCAGGCGCCCCCAGATATTTTATAAGCTTTTAAAAACAGGATACACGAAGGTGTCTATCATTCTGATCAGTAGAGTATTATTCACTTTGGGTCTGATTTTTATTTCATCCCTTGCTTTATTAGTAAGTTAGAGGAAGATCTAGCCTAAGAGATGGAAACCCAGAATTTGGACTGGGTTCTATTCTAATTCTGGGTGTGCTTCAATATGTCATCTGTCTCCCTTCCCTGATCCACTGTGTCCTTGTGTACAAATGAGAAATAGAACTAGCTGTTGATGAAAAATTTGTTAGATATGGTTGAGACTGGGTATAGAATATGGGAATCAGTGGAAACGTCTGGTCCTACAATGTAATGGAGTTTAACCTATTGCTTAAAAAATGTTTTTAGATCAACTTTTTAAGATAAAACATAAATACAGCAAAATAGATATTTTCCATGCACACTTAGATGAGTTTTGACAAGTGTGATCCATCCAACACAATCAACCACTGGTTTCCATATGCCCCCCTCCTGGCCTTCCCCACCTTTTGCTCCAGACAACCCCTGGTGGCTTCCATCCCTACAGATTAGTCCTGCCTGTTCTAGAACTTACATGAACAGAACCTGCAAGGATGTACTCTCTTGTACCTACCTTGGTTTTGCACATCGGGATGTCATTGATATTTAGCGATGTTGCGTTCTCACAGTTCATTTCTCTTCTATTGTTGACTAGGATTTGGTTGCTTCTATATATTAGTTTGTTTATCTATTCATCAGTGACGGACATTTGATTTGTTTTCAGCTTAGGGCCATAATGAATAAGGCTGTGATTACACATTGGCGTACAGTTCTTTATGTGGACATATGTTTTCATTCTTAGTAAATATGTAGGAGTGAATTGTTGTGATATGCTAAGTGTCTGTTTAACTTTTTAAGAAAGTTCCAGACTTTTATTCCAAAAAGATTGCACCATTTTATATTCTACCAGCAATGTAGGTGAGTTCCAGTTGCTCCCATTTATTTAGTGGTATCACCTAGGAATTTTAGCCATTCTTATGAGGGAGAAGAAAATAAAAATTTCTCTTTAATTTACAGCTGTAAATAGAAACCCTAAAATTATAAAATATAAATTGCTACAAAAAACTTAGGGATATTAGAGTTAGCCTATCTTATATTTTATCATCTTTATTACCTTAAATCACTGATATTTATGACACTGCTGATGTTTGTATAGGTGACATATATATATATATATGTTCATGTATGTATAAGCATATTTATTCTAGTCTCAAGGTTTTTCGTTTATTATGGTGTTGCAAACAGTTGATCTTCTTTTATAATCTCCCAAATGCCTTAAAAAAAATCAGGCTTTTCTTGGGTGCCTGGGTGGCTCAGTCGTTAAGCGTCTGCCTCAGCTCAGGTCATGGTCCCAGGGTCCTGGGATCGAGCCCCGCATCAGGCTCCCTGCTCGGCGGGAAGCCTGCTTCTCCCTCTGACCCTCTTCCCTCTCATGCCGTTTCTCGCTTGCTCTCTCTCAAATAAATAAATAAAATCTTTAAAAAAAAATCAGGCTTTTCTTGTAGTTAATAGTTGAAAATATATGTATACCTGGTAAATCAGAAGATTCCATCAGTAAAATGAGAGATTCTTTCCTGAAAGTACATATCTTTAAGTGACAGACTTAGGATTTCTTTTTAATTGGGTCTTAAGATAGTTCCAGCTAAGTGGTAGACTTTACATATTAAAGTTTTCTCTACCAAAAAAAATGTATTTATGGGTGATAATCATGGCTGCCATGAAAATAAATATTTCGATGACAGCCTCTCCAATGACTGACTGAAACTCAGGGATTGATATCATGGAACCCACCTAGTGTTCTAACCTACTGGCTTAGAGAACAAAAGGATAATTCTTCTAATGTTCATAGAAGAATTAGGTAGTGAGCCAGTTGATTAAACGTGTAATCAAAACTTCTCACCCCCATATTCAAACAATATCTTTTCTCATTTTGTAATGTTTGCCTGTGGATCTTTATGTACTATTGCCTTTGGAGATAACAAATTTTCACAGACTTAGAAAGCAATAAAATACATTTAACACTAAATCTTTACAGAGCATAGTTTAATCTTTCTCTGATGCAGAAAGCACTTTATAATTTTATAGCTCCACAACCTCATTATTGTGAATGCCAGTTATTATATTGGCCGAGAGTGGAAATGATGGTGCATCAAAAGTATGTGCTAATAGAATCTTAGATCGAGGGAGGTGATTGCGTGTTTACCGATACACATCTCTTTATTTTAAATTACATATGATTTTTTCCATTTCTATTTCTCCTAGGTGTTTCCTCCGCCCTGCTCTACTCTTTCTGAATATATATACATCACTCTGTCGAGTTTCCATAACAAAAATACAATTCCAGGCTTTCTTTATGTGAAAACCATGACAAAGTGATTTTATAGCCAGTTCTGAAAGTGACTAAACTTGACAACAATTGTATTTTATGACAACCTCTGCTTTCATGTCCCCGGCCTACTTTTATATCAGCATTTTTCTTTTACCCCAAATATGAACAATTTCATATCTCTGCATTGGCTGAAAACAAATCCCTTTACCAGGAATACATTTAATGGAGAAGAGCATGCTTCGCTTAAGTCACCGGAGCCTTAACACCTTAACTCTATAATATTCAATTTCTCACTCACCAAGAACCAAAGCCTTTTTTTTTTTTTTTTTTTTTTTTTTTGGTGGTGGTGGTGGTTTGTGTTCATAGGGGTTGGGGAAGAATTAGTATTATGGAACTAAACCAGATTAAGGGGGAATGTGAATTAGATTTGGTAACAGATGGTGCTGTGGAAATTAAAGGTTCTTTGCGAATGGAAATGACAGCAGCTTGCCTCTGTTCTCTCTGCCTGTCCCGTTCATGCACTTGATAGACGGGTATAAATCACAACAATCCTGTCTTGACAGCCAATTTTGAGAATTTGATCTGGTTAAAGACATGGCTTTCCTGCTCCACTCACCGAAACCTGCTTCTATTTTATTTTTACACAGCACCTTGTCATATTTAGAAAAGCAGATTCACCTGCCTCCTCTTAATGAAAATTTTCTTAATTACAGTTTTAGCTCTTTAGTGTTAATTACTTTTCCATTCAGCCTGAATTTTCATCATATCTCTGAGGGGAGGGATTTTTCTTTTTTCTCTTCCCCCCCCCACCCTTTTTACTCCTGCACATGCTTTTGTTGTTTCTAAAAATGCTTTTCATTGTCAGAAGTTGTCAGGGGCACGATTTGAGAATCATAATTACCCAAATCATTATTTTTAAGGAGAGAGGCTTTCATGTGCTGTAGGAAAGTTACCAAATCAGAAAAATTATGAAAAGTGTGAGAAGCAGTCACCAAAAATAGCAATTATTTCAACCAAATTGCGTGAGAAGGTGAGTGACAACACTTGTTTTGTTTTGTTAATGAGGGTTGTAGAAATATCTGCTCCATTGGCTAAAATAAACCCCACCAAGTAAAAAGATGTGACCCCAGCGTGGCAGAGCCAGTATTATGTCCATATTGACCTTGCGATGAGCTGGGAAATCAGAATGAAAATGCAGACTCTAAATGAGTGACTAGAAATATTGAACAAATTGCTTGGACCCTTTACGTCCAGGTCCTCAGGTCTGACAAGCTCAGGAGACAAGAACTCAGGTTTTCTCTTACAAATCCACGTGGCATTTGGGCTTACCACATATCAAGGAAAAGAAAATAGAAGAGAGGGGAAAAAAAAAAAAATCACTCCAGAAATGAAGAGAAGATTCTTTGAGCGAGCAACTAACAGTTGGTAGAAATGAAGCTTCCTACTGGCAGTCAAATCAAATGTAGTAACAACTCAGCGGCGCCCTGCTGCTTGCTGACAGCGTGGTGTCACACACTGGGACAAACACTCACTTAAACACTGATTGCAGGGAATTGCCCCTTTCCGCCAACGCCTCCCACCAAAAATGTAATGAGCAAAAAGAGAATCATTTCTAGGAAAAACCAAGAGTCCTGCTCCCCAACTCCCCCCAAAATCATCACTGCTGTATTTGTCCTTTTGTAGCCCACTGGGAATGATTCCTCAGTTGAACGTTGTTGCTGTTATGCAGCAAGTGGTTTCTGTAATTATTCCTTCGCCTGCAGCATGCACACGCATGCGCACGCGCGCACGCACGCAGGGCCATGGCCCCCAATGGTGTCTGAGAGCAGCCACCGCCAAAGACTTGGAGGTGTGGGGAGTGCGCGTTAGTGCAGTAGCCCTTCCTCTCAGATGTAATCAGAGTTACAGACCAGTGTGGTTTTTGAGTAAGATAGGATTTTTTTTTTAAATGGCGGAAGTTACTTTAGAAAGCATGTGGGCGAATCCTGTCATTTAGCAAGTGACGACCCTGAAGGTCGGAGTGGTACAGTGACGTGTCTCGGGTCACACAGTGCCACATCCAGAGCTGGAGCCCACTTGCCTAAAGTCGTCAAGTGCCATACGAAGCAGGGTTTCCTGAGAAAGGGGAAGAAGACAAGCAAGCCGTGGGAACTCTGGTGTAGTACTTTTTTTTTTTTTTAATTCGTCTTTTCAGAATTGCAAAGAAGATTTAGGGATGTTTCTCTGCATGTTTGGTTTTGGACCTTTGAGTAACAAAGGACAAGCAAGTCCTTCCTGTCTGAACTCCAGGCTTGTTGATGGCTTCCCTTGGCTTCACTGGATGCTGTCTCACTGCTGAATAATCCCTTTTTACAAAACTCATTCTGCCACAGAACAACAACTTTGTCATTTCTGTGGCTTGAATTAGGTATATGTGTTTATGTATGTTATTTTCCCTTACCTGCAAATGGTGGTCCATGTGTTTCAACTTCACCTTCTCTTCAAGCAGCTAGCGCACTGAAAATGTTCAAAAAAGGAGGACAGGGGAAGATTTAGGACTAATTAATTAGCGATTTCCCCTCTTCCATGCCTCCCCCCACTCTCCTACTTCAGCCGAACAACACATGATACCAACTGAATATAATCATAACCTGTGCCCTCATAGATCACCCAAGACCAGCTGCCTTTGCATCTAGATGTTAACCACTGCAGACGAAGCTATTAAAAGTATAACTATAGTTCAGCCGATTGTCCAGGAGGGAATGATGTGGTTTATTGTCTCTGGTTGCACTGTGGATCTGTCTAGTGTAGAGATGTCCATATGTGCACAACCTTTATTTCAACAATGATTCCTTCTTAGTGTTTAAATTTTCTCACGACTGCAGTTCACCCAGTTTCAGGTATGTTTTCGAGTTCCACTCCAAGTGAACTGGCCTATCTCCATGAAGGCAGTGGGTTTATTGGTCATTGTAATTGCTTTTGCAAAACAAAACACCCTTTACTGAGTAAAGGGTGACGTCAATACCATGATCTCAGTATTCTTGCATCAACTCCTGGTAGCATTCCTATTTCCTGTTTCAGTGTAGCAAAGAGAATGGGAAAGGGAAATTCAGTCAGCCCGAGCTTTCATTGACCTGGTTTTGATTTGTGAACTCCATCACTGGAGTGTGTGTGTAAAGCATCTGTATTCAATTGTAATTTGTAAAGATCAGCGCATAGACTGTCTATGAGTTGAGTGTCTGTTTACTTCTCCTCTGGTGAGATGCCGCCAGAAGGCCTTCATTTAGCTGTCAGTCCTCTCTTGTTGTGTCTGCTTTTTCTCTTCATTGTGCTCCTTGACTGCTTGAAAGCGGAATTGTCTGAACACAAGCAAACTTTATTGATCCATATTTCTGTTTGAAAGACCAGGGATTTGTAGAAGTAGGAGACTATTTCTTTTCGCTAGAAAGCTTACTATGGAGGAGGTCTGCTCATGAGCGTAGTAAATCTCTAAGAGTGAATAAACATTACATTCAGCATATATCATAAGCTTCATTTTGATGATTTATCTTATGCAGTGTTTACCCCATAGTAACCTTCTTTTCTAACAGGGGTTCCCACCTCTTGCCCGAGGCTATTCCACTCTGCCCTGGGAAGAGTGACGTGATGACCACATGGGCAGTTGCTACCCAAGTGGGTTGAGAGTGCGGGACACTATTTAAAGCCCTCTGGTCCTTAGGGTTCTTGGTCCCAGGTGTGTAACTTGTGTCAGGTAAGAAATACTCTTAGGGCTCGGAGTTGTGCTTGTTTGTGCTTCTGTTGTGCATTTGAATTTCTGACTAGGCATTTCTTGAGATTCTCCTTTAACATCCATAGGTGTCATGGAGTTGGGCACTTGTGAGGATATAGTTAATTAAGCTGCATTAGGGCAAATATACACACTTGTTAAAACACTTAATTTGCCTCAATAATATTGATTACATGGCAGAAGTTTGTTTGAACTAAATGGTATTTTCCCCCCACTGTTACACTTCTTGAATGTAATCTGTATAATAGCTAATAGCCATCATCAGTTAAATATCATGTTAGTTATAAAGTAATGTCATAAGAATTGATTTGGACTTGGCAGTGGAGGAGAGCTCTTCCTTCAAAGCCGATGTAGATGATTAGCCAGAGTTTTAAGCAGAATCATGGTTCCTATAAACTGTGTATTTTATAGACTTATAGCTACTCTATATTACATGAGTGCCCATTATATTAAAGAAAAGCTCAGACAGTTAATTATGCAAAACGTCATGTATGCAATTACCCAGCATTATTATGCATTTAACAGTTTTATTGATTTGCCAGTAGCTCACTTAACTGTATTCAGGGCTATAAACAAGGGATGTTCACCCTTAGATTGAAATAGGCCCAAGAAAACAAGCTAAGGATAAATTACACTACTAAGCACCTCTGCATCAGATCGAATCCTTAAATACAGAAACTGTCAACAATCATAATGTGCAACACATTGTGATATCACAGGACCATTTCTTTTCCCATTAATAAAGTTTATCAACCAGGAAGCACCAGAAATCATCTGGCAATACAAATTGAAGCTACTGCAATTTCCTACATCTAAAATAGTCTGGATAACTTAACAAGGTGATCAGCAGTGGCCTCCAGCTTGCATGGCACGATGAAATGGGATGCTGGTATATTTATAGGTATTTTCTAACACATGTGCTTACAACACCCCCAGTCTTGTTAGGCTGCATGCTCTTATTAGTGCATTTCTCCAGCCTGTTTTCTGGGCCTTCATTGCTGAAAATGAAGATTCTCCCTTTACCTTCCTTTGCTTTAGATATAACAAGGGTGGAGGTATGGGGTTCTAGAGTCTACCTGTCAAAGTGGATGGCCGGCCATTCCTGATTTACCTGGCACTGAGGGGTTTCCAGGATGTGGGATTTCAGTGCTTAAACCAGGATGGTCAGCCCAGTGTGATGTCAGATCAAAATTGCAAAAGAGATCACTGAACTCTAGAACCCTAAAAGTAGGTGGGATTTCAGCAAGATCCTTCCAGGTCTTGATTTTGTCTTTAGCTATGCAGTCATTTTCAGGGGGTGCTTGCTTTTCAATGAGTATCCAGAAATGAGTTAAAAGTCTCTTATTGTCCTAAATTTCCTTTTGTGATGTAATGCATAGCCTTTTACAGAATCAGGGGAGCTTTCAAGCTTCAGTGGAGGCCCTGATAATGTTTTAAGGAGCTAGCTTTCTGTACCCACACCGCCGAGCCCCATTTCTTGTCAGCATCTCAAGCACCAGCTTTGCAGGGAGCTGTTTGCTTACTCTCGTTCTTGATGGGGTGGGTTCGTTCAGACTAAATGAGCAAGTTATTTGTTCGAAGAATCAAGAAGCAGCATTACTAAATTATTGCGATCCCTGTTATGCAGCAATCTGTTCCATTAGATGGGCCTCAAGGTTTATTAAAGAAGGCCTAAAATTATCCAGAAGTGTGTGTGCGTATGTGTGCACGTGTGTTTTATTCTTTCTGAGCATTGTGGGTCAGGATTTACAATTCTTCCTTTACAATTAATGATCTCTTTTTGTTAGGTTAACCAGGCAGACCTTAAGATATTTCTTATTAAAAGAAAAAATCCTTTCTTTTCCTTCCCCAACTAAGCCAGTGTACCTTAATGCAATGATGATATGTTAGACCCAGTAGTTGTCAAAGCATCGTATTACTGTGATGCCATAATGACACCCTGTCTCTGTAAAGTAGTCATGTTTTCTCAAATCACACGTTGCACCGTTGATTTCTGACATGACACTTCATTCGGTTGCTTTCCCTTTTCTTCAGCATCACCATTCTCTGACAATAGCAGCTGGTGCCCATTTTGTTACTAAGTGATTCACATTTTGCCACTTTACGAGAGTGCAATTAGTTGAAGCAGGGGGGAAAAAAAGCTCATTGTAAAGTAGGCGCTTGAAGTTTTAACTCAGGCTGCAAAGGGAGCGGCTGGGGTCATGGACTCTGAAGCCTGGGACTTGGGGAGCTTGGCATAAGTCTTGGAAGTTTCCTTCCGAGCACATTAAAACAAAACAAACCTATAGGCTAATACTTTTTTTAATATTTTATTTTTTTATTTAAATAAAAATACTTAAATTTTGAATCTGGTGATTTCAGAAGGTAGAAAACTGACCCGTCCTCATAGATTCATTCCTGTTTTGAATCGATAGTGATTAGGTAGCAGCACCGGAAAACCTTTTTCAACCCTGAAATTCTGTGATTCGCTAAGAAAGCTAAGACTCTCTTCTTATTTGTTTCCTATTTGTAAACTTGCAGGTTTGCTGGCTTCAATGTGCTTACCTGAAATTTTTGGATACAAATTGATATAAAGTGTTTGGAATTTATAATGAAGATGGGTACCTTTTGGGGCCCTTAAGGATGACAAGGAAGAAAATAAAACAGTGACTTCTTTAGTTGGCATTTATTTAGCTTATTAAAAAGGTGTCTACCCTTGGTATGGGTATAATAAAAGTTTCAAAAAATCTTGTCTTAGTATGACAATTAGGAAACCCAAAGAAGACCTGTGCATAATATGTTCCTGAAGAGAATTTCATGCACGATTTTTTTTTTAAGTAGGGAAATAAAGTAGCAAATAGTTTTGAGTTTGTATAAAATTTAAAGGATGAAATATAGCTGCTGAAGAACTTATCTGTTGATGAAAAGCATATAATATATATATATGACTGTGGGACATTGTTGTTATGCCAGTGTTTAACAAAAGTATGGCTAAGCTGCTGTGAAATGCAGACCACCTCGGTTGGACATGGACACATGCATGTGGAAATTCTAAGGGCGATTCATTCAAGGTCGCACATTTACCTGTATCTAGGTAGAATCTCTGAAAACAATTAAGCTTGATAATTATAATATAAATTGAATATTAACTTACAGATTATCTTCTTCTTTCCCCCTACAGCAACCACTTTAATTGATTCTTATTCTTTCTCTCTATACATGCACGCATCTAACACAGTTAATTAACTTTCAAAAATTACATTTTGAAACAGTCCAGCAGGTAAGAAGTTGTATCTGCCTGATCGTTAGTATCTAACACCAAAGGTAAATTTTACCCTTGCTGGCTCTTGAGCCAAGCTAGGAAGCATGATCATCAGAATTACTGAGACTGCATCTCAAACCATGTCAAAAATGCCTCTTTATAGAGGACTGGACTCACCCTAGCCTCAGGAAGGCTGTTAAACCCCTCGAATTTTATTTATTTATTTATTTATTTATTTATTTATTTATTTATTTATTTTAAAAAGATTTTATTTATTTATTTGACAGAGAGATAGAGAGCACAAGTAGTCAGAGCGGCAGGCAGAGGGAGAGGGAGAAGCAGGCTCTCCGCTGAGCAGGGAGCCCAACGTGGGGCTCGATCCCAGGACCCCGGGATCATGACCTGAGCTGAAGGCAGCCGCTTAACCTACTGAGCCACGCAGGTGCCCAAATCCCTCAAATTTAGTTTCTTATACAGAAACAAACTGTGGGTCTCGACATAGCTTGTTTCTCCCTCCAGTTTTTTCTCAGGGTCTTTCCTCAGAAGTTTTTTGGAAAGTCTCTTGTCTTGCTCCCTTGTGCTTCTCATCATTTCTCTTCAAATAATAAAAGCAAGTGTACTGAGACTTTAAAATAAATATTTCCCATATTTTTCTACACATGTTATTTCTATTCGTACTTCTTAACTAAATTTAGATTTGTATTAATCCAGTGTGACCTAAAATTTCTGCATTAACAGCACAATGTAGAATTGGGCTTATTCTCTTTGGCTACAGATAAAGCCATCATCTTGAAAATGGCTCTTTCTGACAAAAAGGTGTTCTTTTGAAATAAAGTCTTATTCACTACATTCCTCTTAGAGTTAATGTGAATTTTAGTGCCTCTAATTTTAGATTGAAGTGAAGTCTAGAATAAAACCCACCAGCTGACAATTGAATTTATAGATAGTTGTGAATATTTCAGGCTTGAATAATAGAGCTGTAGAATTTCAGAGACAGAGAGGAAGAGAATTAAGCCCCGCTGTAGTTTTAGGGTATAATGTAATGGTGTCTAGGAAGTGTTCAGTGTAATGAGCTAAGTAGTAATTAGGAGACAACTGTGTTATTTCAGAGATTTCTGTTTAGGTGTCACTCCCAGCACTGGAGAAGGTGACTCAGCTGGGGCGGACCTGCGGCCGGTGGGTGGCCACCACGGTCCCTCTCCATTTATCAGGGTGCTGTGGAGGTTGTAGGTCTCTGTGTGTGGTGTCACTTCTACCCCTGCTTGCTTGGCTTTTTAAAAAGAATTCTGTTGGCTTCATGACATTTCTGCACTGGACTTTGGCATCGGACCCGAGTTCCAATCCTGACATTCCTACGTCCTCACTCTATGACTTTCAGGACACTGTGTGACATCTGAGGCTCTGTTTCCTGAAGAGGAATGCCTCCCTCACAAGGTAGTCTTGAGGTTTAAATGAGGTAATATGAGTAGAGTGCTCAGGTTAGTACCCGCCACATAGTAAGTGTCAAATGGCAACCCTGACTGTTCCTGTTTCCACTTGGCAAAAAGTATTAATTAAGGAAGGAACTCATTGTCTGAAAAGAAACACATATAACCTACAGCACAAAACCAGTTTGCTCAGTTTCACTTACAGCTACACTGGCCAGACCTTGTGTAGGAGAAGATAGTGCCACTTTCCAGAGACTTCCCCGACATTTTAACTTCCTAACGTCCTTGCTTCCGTGCAGGCTATTGCAAAGTTATGGATTGAGATTTTGGAGGAGACAGCTGGCTGGAGACTCCCTATTTTTCAGGGACTTTAACAACGTGCATTTGACACATAAACACTTGGTGACTTAAAATAACCCTTCCATAAACGGGAAAGCAATTCCTGGCCTTGTTTCTTGTGAATCAAGAGTTCTGCCAACTGTAGAGGTCCATGAGGAAAAGCCCGAGGGAAAGAAAATTGGGATGAAATTGACCACAGATGATACAAGAAAAGAGGCTTGGGGGGGGCGGGGCGGAAAGACGGCCTGGAGAAAACGTGGTATGTTTTGTGATCAAGCCACTCTCCTCTGGAAAAAAGGAAAAAAAAAAAGGGTGCCTTGAGGGCAGATGGTGAAAGAGTTAATTGTCATAGCTGTGAGAAATTCAGTGCCAGAGAGAGGAAAGGGGAGCAACCATGTTTTAGTACCCTAATAACTTCTAACTCTAGTCCAAGATCATAATGTATGTGCGAGCAGTCCAGTAATTATAAGGTAATAAGTGAAGTGGTGGGGTAAGTGCTCTAAATTAAAAGGAATTCGCAGGGCTGCTGTAAGTCAGTGCCGACCCGCTTTCTTTCAAACGTTGACTTGAGGAAAAGTGCTTCGCCCAGAGTGCAAGCAGGGAGACAGGGAGAGCGATCTATTAATTACAGCGCTCATTAACAGTGACGGGTACAAGGCAGCAGATGCAGAGGGGAGAGGACACCGTAGTTCAGGCTGGCGAGGGGGACAGTTTTTCTCTCGCTAGCTCTTGAGGAAAGGACAACACTAGTAGGTGGGCGAAAGCAGGAAGGTATTTTTGTGGATTTCTTCTTCCTGTTTGCACTCTTCACATCCTGATACCGTTTTACTTTAGAAAGCAAAACAAAATTCCCAAGGTGCAGTGTACTTGTGAAGAGGCAAATTTTTGCTCTTGATGCTTTGCTTTTGAGACAGCCTTCTTGGAACAATTCAGTGAACTCCAATAGGAAATTTTTATTTATTTATTTTTTCTTTAAAGGAACAGGATAGTGGGGGGAGGGGGACCTGGAGGAGAACATGAAATTTGGGCAAGGATAAAATATCGTTAGATTTATAGTGGTGGAGATAATTGAATCCCTTTGGTTGTATTGTGACTACTCCCTCAAATTTTAGTGAATGACCATTACCCCTGTGGGATTCCTATAAATCAACTTTCCACTGGGAAGCAATTAGCTAAGTCCCCTTCTCAACTGTCACCTCTTGTTTCTATAGCAGGCTCTCAGAATGTTCTTAGAGACTTTGCTAAAAGGGGTTTTGCACTATGGCTAATCGGAAAGAAAATAGGACCAATTATATCTTTTCATCTAATTACCTTTTCAGAAATGTAATCACTCATAGGTCCAACAAAGGAAGAGGGCAGTATGTTTCTTCTAGATAAGAGAGATAGTTTGTCAGATTAGATGCCTCATCATATTTCCTTTTAGGAGGTTTGATATTAAAAGACTGAATGAAGGGGGGAAGGGACCGTCACAAATCTCATTTTTCATGACAAAATGTGATACATTCCTAGTTTGCTGAATATAATACAAAGTGTCAGATTTATGGACTTACAGGTATACTAAAGGCTCAAATGGCTTTTCCTGATTCGTCTCTTAAACAATGGCAAATCACACATGCAGGCACATGCACATATGTATTAATCAGTGTTGGTGATCGTTTCACTAAGTTTTGTGGGCTCTAGGACATCATCCTTCCATATTGGCTGGAATTTTATACTTGATGTCTTTCTCTATTGCTAAATGGCTATGAAATAGAGCCATAAATGAAGAAGCAAAGTGATTGAGGATATATCCCCTATGTGTCTTAGTCAGATCAATAAAAGACACAGTTATGCTTATGGAAGCGTGTTGACAAACTGATTACAGAGCTGAGGAATCATCTGTTCGGTCTTGAAAATAAAAGTTGGATTCTGCTCACAATAAAATGATGGCAGCGTCAGAACGTGGAAGGGAAGAGTAGAGGATAGATCCAGTTTTGGAAATGATACGGACTTTTAAATCACTCCTCTTCCATGGGTAAATTTAGAATCTGGAGTGTTGATTTAGATATTGACAGTGGTTCTGAAGGAGAAAAGTAAAAATAAAAGGAATTGGACCCATTAGAGGTTTTGTTTATGGCTTGTCTGGGCACTTTGATGTAACCCTGTCATGCCCTTATGCTGATTACCTTCTTGTAGAACAAGAGATATTGAGTAGAGAATGAATGATGTGTACTCCCAGCTCTTAGGCCCGGCTCTCAAAGAGCAATGTCTTTAACATATGAATTCTATTTTTTTTTCCTCCTTTCATCCTTCCCTTTGACTCCTCCCCCCCTTTATTTTTTCCTCTCTTCTCTTTCTTTCTACCTCTTTTGGACTCTGAGTTTGACCCTTTCTCCTTTTTTTCTCTCTCTCCGTTTGTATCTCCCTACATCTCAGGCTTCTCTGCAGAATGTCAAACAAAGATCGACACATTGATTCCAGCTGTTCGTCCTTCATCAAGACGGAACCCTCCAGCCCGGCCTCCCTGACGGACAGCGTCAACCACCACAGCCCAGGTGGCTCTTCGGACGCCAGTGGGAGCTACAGCTCAACCATGAATGGCCACCAGAACGGACTTGACTCGCCACCTCTCTACCCTTCTGCTCCTATCCTAGGAGGTAGTGGGCCTGTCAGGAAACTGTATGATGACTGCTCCAGCACCATTGTTGAGGATCCCCAGACCAAGTGTGAATACATGCTCAACTCGATGCCCAAGAGGCTGTGTTTGGTGTGTGGCGACATCGCTTCTGGGTACCACTATGGGGTAGCATCCTGCGAAGCCTGCAAGGCATTCTTCAAGAGGACGATTCAAGGTTAGTGTTGCACCTGGGAATCCCCTGCCCTCTTCCAGCCTCATGTGATGGTTGGCTAGTTGGTTCTCCTTAGTTCTTATCCTTGTTAATCAAGTTGTACAGTCTTAATTCTGTCTTGAGTACAAAGTAGAAATAGGTTACAAGAGCTTGTGGAGGAAATTATAGAATAAACTCTCCCAGATAGGCCTCCTATCAGTTCTGCTTTCACCATTAAGCTCTAAGGATGAAATGATATTGAGCTTTGGGTTAAGAAAAGCACTTCTGTTATTAGAGCAACGTGGGTCTATACATCTGCTATAGTAGTATTTTTGGATACTACTATAGTATCAGTGGTATTTTTGCCTCTTTGGTTCTTCTTGCAGATGCGTGGAAATAATGAATAATTTAGAGCAGTGGTTTTGAAACTTGAGTGTGTATCAAAATCACCTTGTAATCCTGTTAAAATGCAGATCACTGGGCCCTACCCCCAGAGATTCTCACTCATCACATCTGGAGTAGAAGCCCAAGAATTTACGTATATATTTTTTAAAGTATTTATTTATTTATTTATTTATTTATTTAAGATTTTATTTATTTATTTGACAGAGAGAGAGACAGTGAGAGAGGGAACGCAAGCAGGGGGAGTGGGGGAGGGAGAAGCAGGCCTCCCACTGAACAGGGAGCCCGATGCGGGGCTTGATCCCAGGATGCTGGGATCATGACCTGAGCCGAAGGCACGTGCTTAACGATTGAGCCACCCAGGCGCCCCAAGAATTTATATTTCTAACAAATTGCCAGGTGATGCTGATATTGCTGGTCCAGGGACCATGCTTTTAGAACCACGACTCTAAACAAATTTAATTGTCTACTACCTTCCTTCTTTCTCTGTAGTTGGATATACTTTCCTCACCTTTTTAATGAATTTGTAAAAATTGTCTTCCAAATTATTCCTAATTATAGAATATACCTGCAACATATATAACATATACCCAAACCCTTATGGATTTTCAGATTTATAAATAACAATATAAATGTAGAAAAAATGTGGCCAAAATTTGTATGTGCTCCTTTCAGCTAGCAATCCACAAATACAGAGCTCTGCTCATGTTAAACGCTATAGATCTATAGACTCACAGGAAATTATAATTTTCACTTTTGTAGATCCTGTGTGATATACTTTTGGAGAATATAGGGAAAGGAAAGAATAATTGCTTGTTGAGGATCCTCAGCTCATCAGTGATTCTATTCTCAGTGGTTTACAGATTGTTTTCTTCTTAACAAGCACTTTTGGATACATGTGTGTTTTCCCACATATCAGTGGTTCTCATCCATGCCAGCTCATCACCTGGAGACTGAAAAGATATTGATACCAGGGCTCCTACCCCCAAATTCCGAGTTAATTGGCTTTGGGTGTGTCCAGGGCAGGGGGGGAGTGGAGTTTTGAAAGCTTCCTACTTAATGCTTCAGTAAAGCCAAGGTTAAAAATCACTGCCTTCTACGGTGCTGCGTTCTGTGAATAAAGTGTTTCTCAAAGTATGGGCCAGTGAACCAGCAGTATCAGTATCACCTGGGAATTGATTAAAAATGCAAATTCCCAGGCTCCATCCCAGATTACCTCAATAGGAATCTCTGGGGGTGAGCCCAGCAATTTGTGTGTATGCCCAGATTTGAGAACCACTGCTGTATATCCCATATTGCTGCTGATCTACCACTCATGACTGACCATTGTCCTCTAATGGTCCCTTCTTGTATGTAATCGAATTCAGTTTAGTAACTTTGTTCTGTACTGATTTTTAAAGTGCAAATGAGATTATGTTTGTTAAATTCTGATCCTTCTAAATGTTTTAACAAAAGGTGATTATGAAACCCTTTATGTGTACATAGAGTAATCGCCCACTTTTTTTTTTTTTTTTTTTTTTTTTTTTTTAAGAGCAGCTGGGAGGGCAAGTCTTCTCCATTAGCTGCACGGAAGATTTCACTTACTGTTCTTAGTGGAATGGGTTGTACCGTCTCCCATTTGCTTTTGTGTTTGTGACATCGCTTCCTTGATTTGTGGCTGATGAAGGCACACTTAAAGAGCTTACTTAAGGGGCACTGGTTTTCAAGACATCATTACTCTTACAAAATTGAGTGGATATTTAAGCCTAACTTTTTCATAGCCTTTAAGAATTTTAACTGACGAACACAAGCCAAGTTAGTATGGAGTACATATGAATTACCTAAATATTTTAATGGCTCTATCTTCATACTTTATGGCTCACCATTGCCATATTTTATTAGCATTTTCTTAGAAAAATCCTTCATCAGCTGGATCTTTCTTTTCTTTTTTCTCAGCTGTAAACTGAAGGCATTAATACCTACTTCATGGAGTGTTTAAAGATAAAATGAAATGTGAAATCATAGGTAGAGTGAGTGAGTAAAAACAATGGTGGTCGATCTGCGGAGCTTCCTTACATTCTTGGGCATTTGAGAAATATCTTCAGCCTGTTTACTAACATTGTGGAACTTGAGAATGAAAACACATTTCAAATCTTTGGGTTCTTACTAGCCATTGTCCAAAGGTATTAGAATACTTTTGTTAAAGAGTATCTAAAATTCAAACTGTTAGTAATTCGATTTTGTTTATTCAGTTTATACGGCTCTGGCATTAACTACACGAAGAAAGCTAATATTTTGGGATAAATTAACAAGTGCTGTGTATGCTAATATAAGCAAGAGATTCTCACTATGAAAACCACTCCCCTTTGCTCAACAAATATTTATTGAGAAACTACTGTGAGCCAGACATGAGCGTGCTGTCTGGAGCTGCATCTTACCAACATTTTATTAAAGCTTTGTTCTCAAGCATTTGTGCATTGAAGTGAATTCCTCTACATATATCTCCTGTCTTGAGGGAATACCAAATTTTTAGGATGGTGGCAGGGGGTGGGGGGGCAGTGGTTAAACTCCTTGGTCCTTAGTATGTTTCCAAAGATAGAACAACTATGAAACAGTTTCCTGGAAGTTTTTTTTTTTTTTTTTAAATCATATAGCTTAGATATTAATAGCTATGCAATAGTTATTTACTGGGCAATAACTGAAATAGAGCTATTGGAATTCTATGCCTGATTATTTCTTAGGATGCTGAAATGCTACCAAAAGCTTAACAGAGCAAAGCACGGGGTGATTTTTGGCATTGATGTATAGTGCTCAGTTTTACTCCATATTGGAGAGAGCAACTTTCGAGGATTTTGAGCAGGAGACAGAGATGTCACTGTCCAGATTAGCACTCTGGACTTGCCCACCTGGCTATGTTTGTAGCTGGCAGCTGGGCAGCACTCAGTAAGTCTACCCCGCTAGCTACATCAGCAGGCATCACACCGTGGTGCTAACTTAGCCCCAAAAAGGCAGTGAGGCAAATAAAGGGATTAAATTGTGAAAGTATAATGTAATAATTAGGGTGGTAATTGTAGGGAAGACTGGAACAGCCCCTCCTTTCTGCAGCGAAGTGTGATAGCGATTGAAATCCAAAGATATTGAAAAAGTGGCCCGCAATCTCTTGTATCATCACAGATTCTTATTCTGTTGCCGAAGGGACCTAGAATCTGTTCTCATGCCTTGAGGCAGCAGTGTGGCCAAACTCTCCTTGACAGATAGTAGTCTCTCCCTTCCCTCCCCTACAGCTCTTCGGGAATGAGAAGAGATTATGCAATTCCCCTTAAGAACAAGTCTTTCTCCTGTTCACAACCCTTAGGATCCAGACATTATGTAAGTGTGGCTTCTGCCTCACCAGCACCTGCTGGTGCTCTTGTTGATGACTGAGTGACCTGTGCATCCAAAGGCATATTCATGGGGAATATTGCCTCTTTAGACTCTTTATTTCCTGTTATTATAATTTATTTTTAAGATTGATTATGCAATATATAATGAATATAAATTATAAAAGTTGGGCAAAATACTTCTTAAATTTAGAGCCAAAAGAACATAGATCCAGAGCATATCTTAAGAAGGGTAAGGAGGGGTGCCTGGATGGCTTAGTTAGTTGAGCGTCCAACTCTTGGTTTCGGCTCAGGTTGTGGTCTCAGGGTCATGAGATTGAGCCCCACATCGGGCTCCATGCCAGCAGGGAGTCTTCTTGAGATTCTCTCTCTCTCTCTCTCTCTCTCTCTCTCTCTCCCCCCTTCTCCTTCTGCCCCTCCCTGCCCTGTGTGCTCGCTCTCTCTCTAAAAAAAAAAAAGTAGTGAGAATTGTTCTTTTCATAGATGAATTTGATATTCCAATTGTGAAAGGCAATTAATCATAAATTTCAGTGAAAGCCAACCAGAAAGGCATATTTTATTTATTGAGTGTTTCCAAGTTATCATTGGAAAACTATTGGATTAGGTCAGCACTTAGGGAAAATTCAGGGTGTTTTTGTTTTGTTTTGTTTTCTGCTGACCAAAAAACTTTTTAGAAGACTTTGACAGTCCTATCATCTGACAGGGTTAGAAGGGCACCAGTGACTTCATTGCCACTTTCTAGGTTTTTTACTCTGTGTGTGGTATCATTATTCTGATTTCTTTCTTATTCCAGTGTTAGTCCCAATTCATAAATGAGTGGGAAACTTTTTGTGTATGCACCTTCTCGTTAAGAGTTTTCCCCGGACTCTAGTGAAGGAAGCAAGAGTAGGAAAATATCTTTATACGCCCCCCTCAAAATGTCAATACATAGTTCATCATTTAACATACAAAGTAGTAGCTCCCTCTATTTCTCCATAAGAGTATGGAAATAAATATTTATATATATATATTTGTATGGCTGACATAGCCATTTTAGCTGCTCATTTCTGTGCGAGAGATAGGCATTTTATTTTGCCCCCAATTTTATGAAGAGGAAATTATATATTTAAAAACTAAGGTTTTGGGGCGCCTGGGTGGCTCAGTCATTAAGTGTCTGCCTTAGGCTCAGGTCGTGATCCCAGGGTCCTGGGATCAAGCCCTGCATCGGGTGCTCCCTGCTCCACGGGGAAGCCTGCTTCTCCCTCCCCTACTCCCCCTGCTTGTGTCCCCTCTCTTGCTGTGTCTCTCTCTGTCAAATAAATAAATAAAATCTTTAAAAAATTAAAAAATAAATAAAAAATAGGGTTTGGCTTTTTTTTTTTAAGATATCCATTATAGCATAGGTTTTGGGTTCATATAAAACCATGCCTAAGTCTCAGCCCCTTAGAGCTGAGAGAACTTAATATCACTGTGCCTCTGTTTCTCAGGTGGGAATGTTCATCAGAGTACCTGGCCCATACTAAGTGCTCAATAAATTATTTAACTTTGACTGCTATTGGCAATATGACCAGGATACTCAAACCCTGGGTGGTTTGGATATTCCAGCACAGGGGTGTCCTTGATGCTAAACTAGGATGTGTGGTCTTTCTCAGATCACACTGTCCACCTTATGCTCTGATAACTAACCCTTTCTCCCTGTAGCCATTCTTCATAATAGTGCCCTTTTAGGTGGCATTTAGGTGGGCTGACTGGAAATTCAGTTAGTTTTATATAGTTTTTTGGTGATCAATTAGCTTTTTTTTTTTTCCCCTGTGGCCATGCATGGGAAACTGGGTAAATCAGAACAGGAGCCTGAATCCTGGAACTTGCATGAAATATCAGATTCCCAGTTAAGCTTTGCATGTGGCATTCAGGAGTGAAGTAGCAGGACATCCTTGCAGCGTGAGATGTAGGAGTGACCATTATGAGGATTAAGTTCACTCTGGACATTTGTGGGACCTGAGAGAGGAGTACCATGGTCAGCCACATAATGTATTATAATACTTAGAAGTTTATAAATCAAGATAACAAACTGCTAAGGAACATATGTTCTGTTCTTTTATTGGACAAACATACCTTCATAATGGCCTAGGAGGCCAGCTCTGCATTTTGAGTTCTTAAGACTCATAGGAATTTTGTGTTAGCAAGAGGTAGTAGAAGGAAGATCAGTCCTTAGGCACAACCTACCCCATTTCTCTCTTCCCCTCTACCTCCCATCATGTTCTGTGCATAGTGTGGACATCCTGCTCACATGTCCACGGCCCATTGACCCTTCCAAATAGCTGCCCCTTGACCATGCATGGGCCTCATAATGCGCACACAAGCAGTCCAGTCCAGTCCAGGGCACCTTCCAGAGGATGGACCCAAGGGAGAGGCCCATGCAGGCCTTGGAATGGGGCTTATGGTGATTTGGCCACAGAATTTGAGGGTCCCAGGTACTGGGGGTCATGGGGCACAAGGGGGTTGGCTCCAGCAGGTCTTGTCCCCTTAGTCTGTCAAAGGAGCCCTTGCATTGTAAATGACTTCTAAAGCCCAGGGCCTTCAGATGGGGGCTCTTTTTGTCTGAGTCTAAAGGTGACACAGATAAGAGCCTAAATATCACCTGAAACAAGGTGCATTAAAGATTAGGCATTTGCCTGCTAGCCATCTGCTAATGCTGTGGGCATGGCCTGTGGATCTGATGTGCTGTCTTCTTTTCCACACTGCTGACTTTTTGCTGAAGCAGGCGGCCTAGTCCTGGAGGATCTTTCCTGGGCGTCACGTTTTCTTTGCCATTATGTGCTATTTTGGTCTTAGAACAGAATATTTGCAATACTGGAGGAAAAAGAAACTTACAAATTGAGTGTCTGAACATCCTATGAACCTTACAAAAGAAAATAATAAAATATTATCTGTTTAACTTAAATAGTATTTAGAGAAAATAATTATCCCAGTTTAAAAATGGGATATGTTTAAAACTCTAATATGTTCTAAGATTAAAACAAAATACTATGGAAATGTTTAAATTGACTTGAAGAATCTCAGGGGTGATCAGGTTGGATGAAGGATTAAATTAAATATTGATACTAATATTTACAAAAGAAATATTGTATACAGTTCATTTGCTCTAACTCAGAGCTTGCTTTGTTAAAGTGTAATTGATTTTTCCACTTTTTCTTGCATTTGATGGCAGTTTTGTCTGATTTTTAGAAATACATGAATGTTGCCAAATTATAAATGACAGATATGCTATATTCCTGCTATTTTAATCGTTAACATCAGTGTTTATTTTAATAGTAAAATTTAGTATTGCATACTCTCATTGGTGGTAGAGAGTATGTAGTATGTGAATGGATGTTTTAGGAAACAGCATAGTTTACAGATTCATCTCTTTCAGTTTTGGCTTAATGAACCTGCTTCTTGGGATAAATGAGTAGTGATGTCTTTTCCCTGGTTTGTTCTGACTTTTAGGAATGGACCTAAATTGTCACCACTCATGAGGTCTTTGTAGAGCCAGAGAGTAAATATCTTAGTATCAGGGGGTCACATGCCTTCTGTGTCATATACTCGGCTTTGTTTTATTTTTTAAGCTGTTTAAGAATATAAAAACCACTCTGAGCTTGGGGCCATACAAAAACATGTCTAGGGCTCGATTTGACTGCTGGCAGACCCAAACACCCCAATGTATCTTCCTGGTAGGCAACCTTGACTACCAAGATTTTCATCGGGAGGACTTCTTTAGGCAACTTTGCATGCGTATCATTTGTTTAAACTGGAAGCAAGTTCTTTATCATGATGACCTCGTTAAGTGTGTTATCTCAGTTTTCAGAATGTTTTTACTTTTTCAGGGATCAGATTTTTCTAGTCTCTTGTCACTGTTCACTGTGTCATATTCATGTGTATTAGCTAGGTAATTGGAAAGCAGAATCAATGTAAATTAAAATAAAGTAACATTTAGAGTGGCTGACAAAAAGTTGGATCTTGCGTCGTATAAAATAAAGTCTGATTATTTTCAGAGATTAAATTGCATGGTTGATCTTTGATCAAAGAAAATAGAGTATTTAACTACCCTCATGATATTTTTGTCTGAAAAAGATGTTAGGAACTCAAGTTTGTGACATGACAATCTCTGGTGTCATTTACATTTTTTTTAAAAAACTCTTCATTATGTTACTGTATAAAGTCATTTAAAATCGACATATTATTGTAACTATGGACTCATAAGGAAAGTTTACCAGTTGGGTGACAGTGGCTAAGAATCTGTTCTGTGTAAGGGGTTTTTGCCAGTGGCATTCAGGGAGGAGATGAATCTTCAGTGAAACTTTTTATGCCGTAGTAAAATGTCTAACTATAGTTTATGTAATTTATATAATCTAAAATTACTGAGATTTATTAATTTGTCGAATTAGGCAGACAAAATTTGCTTTCCTAGCAATTTGCAAAATGAGTGACACTCTTTCCTACTGTCTATGTTATTTCACGGTGATTGGGAAGAGGTGATAGTATGCATTTTATGTTCCTCCACTAGATTGTATTATATTTATTTTTTTATTTAGAGAGGGAAGGGGGAGGGACAGACGGAGAGGGAGAGAGAGAATCTCAAGCAGGCTCCATGCCCAGCACCTCAGCCCAGGGCGGGGCTCAGTCTCACAACCCTGAGACCATGACCTGAGCCGAAAGCAAGTCAGATGCTTAACTGACTGAACCACCCAGGCACCCCTATTTTTATTCATTTAAAAAAGGACATTTGTAGTAATAGTATCACTAATTTTTGAAAGTACAATAGTTATAATTAATAGAAGGACAAACTTTTTAGTAATCTTTATTATTTTTTTTTAAGATTTTATTTATTTATTTGTCAGTGAGAGAGAGAAAGAGAGCACACAAGCAGGGGGAATGGCAGGCAGAGGGAGAAGCAGACTCCCTGCTGAGCAAGGAGCCAGATGCAGGACTCGATTCCAGGACCCTGGGATCATGACCTCAGCCGAAGGCAGCTGCTTAACCAACTGAGCCACCCAGGTGTCCTGTGTTTTAGTAATCCTTAAACCTTAGCTCTATCTTTATACTTTAACTAAAGTTCTGATGTATCTGTAGCATTAATATATTCTCCTTTGATTCTACTCTGATATGGCCTACATTATAGAATCAGAAAAAATAAGCATGTAATTCTGGATTATCTGTACATATGCATACTTAAGAGGCTATGCTCTCCTTTATTTATTTTTGTAAACTTCCTTTCTTGAATAAAACCCTCTGCACTCAGAAAATACAGTCAATTTCCCATGGTTCACCTGAGCTCATGTCCTCAGAAGTAGCATGGAGGGAAGGGTGCTGATTGTGGCATGAGGCCGGGGACTCTGTCTGGTTCCAGTGGGGCAACATCTCATATGGTGACCCGCCTGTGCCACCAAGCCTGTTCCTGATTCAGTCACCCTCTTATGGGAAGGAAGCATGTGCATTGCCATTTCTTCTAAGGATTCTGTTGGTGAGTAATTTTCTTTTCTTAGCCTGCCCCAGCCTACCACTTGTCAAATCTGAAACGCCTCCCAGCACTGCACACTAACTCTCTTCTTGGCAAGTAATGGTTGAGAAGGGCTTGATGTAGTTTACATGCTCAAGTCTGAGGGACTTCAAGGATCAGTTCCAATAAATTCTTTAAAAATGCCATTTGCTTTCCTGTCTTTTAGCAAGGTAGATTTTTACATTTGTGATGGACTTCTTAGGAAGTGGGATGTGGCTGTAATACTTGGCTTGCAGACCGGTGGATTTTGTTCTGAGGACCTGCCACCCTGGTCACCCTAGTATTATCTGATGACTATTTAACGAAAGCCTGGAGGCTGTTTTTTGGTTGCTAGATAAACTGCCCGCAAAGGTATCAGTGCTTCTTTTTCCATTCTGATAGCTTTCATTCTTTCATTCTTGTTCACCTTTGACCTAGAACCAAGCCCTGACAAATAAGGCTGTTCAGAGAAACAACTGATAAATTACCTTGTTAGAATAGCCTTAGTAGCTATAGTAGGAATGATACCCTCTGCTTTATAGTTTTCAAAATGCGTCTTTTTATGCCTACGTTAAAGTAATTACATGATAAGATCCTTCCAGTAAACTCAGAATTGATTATGGCTAAATTCAGGTAGAGTAAATGACAACGTTCACCCTAAAGGTAGGAAAGAAGACAAGAAATGAGTGATGAGAGTTCTGTTATTTCAGGTTCCTGTTGTGTTTTATTGTTGTTGTTTTAAGTAGGCTCCATGCCCAGGTTGGAGCCCAATATGGGGCTTGAACTCATGACCCTGAGATCAAGACCCGAGCTGAGATCAAGAGTCAGATGCTTAACCAACTGAGCCACCCAGGCGCCCCTTTCAGGTTCCTACTGATGTGAATGTGGGCTACTTCGGTAATTTGTTGTAGGAGCATATGTCTCAATATGATTTTTTGGGCCCCCAGGAAAGGAAACATCAGTAACTTGTTTTGAAAATTCAAGTTGTAGAGGCTGTGAGGCTGGTTCTGAGGAACGGCAGGATGGGGTTTCATGACCTGGATCAGAACTTTTTTTATTTACTGTTAAAGGGCAGTGGTTCATTTATCTGATATATTACTTGATAAACTTAGATAATATCTTAGATGTGATAAAGTACACGCATTGCATCAATTTACTTTCTTTTGAAGTTGTTGATAATGAGATTCAACGATGTGAAGGCCTAGTCATTGGAGCTCACTTAGACATTTTTTTTTTTTAAAGATTTTATTTATTTATTTGTCACAGAGAGAGAGAGAGTGAGAGCACAAGCAGGGGGAGCAGCAGGCAGAGGGAGAAGCAGACTCCGCACCGAGCAGGGAGCCCGATGCAGGACTCGATCCCAGGACCCTGGGATCATGACCCGAGCCAGAGGCAGACACTTAACCGACTGAGCCACCCAGGAGTCCCTCACTTAGACAATTTTTTTAAAAAGTTTCATGTAAAAGCAAAATTAGGTAAAAGATGCTGGTAAAGTATTATAGTTGACACTAAAAGTAAATATATGTTTACACTTAAAAGAAATGACGTTTAAACATTTATTTCTTAATATTTATTTTCTTTTAGTGGTAAAAATCACATATAACATAAAGTACACATACCAAAAAATGCACATGACATAAAAACAGAGCATAAAAATTTCCATCTTAACTATTTTTAAGTGTACAGTATATTAGTGTTAACTATATGCACATTATTGTGCACCAGATCTTTAAAACTTTTTTATCTTGCAAAACTGAAACTCTATGCCAAGTAACTACCCATTTCCCTCTCCCTCAGCTTCTGGGAACCATTTTTGTACTTTTGATGAGATTGACCCACTTTGACCTCCCATATTCGAATCATGTAGTGTTTGTCTTTTTGTCATTGGCTTATTTCAGTTAGCAAAATGTCCAGGTTATCCATGTTGTAATATATGACAGGATTTCCTTCTTTTTTAAAGCCGAATCATATCCCATCATAAGTCTATACCACACTTGCTTTATCCATTCATCCATCAAAAGACAATAGGTTGTTACTGCCTCTCAGCTATTGTGAATAATGCTGTAGTGAATATGGGTGTAGAAATAGCTCTTTGAGATCCTGTTTCCAATTTCTTGGATATATACCCAGAAGTGGAATTGCTGGATCATATGGTAATTCTGCTTTTAATTTTTTGAGGAAACTTCATACTGACTGGCTTTCCGTAATGGCGGCATCATTTTACTTTCCCAGTGAGAGTGCACATTGGTTTCAATTTCTCTGTGTCCTTTTGGGCACTTGTTATTTCCTTCTTTTTTTCTTTTTTTGAGAATGGCCTTCCTAATGAATGTGAAGGTGAATGTTTAAACATTTTTGAGGGGTATCAAATAACTCCCTGAGTTTGAAGTTCTAATCTTTTACCTCGTTAGGCTGTCCATAAATAATTACATATGTGGACAATGTAAATAGTTGTTTTCAGCCTCTTGGGTTGCATACCGTGCCTTTACCGATAATAATAGATGAGGAATTCATTAGTTTGTCATAATAATAATGACTCTTATCAGTTTTTTGCAATGTGCCATACATTGTTCTAAGTGATTTACATTGATTGTCCTATTTAATTCTTCCATTATCCCAAGGAAGTAGATGCTACTATTATAGTATTCTTACAGTATCTTATTTATATATATATGGAACTTGAGGCACAGAGAAGTAATGGGCCAAACCCAATTGGGTCTCAGGCAACCTAAACCCAGAGCCTGTGCTCTTTACCTCTCAATACCCTGACTTGCGTATTTTTTAAAGCTTTTAAAAGCATTGAGTAATTTTAGACTGAATTTTTCTTGAGAGATTTTAGTCCATGGGCAGAATTTTCCATTAAGTTGATAAAATAAAATAAAAATGGGGAATTAAGAATATTCCCAAAGTTATGATTAGATAATATTGAAGGCTTTTTAAAAAAGGAGACAGAAGTGAGCCTTAAAAAGATCTATTTTTTTTTTTTTATAATTCATTTTTAGAACCCCCCTATATATAGTGTGAGAGTTCGTCTTCCGTACCATCATATCTATCTCAGTTCCCTGGATTTTTATCTTCTGACACTCATTTCACTGCTGGATTTTTAGCTGTTAGTTTTAGACTGATCCCCAAAATGTACCTCCACACCCACCACTGATAACACCTCCCTGACTCTTTAATTCTTGATTTTAGAAGGAAAGAGGCTTATTTCTTTTCTTGTTTTGATGTGACGGTGATTAACCACTTGCATAAACTTTGTGACTGCAACAGAGGACAACTCTTTCTTTTTTATGATGAGTACTAGTCAGAAGAAGGGGGGGCAGGATTATATGAATGGATCTGTATTTTTAAAGAAAAAACTATTTTCTTTGGGATTAAATCTTGTTTTTATTTTATTTTATTTTTTTATTATTATGTTATGTTAATCACCAAATATTACATCATTAGTTTTTGATGTAGTGTTCCATGATTCATTGTTAAATCTTGTTTTATTTTGGTTTGAACAAAGAGAAACAACCATATTCTAATATACTTTTTAATAAAGGCATAGCTGAGGGGGGCCCGGGGGGCTTAGTTGGTTAAACATCTGACTCTTGATTTCGGCTCAGGTCATGATCCCAGTGTTGTGAGATCGAGCCCCATGTCAGCACCCTGCAGGGTTTGGAGCCTGCTTGGGATTCTCTCCCTCTCCCTCTGCCCCCCCCATTAATTAATTAGTTAATTTACTAAAAAAAAAGGTACAGCTGAGTAATAATACAAAAAGGAAAGAGGAGGATTTAGTACACAGGAATTTTTGATTAATTTAGAATTTAGAGCTTGAAATCTGAATGTACCTTTACAGTGAATCTGAAAGCAGAGCCAAGTCTACTTTCTGATATCCATTTTTCAGTACAAACTATTAACATAGTTTTCATTTGAAGAAGATCAGAGACAAGTACAGGAATCTTCAAAGGAATGAATCTAGCCCAAGATTTTGTCCTTGATTGCACCTTTTCTTTTCCTTTTGCCTCTAAAGCATCTTCACTACTCCCAAGGTACCTCCTTGCTTCTGGAACGCCCTCACTGTCCCCCAGAGTCTTCAGATTATGTTTTATATGGAGAACAATTTCAAATTTTATAGATATTTAAAGCAAAAGCCCTCCTTTTGTTCTTCTGGGATATTACCAATTTACTAAGATTTCTTTTGTAATGTTTGCAACTAACTTGTAGGAAGCTACTTTACAGGATTGTAAGTAAGAAAGGAAATAATGGTAGACTGTAAAGTATTTTGTATCATTGCAGGCTTTTGTCCATATGTTTTTAGACCAGAGATCCATAACCAGGGCCCAGGGCCAGAATCATCTTGCTAAAGAAAGTTCGGAACCCAGTCACGTCCTTTCTTGTGTTGTCAGTGGTTGCTTTTATGCTTCTACCGGATTGCTGGGGAGTCACAGTAGAGACTGAATGACCTTTGAAGCTGAAATATTTAACTATCTGGGCCTTTAAGGAAAAATCTTGTGCTCCCCTGCTGTTCTGTGAAGGAGTGAGAGCTAAACAAGTGTTCCCTTGGAGGAGGCGTCCCCTGCCCTACCTCTCCTGGACCATCATCAGCGCACAGGAAGACACCCCCCTGCCCCCCGCTGTGTTTCCTTCTGTGCTCTTCCTCCCGGAGGAAATGCCAGGCACTTCTCTGCGGCCCCTATCATAGCAGGCAATCAAGTGCACGGGTTTTGTTTCAGAGAGGAAAATCTTTAGGCACCAACACAGCAAGTTGGGAGCTTTCGTGGATCTCACCTGGGCGTTCCTTGTTTTACTCTGCATCCAGTTAGCAGTCCTGTCTGAGCTCCCTGACCCTTGGGGTAATTAGTGGTTATGGTCTTTTGAATATTTGTTTTTCTTGTACTTCTTATAATGTGCCTGTGATGTGGACATCAATCAGGTCTATGCCTTTTGGCTTCCTTGCACCAGGCAGGAAGAGATTCTCTGCCTTGCATTTCCTTATTTCTGCACTGAGCACTAGCTCCTGGCCACTTATAGCTCTTCTGCTTCCTGAATCCCTTCCCTGAGTATAATTACAATGTTGTAATTCTTGTTGAGAATCAATGCACCTTCTGTGTCAGACGCTCTGCTCAGCACCTTGAATACATGATCTCATTTGATTTTCACAGCAACGCCATAGAAGTATCCATTGGTGTGACCCATTACCATTTCATTCCTGAAGAAGGAAAAGCTTGCCCTGACTCCCTGCAGAAAATGGTAGAACCAGCACTTGAATCCAATTTGACTCCTATCTTGCAATCATTGTTATACTGCCTCCTACAGTTTAAGTACAGAGCAGTTACCATCTTTGGGTCCTGCAGGATTTCCCCCAACTCTGTTTCAACTTTGGAGAATGCAGACACATACTGTTGAATACATCAACTCGATCTTGAGCGAAGAAAGTCTCCAATACCAATATGTCATTTCTGACAAAGTTCTTGGCGCATTGATGGCATTGAAGAACAGAAGCATTTAAGGACAATATTAGGAAAAGATGTGCTTGCTTTTACTTGTTGAAGGTACAAGGAAACCTTCAGGTTGAAGGTGCAAGGAAAGCTCTGAAGTCAAAATCGTATTTAAGAGTCAATTGCTTTTGGAGTGCCAGGGTAGCTCAGTTGGAAGAGCATGTGACTCGATCTTGTGAGTTTGAGCCCCACATTGGGTGTAGAGATTAGTTAAAAAATTAAGAAAAATTAAGAAAGAGGCAGTTGCTTTGTCATGTAGGAGATGATCCTAATGCCTCTATCCTTGCCATATGGACTGCTTGTACCATTTGATAACTGCCACTGCAAAATGTACATTTCTATTAAAATATAGTGGCTACATTAGATTTTTGTTAGCATTTCTTTCTTTCACCTATTTTATTCACAAACTGTTTTTTAGTCATATGTGTTAAAAAAGAGATAAGCAAACTCATCAAAGTTGCTCAAAATATGTAGGTAGAGCAAAAACATGTGAATGTTGATGTTGAATACTGAGCACAGCACATTTGGGGGCAATGGTTAGCTCAGATGCAACATCTTTCTTGTGGCTGTGGTGTTCTTTGAGCTTTTTTATAAATACTCCTGTGATACCATCCCTACTCCATCGAAGCTTAAAAACTGAGATGCAGTGGCTGCACACATCACGTGGGGTCTGCAAAAGGCCTAGTTGCCTTTTCCAAGAAGATGTCATCACATCAAAGCTAAAAAACATTGAATTTCTGGTTACCCTGGATAGGGAGATATTTGTATTCTCCATCATCTTCATCAGTGAGTATGTTTTTATTAGACACGTATTCCCTTCTTAAATGCATTTCAGAACACACCCAGCTGAGTATGGATTACTTTTTTCTCCCATCATGAACAATAGCATTATTTTGGGATCTTTAAAATGCATTGTTTACAACCTGATACCTGTTGCTTTGGTGACATGGTCTGTTTGGTTTCTGTGGAATTAAACTGGCTACAAACCATAGTGGTACAGAGACAAGTTGAGGGATTTCTTTTTGAGGTGTTGAGAGATTCCATTACCCCAAAGCAACCCTACCCTGTCCCGCAGCTGCCCTTGTACCATAAGTCTGACAACAGCAAAAGACAATGCCAAGATCCACCGTTCTCTTACCGCTCCAAGGCATCAGGATTTTCTTTCCAACCAGCAACAGTAGCAACAATGACAGCTACACAAAACACACTCTCAGAAGATAGGAATTTCATTTTTTTTATTTCTATTCCAAACAACACTCAGTTAATTACTTTTAAAAGATTGGAGTCCAGCAGCATTGCATCATAGTTAAGAGCTCGGATTTTGGATCCAGAGTGCCTGGGTTTGCATTCTGGCTCAGGCACTTGTTAGTTATGTGATTTTGGGTATGTAACCTCTTGTCTCAGTGCCTTAATTCTCTCATCTGCCAAATGAGGTTCCTATCTGTAAAACACATGAAGTAGTGCCTCACACTTAGTGTTTACTATAGGTATTGATATGCAAATTTTAATGGGTACATTTAGGGACCGTTGGACTGGATGTCAGGATATTTGAGTTTTAGTCTTTTTTATTTTTATTTTTTTAAGACTTTATTTTTTTATCTGAGAGAGAGAGAGAGAGAGAGAGAGCAAGAGCAGGGGGAGGGGCAGAGGGAGAGGGAGAAGCAGACTCCCCACTGAGGAGGGAGCCCGGATGCAGGGCTCGATCCCAGGACTCCGAGATCACAAACTGAGTTGAAAGCAGACGCTTAACCAACTGAGCCACCCAGGTGCCCCGATATTTGAGTTTTAGTCTTTTTTTTTTCCAATAAACTAGTCCATATTTTTGTAAGGAAGATCCAGTGATCATAGGTTAATCAGTACATATTTACCTGTCTATGATCTTTATAAAACAAGGAGGCTGAACTAATTAGAAATTAGGTTTTCCTCAAAGTCCAATATCCTTTAAATTTGTGTTGCTTAATACCCAATGATATGTTGTTGGTAGATTCCTATGAGTTTTATTCTGTCTCATTGACTATACTTAGCTTTTTTTGATGAATAATTTGGGGCTAAATATTAAAATGAGGGAACGAGGAATAGGATCACTAAAAATCAAGTCAACAGGTAATGAATGGCTTCTTGTGGGCCATTGACTTGGCCATACATTCTTTGGGACACAAGGGATTCTGAGGGGTGTAAGTCCCTATCCGCAAGGAATATACAGTTAGAACAGGAGGAGGTTGATTCAGTAGACACAAACAATAAAGTATGTTGAGTTCTAAGAGAAGGACCCACCTGAAGACAAGCGTGAGATGAGTTAGTTACACCCATAAGGACTCGGTCTCGTGGGCTCTTGGAAAGCTTCATTGAAGACATGATAAAGGAGGCACATGAAGAGGACCAGTGGGAAAGAATGCTGCTTTCTAGGAATTTGGAGTAATTCAGGGTACATGTCGGACACACTGGGGGGGTGGGCTTTGGATAGGGATAGAAATTGACCTAAAAAAAAAAAAAAAAAAAATTGACCTGAGACTGTGGGAAGGAGTAAGGCTGGGGTGGGATTTTGAAGATCTTTGCAAATCCTTTACCTTCCATTATAATCAGATTACACCCAATGATACGCAGTTTATAAGCTCCAGCATAGTGATAGGAAATGCTCACAAGGAGATGTTGCTGGTTGATGTCTCAGAAATTCACTTCTTAGACGATTTGGTGCTTTAAAAAAATGACTTGAGTTATCTTTCTTCCTCTTCTCCTAGTATGTGTAAAATATAGCCATGTACACTGGAGTTGTTGGCAAGGCAAAATTGTCCTTCAGCTTCTCTGGGTGAATGGCATATTCATTTTCACACTCTTGCGTAAATCTGAGGAAGGTTATTTTGTAGTATTTCCAAACTCCAGATTTAGGTCTTAGAGTGAAGGTATTTAGTAATTGATGAAATCTTACAATGTCTCTCCCTTTTGTTCTCAGAAGGATGAACAACATGATCTATGATTTTAATACTTATAGGTCATGTAATTCTTACAGTGTTATAAAGTACATATGATTGTTCCTTTTTTATATTTTAGTAATCCAAGAGTAGTAAAGGTAAAGTAACTAGTTCAAGTTCACACGGCTAATGAATGGCAGAGCTGTAATTTGGACCTTCATCTACCACTTCTCTTCTCCTCCTCTCTTCCTCTGCCTTCACTCATTCATTTCCAGGTGTCTTTCTAAACCCTATACAAGGTAGTATGTTAAGGAAGGACATGCAATGGGCATACAATATTTTTTTCCACTTTTTATTTGAGATGAATATGCACAGTGCCTAGTGTTGAGTCAATAGTTGTGGAATAAGGCAATAAAGGAATGTCCATGTTTACAAATTTGGGGGAAACCAGGGTAGGATATGTTTTGTTTAACCTGGAAAAAAATATCAAGGCTAAATAATTCCCCCCCATTTTACAACACTGTTGTCCTGCTAGCCTATTATTTATTTATTTATTTATTTATTTATTTATTTATTTATTTTGTTTTTAGAGAGAGAGAGAGCATATGAGTTGATGGGGGAGGGAGAGGGAGAGAGAGAATCTTAAGCAGGTTCCATGGTCAGTGTGGAGCCCAATGTGGGGCTTGATCTCACGACCCTGAGATCATGACCTGAGCTGAAATCAAGAGTCAGATGCTTAATGGACTGAGCTACCTAGGTCCCCCCTGCTAATCTATTTTTAATTTAATTCAACAGGTCAATACAAACTTGTTAGATGTATCATAGAGGGAGATGGTTGGTACCCACTCTAAGCTCAGTGACCCACCCAGTACTGTTCACTGGAAGATGAAACCAGAGTGTATGGTCTTGGTCTGCAGTCAGTAGATACTACTCAGAGTTTATGAACCTGCCTGCTTGTAGGCTTCTTTCTAATCTTTTCATCCTTAAAGACAAACTGTCATTTATTCGCATGTGGAAGCTAAGCCTGAGCTTCAGTGTGAAAATGCAACAGTCTGTGCCAATACACTATTATGGCTCTTATATACTATGTTTGTGATTATCAGAATTTAATCCTATAGAACCTGAAAGAACCAAATATCAAAAAGACTTTCTATACCCTATCTTCCATCTCATTTTTTTAGAGGGTAGAAGGGCAGCAAAAAGGCAAAGAACATGTGACTTTGGCATAATCCTGTATGTGAAATTGCTTTGCCAAGAGCTGGGTATGACAATTAACTGGATGTGATGCTCCTTTCCTCCTCCGTCAGTATGCCACAGTCTCCATGTGCCTTGCTGCCCCTTTGGGAGTCTGACAGACACTGCCATTCTTTATAATACTTTTGGGCATCGTCTTTCAGAGCTTGAGGCAGATTCTCACACTGTCTTCAATGATCTGGAGATCTTTGAAATTTGAAGGTAAATTTGAAATTTAATAATGGACAGACATCATTTGGCCTCATGTCTTGTGATAAAGAAGGCAGCCAGATGTTTTGGGTGAATATGAATGAAATGTATTTGACTGCCCCCCCCCCTTATAGCTTATAAAGTGACTCTAGTGGCAGTTCTAAAGGGAGCTTCAGGAAGTGTCAGAGCAATCCCCTGGGAACAGGTAAAGTGTCCCTAGGTAACTTATTTTGAAGTCTAACTTGGGATTCTTTGAACAAATTTAAAAAGTATGTGCATTGTTAGAACTATGACTTTCTTGCTAGAGATATGTAATCAATTATTGTTCCATATTATATAATCCCAGTTATAGAGGTCATTTCAATTTCAGGTGGAATGGGCAGAAAGTAGTGAGGAAAACATTAAAAACGAGAAAGAAAAAAAGGAGAAAAAGGGAAGTTGTATCACTGTATGGAAAAACCTTTACTATGAAACAGTATTTAAAAAGTCTTTTTTTAATATTTTTGATCATGTAAAACAAAAATACTACAGATTATTGGCTGCATGTTTTTAATGCTCTGTAATTGTGTACCGAGGCAAATCCCATTATTTTAAAATCACTTAATATTGGAAAACAATTGGATAAACCCCATTTGGAGTGCCCTGTGGGTCATCTCAAGCCTTTTGGTTCTCTTAATAAAGTTAAAACGACTGGGGGAAATATACAAATGCTTTCAAATGGGTTTTACAGTTATGATGTCTGTATGTGTGAAAAAGAGGGACAACTCTTAGGAACTATGTAAAGCCAAATGCATCATTACTGTGTATGAGTGACGTGAGTTGGGAGTAAGGATTTGACATATATTTTTATTTTGAGATGCCATGCTAATTTACATCATTCAGCCCTTTCACTGCCAAACTGTAAAAGTCCACTAAGTGACTGAAAGGAATATAGAAATTATCCACTGGCACTCCAGGCTGGAGCTTTACATACACCCTGTTATTCTATCCGCCAGCTAGCTGCAAGATTCTATTAAGTGGTAAGTGAGAAAATTATATTGCCTACAAACTAATTGTACAAAAGACTCTGAAATAAGTAATCAGAGCCCAGGACTTTCTGAAAAGCTGCCAGGAGATATTATAAATTGCTGTATCATTCTTGTCAGCCTGGTTTAAAAACCCAGAGCTTCCATGTTGATTTGGTTCCCTCTGCAACAGAGCTCACTTCCCCAGCTCTTGACAAAATTGGGAAAATTCCAGCTGTGTAGTAGCTGCCCAATTCAGTCCCTGGTGCCCTCTAACAAATGTGTCCCAGGAAATAGCAAGCTATAATCCAAGAAAACTCTGTGTCTGAAAGAGAATCCTTGCTTGTGAACAATAACTTCTGCATCCTTCTGATTGTCCAGTGTTCACATTTCAGGTGCCCACAGTTGCTATTGGAAATATTTTTGTCGAGTTTCCACTTTTCGTGAATTGAAGGAAAACAAGTGCCCCGTAGAGATCATGTGGTCTACTGGGAGTAATGTCTTTGAGCCATTACTAAAATAGACGGAACATTATTATCCAGGTGCTTGGGACAGCACGTTTTTAGGATAAAATGGTTTTTTGTTGTTGTTGTTGTTGTTGCATAGAAAAAGCACCAGGGAATGTATTTCAAGGGTAGAATCTGTGTAGACTCTAACAAGATCAAAGACTTTGTTGGGTGGGTAGTCATAGCCAACAACAATGAACTAAGTAACTCAATAGGAGGGCTTTGAAATTAGAGGTTTTCCTCCAGCAAATAAGTTCTTTAGAATAATGTTGATTTGTTTTTCAAGATATAAACCCGTGTTACTTAGTGAAATCAAGGTTATCACTCATGTATGTCAAGACTAATTTATGGAAATTTGGCTGAAGGATGCCTGATTCATCGTAAACAATTTCTATACACTTAAGCTGAAAATATATCATTTGTGAAAACATTCAGGACCGCTATAATTTCCATTCATTCACAGTGAAATTTTTACCAAACAGGTTTTGTTGCCAATAGCTTTGGGAAGATTCCTCTACCCCAATATAGTTATTTATTCATTTTTCACAGCATAGTTCAGTCATTCACTTTTAGATTGAGAATTCATTGACTTTCTTAGGCATAATCTCTGCATTTGTGGGAATGCATTTGTGTATGCGTCCATGCTAGTCATGATTCCAGAACCACCACCCCCCACACTAAATTGTATTGTTATTCGCTTACATGTCTTATCTCCTCTGTAAGACTGTGGACTTCTCAAGAGCAGGAACTACCTCTTTCTATCCCAACCCAGCACATGATCCAAAATTGCAAGTTCATGGATCAGCACCAAGGATCTAGCAATGAATAAGAGAGAGCCTCTCCCTCAAGAGTTCATTCTGAGGCACTATTAAAAATTTCTCTGCCTTTATGTTTCCCTTTGTCATTGAAGAATTCAGGATGTAATGGTTAGAAAGGGAACTAGAGTACTAGAGTACTTCTTTATATGTGATCTGAAGCTCCCATGTGGTAATTGTACAATTTTCCTTCTGTTTTTTGAAGAAATTTAAAAATCCTTACACAGTCATTCTTGGACGAGTCATTCATAGATTTAGCTATTATCATTGAATCGCTCCTAAATATTTTCTCCAGTGTGGCTCCAGTTCTGAGAGCATCTACTTTGTAAGTAATACTAAGTACTATAACAAGATAAAAATTAACCCTTTTAGTGCCATCTGTCTGTTTTTTCGTATTTTAAAACATTTTCATGTTTTATTTTCCTTTTATTCTTATCCTGTTCCTATCAAGATGTACTTTATTTCCTTTAAAGTCTCTCATGTTCACTTTTTTTCTTTTCACATTTTGCTCCCCAGAAGCCTTAGTATTTTTTTTTTTTTTTTGGTTTTCCCCTCAATGATCTCTTTCTGTTTTACCATGCATTTCCATTTTTGTCAAAGCTACTTTTTAAGGTTTTGAAAAATTAATTAGGTTTCCTAATACTTTTTTTTTTTAATTTGTGAAATGGTTTTCCTAGTGGTCTTAATATTGCTTCCTGATGGGACATCTAGCTCACTTGACCTTGTGGACATCACTACATTACAGCACCATAGTTGGTGTTCATAACAATGACATTGAGATATCAAGAAAATATAAGTTTTTTTGAAGCATGCTATTTTACTTATTTACTACTTTTCGAAGAAGATTTTTCTACTGCATAAGAAATGGTCCTTGCCTCCAGGATCTTACCATCTAATGGGTAATATGCATGCAAAAAAGGTATGACAAAATCCAGCATGTCTGTATATGATGAGAGTATGTGAAAAGATATGAGAACCAAGAAGTCATTTTCTGCTATGATGGTCTGAGAGGTTTTCATGAAAGATTTGAATGGAATTTGAGTTGAACAGTGAGCCTTGGAAGTAATTTTAAGAAGAAAAGAGGGGCAAAGATAGATCATTCTCAGAGGGAAGTCTGAAGGACACAGCAAAAAATGAATAAATTGACTTGGCTGCATCAGAAAGTTCATATAAGGTAATAATTGTAATATTGCTGGATAAGTAGATGGGAGTCATATTGGAGTGGCAATTTTGTTTGCTAATCTAATATTCTGTATTTAATTCAAGAGACCATAGAAGTGTAGTGATTTTTTTTTTTAAATTAAGGTATTTTATTTTTAAATTAAGCAGTCCTAGGAAGAGGTAGGCAGCATGGATTCAGGGGGACAGAATGGAGGCACAATGCGCAGGTAGGGGAGAACTCCCATAGTCCAGGTGTGAGCTCACACATGCCTGATTGAGGTTCCTGTCAGAAGTGTGTTCTTGTGGAGGCTGAGGATAGAATTTTTGGAGGAAGAGGAACCAGTTTGAAATGAAAGATGATTGTTTTTGTGGGGGTGGGAGGGAGATGGTGGGTCACCCTGGTAGAAGTTTCTAGCAGTGGGTTAAAATGTGTGTCATGCTTTAGTACTGGAAAGTAAGCAAGGTGAGGACTTCATACTGACTTTTCTGGCAAAAGGGGGCAAGAAATGCTGTTTGGAAACGATTTTTTTTTCCCTAACTAGTTATTGTTCATCTCTTTCTAAGAAAGCAAAGACTGAATTTTTTTAAAAAATAAGTATAGGAAGAGGTAAGTAGAGTGGAAGGTTCTGGTATTAGCATACTAATTAACCTTTAGGAAGTTACTAGCAATACTCCCTGGATGCAAAATACATTTTCAGTGATGGTTAAAGAAACTCAGCAGTGAAAAACGGTTCATCTAAAGTTCAGAATCTAAATCCTTTTATTCTCAACCATGATCCAGCCAGTCTGGTTCCTTTGACTTATCCTTAATTTTCTGGGTGTTGGTAATATCTCTGAAGAAGGTGATGGTGTGTGCCTCTGTTGATACAATTAATATTACTCTTATTATTTAACCTCTTACGTTAAAGAGTAGTTGCTTTTATTATTATAAATGCCCTGAGTTAGAATGCTAATTGAGCCAAATAATTTTGATAGGCTTATCTCAAGTTATAATGCACAGGTTTTTTTTATATGTATATTTTAGTCATGCGTACTTAACCAATTTTCAGTAGTTATAAGTGGTTAGGTATTACTTCCTGTTGAATTAGCAGTTGCTGAGTAGTTGAGTCTTTGTACAATCCTGCAATCCACTAATGTGATATTTAATGAGGAGACATCAGTCTGGAGAAAGGTAGTCAATATAAATCAGTGTTTACAAAGTGTGATTAACTCTGAAATATTTCATCAATGCTGTGGTCCCAGGCAGACTCTATGCTAATTACTAGACTCTGCGCACGTTTCAGGGGACTTGGACGGACCCTGAGTATCGCGAACATAGAGCAGCAAAATTGCAATTATGCTCGGACCGTCTCTGATGACAATTTATGCATTTGGTGTGATGACCTCCCCCTTCCCAAGAGGGCAATAAAGAGAATGCATTTTCATTAAGATACTAATGCACTTAATCACAAGGGGAAAGGGTTAGGAAGTAAGGAAAGACCTTCAAGCACTATGTGACAGAGCTGATAGCGGAGAGAAGCTTTATTTTAAAGGCAGCTTCTTTACAAAGCTGTAGGCAGCTCCAGAGCACATCCCACACACTATCATTGGCATTAATTGAAAAAAAATTTGAGTTAAAGTTCGGATCTTCTTCTGAGCTACATATTTATTGCTTCAAATGTGTAACTAGGACCATAAGTAATGTCAACTCTGACATTAAACATACAGTTTCATAGCAGTTTATTTTTATTTATAACACATCCATGGAGCTTGAGTGTTTGGAATTCATTATGCAAATAATGTAACAAACACGATGATGACCGTCATCATCGTCATTCTCCTCCTCCTCCTCAATAAGCATTTACAAAGCAGAGAACTGTGTTGTAAGGCCCGGGTAAGTGTGGCCACAAGAGCCAAGTCATTTCGGTCCCTGCCATCTAGGAACTTACTGTAAGGCCCCCGATGAGCCTGCTGATCATTTTTCACAGTGGGGTTTATGCTGTTTAGTGTCAGAAAGACAATAAGCCTGATATACTGGAACATAACCAAAAGAAATCCAGGATTGATGATACAAGAATATAATTTTGATGTACATGCTTTTATGGAAATAATTTACTTTGCAATTTCTTTTGGATTCTAAAATTCTGGAAGATTGTTGTTTTGCACGGGTAGACTGAGCATAATGTTTTAAAAGCTAACTTTAAACTTAATCTTTTGAGATACTTTACTATGTATCTTCCAATTATTCAGTGCATTTTTTTTTTTTTAAGAGAGAGAAAGTGGCAGGGGGAGGGGCAGAGGGAGAGAGAATCTTAAGCATGGGGCTCCATCTCAGGATTTGGAGATCATGATTTGAACCGAAATCAAGAGTTGGGCCCTTCACTGATTGAGCCACCCAGGCACCCCTATTCAGTGCATCTTAAGTGGTTGCCACAGAGCATCCAGCTTCATGACATTTGTGACATCCTAATGAATCTTATGTGACATGTTTTTTGAGAGGGGAGGCAGAAGTAACAGAGTAGGCATTGCCTTTGGGATGCTCACATTTCCTGGGTCTTGCAAATCTAACTGTTTTTCTTCGAACTCTGTGTTTTAGGTAATATAGAATATAGCTGCCCTGCCACGAATGAATGTGAAATCACAAAGCGCAGACGTAAATCCTGCCAGGCTTGCCGCTTCATGAAGTGTTTAAAAGTGGGCATGCTGAAAGAAGGTAAGGCATGTTGCTGGGGGCTCTGTGTTTTAGGTTGGGAATGGGGGAAGGGCTAGAGAAACTGGGAAAAGATGGGGTCACAGTAAGCACTCTGAATCTGATGGCAGAATACATCTTTACGCCTGAGTTTTCTGATATGTCCTGGCTAACTGCTTGTTATCAACCGGAAGGGACAAGGTAGGAAACATCTGATGTGCAGCTAAACCCACCAGGTATGCTTGGTCGTTCTGACTCTTTTCTTCTTTACGAGTTGCAGAAGGCAAAGGACAACGGACACCAAGACGCTAGTCCTTGTCTTTTTGTGTTTCTTCTCATTTCTAAGTTTACAGGGAGATCTTCCCCTCCCTCGTTACTGAGATGTAATTGACAAATAAAAGTTGTGTATATTTAAGGTGTATGACTTGATGTTTTGATATACATATGTATTGTAAGGTAATTGCTACAGTCACGCTAATTAACACACCCATCATTTCATATTGTTACCACTTTTTTTAAAAAAAATTAATATTAGGCTTTATTTTTTTCCAGTCTTATCTTTTGGACTTATGTTCTATTATAAAGAGCTTTTAATAATGATACTAAAATTGTTGCTTTCACTTAGGGATAATGCCAACAAACACAGAATAATAACAGTGACCATGGATTCAGTTATGGCCTGAGCTCACACAGCTCACAAGTGGTAGAGCCCAGAACTGAACACAGAGTCAGATTCTAGAATTCATTGACTTCTTCCACCCATATCCAAGGTCCTGAAATATTTGTATATGTCAGCATGTCCAGTGAAACTAACATTTTAGCTTGTGCTCTTTGGAAAGCCTAGATCTGTTTTTGTTTTTGTTTTTAAATGCATCTCTATGTGTGTGTTTTTGTAAATGTGCATTTGTTTTTTACAGTTTTAGATTTTACCATCTTTTTCTCTTCAGAAAATTTGCCAGTTTAAAATAAACATGATGATTTGATAAAGTAACAAAATGAAAATGTGGCAATCAAAGTTTGAAAGAAATTGGGTAAATTACATTTAAATGTATTGCTTCTGTTGAGTCATAACATACACTTTGTTCATGGAGTTGGCCCTATGAGTTTATGTATTTGCTGTTACTGGAGATCTCTGACTTTTTAACTTCTAAATCCAAATAGATCTAAGTGTTTATTCCCTAAGAACAAACCAGAGCTTCAGTTAAGTATGGCATTCCTAGATCTCATAATTTTTCCTGGTTTGTTCTTAATGCAAGATTTTTACTGTGAACAATGTCATGGGAAGTTGAGTGGATCAGTTATATTTGGGTATGTGGAATTCATGCTGTATTTCTCCGCTCTTTACTAGATCGCTAAGAACTAACCCCTCATTTGACTAGAAACAAAGAAGACTCTCAAATTCTTCTCATCTTTGACTCTCATCTTGTTCTGGGGCAGGGGTGGGGGGTGGGGTGGGGGGAGGAAGCTATAAACAAGGAGTGTATAACTTTATGATTAAAGCCTTATGAAAACATGACGCAAGATGTATTATCAAGTAAAAAAAAAGAAAGTACAAGTCCCCTAGTAGTATGATTCAATGTATATATGAGTTTATTTTTGTATAAGAATATCTACTTATATTAAATTTAAAACTTTACAAAAATTTATATTTTAATAATTCATATTAAGATATCTGTAGAGAGAAAAAGGAGAAAGAATGGTAGAAGGGAGATGTGCATCGTGATGGGATATACATGGAGAAGTGGAAGGAGGGATAAATAAAGATTAGGGACAGTGTGACACTATGAATACAGTGAGGAGGGGGGTACTTGCCCTTTTCACTGTGTAGCCTTTGGCACCATTAGTATTTTTAATAGTTGATATATTTTACATTTAGAATGCACTTGCTAAATGTTTATTAAGTTTCTCCCGTGTGCCAGGTACCATTCATTCTAGGCTTCAGCAGTGCAGCAGTGAGGAAGTTGGAGATGGTTGTTCTTGCTAGAGGGAACTGACGTGGAAATGCCAGTGGGAGAGTTTTGACAAAGGAAAAAATACCTATAAAAACCCAACCATAATGACCCAATCCACAGGACAAGGAATTTTCCTTTGAGCTTACTCCTTTTGAGGTTGAAACTTTATCTTGGTAATTGCCTTAAATCCTATAGGAGAGTAACAAACAAAAACGTAGTTCACAATAACATGATAAGTAACGGATGGTCCATTTTTGGTCATTATATTGCCACTTAGTTGAGCTGTAGAGACTCACACTGAACTTAAGCTCATTCAAAAAGCGTTAATTAAAAGTTGGGAGTTGAGGAATAATTTTCAAAGAGCAAATCCATTTTTTTAAAGTGTTATAAAACAAATATATCAATTAGCACTTGGAATAGATGTGTCCTAGATGTGGATTTTATTTTCAAAAACTAAAGTACATGGAGCTATGTCTCCATTTACGGGTTGATAGAATTTTTTGACTAGTTTAATTTTACTACTATGATTTATTCAACTCTTTGCACTTCCAGGTTTATGGGCGAAGTGAAAACAAAAATAAATTTTGCCCTAAATAATTTCCCCCATTGTGGTTTTTAAGCAGGAGCAATCTTGAAGGGTGGTTAGAGTGACCGAGGAGGTGTGAACTGTGTTTAATTAAATATTGTTGGTGAAAGAAATGGGCTGGTGCTTATCTGTAATTCACACCTCCTCAGTTGCTGTTATCAAGCCTTTAGAGGGTCTGTTTTCAAGGGACTTGCTGCTGTACTTGCTGAAATACTCAAATAATTTATTTTCCTTTACTTCCTTATGCCCACTTTGATGGAAAAATGCCAGTTCTCTAAGCCTCTCCCCCCAAAAAGGATGGCTATGAGTAAATACGGAATATTCCTTTTCTTTCATACTTAAAAATGCAGTGAAATATTGCATTACACCCTGCATATAAATACACAATTATGTTTGGCCATCTCCTTGGCTCAAGACTTGCCTCCTCAGCCTGGAGAGAATGATACTGTCTTAAATGTATCTTTATGGATGGAGAGGGATTTTGGTCCCATGCAGTATGTCAGAGATCATGATGTAGTAAATCTATTCAAATGTAAACCTGTTCAATTCAATTACCAGTCCATAATAAAATTTGCTGCTACAACCCCCATGTTGACCACAGCAGTCCATACAGCCTGATGGCACAGCAGGCCTGGAAATTGACAGACAAAATCTATTTAAACAAAAAACAACATTAGTTGTAGAATCTGAAATGAAATCAGATTTCAACAGCTTTGATGGGAACCTTCTTTCCTTTAACAGGTATTTTTATTCAACTAGCCAAATACATCTTAGATAAAGTGCTGCCTGAGGGAAATAAAGAAGTTTTCATGAAAAACGTGGTGTATAGAAAAATGAGACTTTACTCTTTTAAAAACAATAATCCCTAGTTTTATTGACTGGTGTTTCTATTAATGATGTAGGGTGCCAAAGGGAAGTGATGGCTTAGTGGGCAAACGATTCCAGTTGCATCACATTGTACATAATTAAATTTTTACAAGCTATGCCTTCTCGTTAGCCAGTACCAGAATTATGTCTGAATGAACTACATTTGATTATAACATTAGAATTGTTTTAAAGGTTTTATTTATTTATTTGTCAGAGAGAGAGAGAGAGAGAGCACAAGCAGGGAGAGCAGCAGGCTGAGGGAGAAGAAGGCTCCTGGAGCCCGATGTGGGGCTCGATCTCAGGACCCCGGGATCATGACCTGAACCGAAGGCAGGTGCTTAACTGAGTGAGCCACCCAGGCGTCCCTAGAATTTTTGAGTCAAAAAACTGTTACTGTTTGAAATGAACACTTGTTTATATGGAGAAAATGACAGAATCCCACAACATAATAAAACTTCAAGAAGTACAGTTAAAAAAAAAATGATAGTTTGTTCAAATCCAAGTGGTTGCACCATTCCGCATCCTGAAAAAAATCCCCTTTTCTTTTTCTGGGCTCTACTTTGCTGGTAAGCCTCAGGAATGATGGGCCACCATTCGTTTTTCAGCATTATACCATACTGGATGTCAGCAAAAACCCATCTATTACAAGATATCTGGTCTCAACATTCCCTTTTCATTTTTTTCAGGTATTGCTTATTTGAAGGAAAAAACAAGAACTAATCAAGGTGCACCTATAAATCTGGTCAAGATTTATTTTTATTTTGATCTCTCTCCTTGGTTATTTAAAGGCTATTGCAGGACATACTGATTCGGTTTACTCTCTGTCAGTGGCAAACAGAGACATTTTATGAAAGCAGTAATTATTTTATTTAGGTATAGAATTCACTGATCGAAGGATTGAAGGGCTTTCCGCTGTTTATTGGTATGATGGGTTTCACCTTGACAACTCAAGTATTTTTCTTTGACTCTTGTAGATGAGAGCGAGGTACCCACATTTATATATACACAGCGTTATATTCCCCAGCCAAAGTATAGATGAATCAAGGAAGAATGGAGGGCCAGTGTAGCTATTTCATGCCAAAAACAATGCTTTTCACTTTGCCTCTTTTTTAAAAGATTTTATTTATTTATTTGACACACACACACACACACACACACACACACAGAGTACAAGCAGGGGGAGAGGCAGGAAGGAGAGGGAGAAGCAGGCTTCCCGCTGAGCAGAGAGCCCGACATGGGGCTCAATCCCAGGACCCTGGGATCATGACCTGAGCCGAAGGCAGACACTTAACTGACTGAGCCACCCAGGCATCCCACTTTGCCTATTTTTTTAAAGGTTACTTAAACCTTTCTGATCTTTCCTTTCATCATCTGTAAAATGATGGTAGCAACAGTAGTATTTGCAAATGAAATGTTGTGAATATCCAGTAAGAAACTGCATGTTAAGTGTTCAGCATGCCATGTGGTGTAGAATGAGGACCAAATCAACATTACCCATTGTTGCTAGAGACAGTAAGAGTCAAGCTGTGGGGTCAGGTGGACCTAGATTCCAGCTCTACCAGCTCCTGGCTCTACCACCTCCTGGACCTGGGCAATTTACATAACCTCTAAGACCTATGTCAGCCTATTTATTTGTGAACATGGGACTGAAGATAGAACATACCTTGTGAAGTTTTTGAAAAACGAGAGAGCTAATAGAGACACGGGATTTGGCACAAGGTTAGTGGGGTGACACTCTGAGCTAGAATTTGGATATACGACGTTCACCTGCTGGACTAATACAAATTCATATACGTTTTGTTATTTTTTGGCAATATCAATGACCTTAGGGGTCCTTTCCAAACTTTTCATAGAAACACATCAATAGGTGACGATTTGTTCCAAAATTTCAAAGGGAATTTAGTTTTATGGGTTTTGTTTGTTTGTTTTTAAGTAGGCCCCATGTCGGGGCGCCTGGGTGGCTCAGATGGTTAAGTAGGCCCCATGCCTACATGGAGCCCTACGTGGGGCTTGAACTCATGACCATCAGATCCAGACCTGAGCTGAGATCAAGAGTCAGAGGCTTAACCCACTGAGTTTTTATTATCTACCCTTAGGTCAAACAAAGAAAGACAACAGTATAAGAAGGGAAAAAGGGACTTCAAGCAGAAGTTTTTAGCAACAACAATGTAGGTAAAGAATGCCTTTGATTACTGGCTGAGCTGTAGAAAGGAGGCCTCGGTTCCTTTGTCTATCAGAGAAAAAGGACAAATCATACACATTTTAAAATGCGCACAAAGAAGTGTAAGAACTCTACTAATCTCATAGCTACATTAAATTTTACTAAGGAAATTTTGATAGCAGAGCATCGTGGAAAAAAAATCAGAGGATGGACATAAGTTTTAGTACACCTCCATAAATATTAACTGAGCTTCTCCCATGTGTCTGGCAAAATACCACACTTTAGCTTTTAATTCCGATTTTTCCTCTACTTAGCATTGTGATTTTGGGGAAGTCCATTGAGCTCTCTCTTGATTTCCACATGTGCAGGGGAGCAGTTAGACTACATTCTTTCTCGTCCCTTCTATTCTAAAAGAAGTTTTATTTAGAAAATGATGTAAGGTCTGTAGAAACATTATACCAATATAGACATGAAGATACTTGTAATTGTGACATGATATTGACAATATCTGTGAGGCTAGTCAAACCATAGGAACCATGATTTGTAGACTTGTCTAGTGAGTTGTACTCTTTTGTCAGTTTTGTCTTAACCGGATAATTCTTTGGAAGCTTTTCATCTTTCTGGAAAAGCAGGAAGTATGTTATTTTTGCCACAGTTAATAGAAGGGAGAGTTGAAGGAACAGTGGAGTCATCAATAGATATTTAAATACTTAGGAAATGGGGTCTTGCATTTTTGCCTGTGTTTGAAAAACTTTTCCTCTGTATTCCCTTTTTATTTTTTTAAAAGATTTTATTTATTTGTTAGAGAGAGAGAGAGTGGGCGAGAGAGAGAGTGAGCAAGGGTACAAGCAGGGGGAGCTGCAGGCAGAGGGAGAAGCAGGCTCCCTGCTGAGCAAGGAGCCTGATGCGGGACTCGATCCCAGGGTACTGGGATCGTGACCTGAACCGAAGGCAGATGCTTAACCGACTGAGCCACCCAGGTGTCCCTCCTCTGTATCCCTTATAGTCCCTACCAACTCTTGTGAATATATTGAAGTGCAGTCAGTAGAGTTTTATTTCTGTGAGCATCTGAAATCTCATTGCAGATTGCTGTATTGCTACTAGTCAGATTTATTTGAAGTTTTGTTGTTACATTTTTAAAATAAAAATATTGACATAAGTTGGAGAGGAGAAGAGCAAGATTATATAATTTTCGAGGCCTTCTAAATATTTCCTCTGGGGGAGAAATGAGTCGTTAAAACTAACAAAACCAATAACATAGTTATATGTTTTATTGATAAGCACATTTGCTTTTCATATTTTATTTGACATTTTTAAAGTAAGTTTCTGTTAGGGAGGTGCTTAATATTTCCCCCTACTTTTTAAAGTCCAAAAACTACTAGCATGAAGATTCCAGGTAAGCAGTTTAAACGATGTGTTAGAATTGTGAGTCTTCCTCTTTAGGATAAAGTCAAAGCCAAGGATGGGAATCAGCATTTGGAGTAAGTCACCATTCAGTGTGGAAAGGGCACAGGATATTAAGGTTCCATTATCACCTTGAAAGCCTCACTCAGTAGATAAAAGCGGGACCCTGGGTGTGAGATTCTCATTAATCAGATGAGGAATCCAAGGCTCAGAGAGTTTCAGTGACTTACTCAGTGACCCATTACAGATAGAGTGGGAATGGGATTAGAAGTCAGGTACGTCACCTTTCAGGCTCTGTATCTCTATCAAGCTTCCTTGCAGTCTTGGCCAAACAAGGGGTTTTTCCTCCTCCAGCTTCATGTAGATTGCCCACAGTCTCAGCACAGCAGGCTGATAGTGGCCTGAGATACTCATTTGGGGGTAGAAGAAATGGGAAAGAGTCCTGGTGCTCCCAAGAAGCAGCAGAACTTGTGGGTTTAAAAAGAGGTTTGTGCCTAAGTTATAAGTCACATTCATAAAGAGGGGACTTTTCCTTAGGATTCTGATCTCAGGAAACCAAGCTTTTCTCACTTGGGGTTCAATGAGGCCACTGAAGATACAGATGGTGGGGGGGATCGGTCCAGAAAAGGCCATTAGAGAGTAACTGAGCAGCTAGAGTATTGGGCTGACTGTGAGTTGGAGGAGGCATTATGTACCAGGAGTTTTGGAGGTCCGAATGTAACAGTGTTAAGACCTAGCGTGGAACAATAGATTTAGGTCCATTTGTTTTGGGCAGGCCGAGTTAGTGTCTGTCTCTGGATACCAGGTCCCCAGGGAGAGAAGTTAACCTCAAAAAGTCTGAGGACCTAGGATTATCTTTTTTTTTTAATATTTTATTTATTTGCCAGAGAGAGAGAGCAAGCGAGCGTGGGAGCACACAAGCAGGGGGAGCGGCAGGCAGAGGGAGAAGCAGGGTCCCTGCTCTGGATGTGGGACCCTCTCCCAGGACCCTGAGATCATGACCTGAGCCAAAGGCAGACGCTTAACCCACTGAGCCACCCAGGCGTCCCTAGAATTCTCTTATTTTCATTCCTGGGTGGGTGGATCTCCAGTATCTTAAGAAGGTCCTCTCATCTCTGTCCTGCTTAAATCTGGGCTTGACAAATCATTGCCAGTAACTCTAGAATGGAAGACCCTCATCTTTTGCTCTGACTCATGAATTAACAGGGCTGACCTAATGTTTAGGAAATCTTTGGGTGGAAGAAATGGTAGCAGTAGAGAGGTGATAGTAGTTTCTCTTCTTCCACATTAGAAGATTCTTTGTCCAGAGGCCCTGTTTCTTCTGAGGGATCTCATCACAGTCCACGGGGTATACTTCCCATTTCTGCTTTTTAGTTAAGAGAAGGTGTAAGCGTTTGTGTGCACGTGTGTGTGTGTGTGTGTGTGTGTGTTTGTGCGTGCACATATATGCATGTATATGAGACAGAACACAAATTATACATTTATTCATTTAGCTGCCACTACATCTCTTCAGTCAGTTATCTTGAGCCCCCAGGATCTAAAGAAAAATTATCCCAGAACTGTTTTCCTGCAACCACAGCTTGTGTCTTGATTTATACATGGCAGTGGGAACTCTGAGAGTCTTCTGGGTTTACCCTATCAGCAGGAGAGCAAAGAGCAACTTACTTGTCTAATTACCCTTCTGTTTCATAGCTTCCATTTTAACAAAATGTTCATTCAGAGGGTATAGCATTTTCCAGGTAGGTTCTCTTTAAAAAATAGAAAGCTACTCAGGTCATTTGGTAACAAGCTGATTTGTTTTTGCTTACTTAAAGAAACTGCTTAGTGCAATTTATCCTAACAAAATATCTTTTGTAAAAACCCTCTGAAGAAGACATTGCCAAGGTGATTTTTTTTTCCTCAAGTCTCATTATGCTGCCAAGTCGAAAACAGAAATTATTGGTAGGGAAATTTGGGTTCCTACTGCCTTCAAAAAGCAGAACAAAGAAAAGGAAAAAGCTTTAATGGTATTCAAGGAAAATATTTCTGTGTTAGATGACAGTTAATAGAACTGCATTGACCTCACTGGTATTTCTTGCACTCTCTGTTGTAATATTATCCTAAGAAGCTCTCTCATTAATGCAGAGTATTGAACAAAACTCCCAAGTTATAATATAAGCAATAGCAAAGAGCACCTTCTTTGTGAGCTTTGTCCTGACATGAAGCCGTTTGGGAATGTATTTAAGTGCCACAAAAAGTTATTTCATGTACAGATACTGCATTACCAGATGGTGATTTTTTTGGTCATGCTTTGGTGATAGGAAACTTGAACCGTCTGTCTCAAAATGAATAGCGAAGGTTTTGCAGGTAAGGGGTGATAACATAATTCTTGGGAGCTTAATATGCATTAGGCTATGTGCTATGTGCTTTAGTTAGCTTTTTTTTTTTTTTTTCTTTTTACTGTTCCTTACAATGACCCCCAGAGGTGGGTATTTCCCCATTTTGCAGAGGAATGAAAGCTTGGAGAGATAATGTTACTTGCCAGAGTTCTCACAATGCACAATAAGAGACCAGATTTTATGACAGGCATTCTGGCTGTATTGCCTCTGCTCTATATTTGTTTAATATATTTGTCTTTGTGAACCATAGTAATATTCAAGTGTATATTTAGCTTGGGATTCTTCAGAGGCTATGGGTATTCAGGAGATACCGAACTCTTAAAAAATTATTTAAGTCAACCATTTAAAAAAAAAATCAGGACTCATTTCATTGCTTTGAGTTCTTCACTGAATGTCCAGAAATAGAATGAACTGTGTTGGAAGGCAGTAAATTTCCCATCATTGCGGGAGATGTAGAGAACAAGTTCAAGTACCATGTGGGGTTTAGACTAGAGTATCTTTTATGGTCACTTCCCATTCTGAGATTCTTGAGATCCAACATAAACTTTGGAATAACTTGCCCGTTATAAACTGTATGAATAAACATCAGCAACACTCAAGCTGTTCAGTTCCTGGGAACCCTATTTCAGGGGTCTGTGTTTTTGTCAAAGAGTGTATGACATCTTCTATAAATCCAAGTTGGAGCATAGAGGAACATTTTGGCATCGGCTTACTTTCTGGCTCCAATTTTTAGAACTTTAGAACCAAATTCCTTATAAGTTTTGCCTTTGTAGAAAGGAGTGAATTTGATTTACCGACTTTGAGTACAGTCTGCCTCAGTTGTTTGGAGGATCTGGCCACAGTGGACCACTGGAATATTACGATCTTACCTCTTATTCACGGGGAAAATTGGAGTACCAAAGTTTTAAAGATTTATCCATGATTCTGTATATAATCTGTGTGGATCTTAGGCTGTCACATACTCCCTGTGCACGTCGGTACTCGGGAACAATTTTATATTTATTTATTTTTGAAATACAATAATTACATTAGAAATGAAGTAGACTCTCTCTTGTGGACTTACCAGACACAGCACCAAGAATCATTTGAACGGAGTACATCTATCCTTGCTGCATTTAGGTTAGAGAGGACAGAAAGATTGAAATGGTAAGAAAAGGCTCTTTTTAACTCCCTTCCTCCTGCTTTAATTGGAATACTATTAAAAGTTAATCATTTATTTGATTGTCCCCATTTGTCATTTCCATTTGTGAACTTGAAATAGGAAGCCAGCATTTATCTAATATGCTACCAATTTTTTTTTTTTATTCCTTTGGATTATAAAAAGTTCCCAGTGGATTTCACCCCGCGGGGGGGGTGGGGACCTGTTTCCACATTTGCTCATATCCTGAAAGTACAGTGACAGCACCGTGTGTAGGGAGGGGTGGGGGAGGGGGGCCCAGCCAGACAGGACTCTGATGTGGAATTTCCTCCCATGGGCCACCAGACAACAGATTTCTGTTTCTTTCCACCAGCGCACACATCTCTCATTGTGGCACGGACGTTCACGACATTGTACTTGGATTTAATGTAAAGGCATCTGGCATACATTTGAATAAGGCCCATTTCAGTCGGGTGCCGTTGCCGACTGGTTAGTTTAGTTACCTTTCTCGTTAAGGCTGTGCAAAGCGCAACTCCATCTGTGGTATATCAAGTATCCTACATGATTTTGTTCATTCCTAAGTCTCCCTCAAATGAAAGTCAGCGCCGGTCATTTCTTGAGAGATTGTTCTATAGTTTTGCCTCTCTCTCCCTTAGTGGGTTGTAGAGCCCCCAACCAGCTGCCCTA